>NC_134869.1:37368880-37683880 GCF_049852395.1 Peromyscus maniculatus bairdii
GAATCTCTGTGGCTGTGGGTTGCAGTCCTTTGCTTTACATCTAGTATCCACTTATGAGTGCGGACATACCATGTTTGTCTTTCCAAGTCTGGGTTACCTCACTCAGGATGATATTTTCTAGTTCCATCCACTTGCCTGCAAATTTCATGATGTCAATGGGACACCTCGCACAGCCTTAAGGCAGGAGGAAGGGCTTGGTCTTGCCTCTCCTGGATGTGCCTCCCCATGGGAGGCCTTGTCTTCTTGTGGTGGGGAGTGGGGAGTGGGTTGGGAGGGGGCAGGAGGAGGGAAGAGGGGGAACTTCAAGTGGTGTGTGAAATGAATGAAAAAAATTTCTTAATAAAAAATAAAATAAAGCTGTTTATTTTATTTACTGTTTGCCACTTCTCTTTAAATATAATAAAATTGCACTTATACAGATCCCTACATCAAACATTTAATATGTTTAAACAGTTACTTGGCTTTTAATATTTAACATATATATGTTTTAAAAAAATGAAGGTTTAGTTCTCTTTCTACTTGGTCATTAGCGATAAAACAGGTGTGACCAAAGCAATCTGCCTAATATTTATAACTTTTGTTTGATGCTCTGTATGTTATTAGAGTCAGATGACAGGCTGATGTCTGTCATAAGCCCTACACTATCTGGTCTAGTCTCTAAGTTTACAACTCTGTGTCTATTCTTACCAACACAGGAAAACAATTATAAAGTGGTAAATGATAAAGAGTAGCCACTGAGACAGCATCTAACTTTCCTTACGTGTCATACAGATTTATTTCCCTCCCTTTAAAAGCCTTTCCTTCCTTCTCATGGTTACTGCTGTATAGCTAGAAAACAAAACAAAACAAAAAGCTTAATTGCTTTTGTCGCTGTCGAAACTAAGAGGTATGTCTTTTCTTACCTGTACCAATTAAAAAACAATTCTTTCTCAAACAGCTCTGCAAACAGGATGGTCCCCAAATTGGCACACTGTGACTTAGTTCCTGTTGTTTTCATAAGAATATCCCCTGTCATAATGTACTCATCGAACTCAGCATGGTGAGCAGCAGAAGCGGGTTGCAAAGTCTATTCATTGTAAGGGACTGTTGTTCTTCGAGTACCCCATGATGTTTGGATATGATTAACTTCTACAATACTTTCCTTTTCTATTCTGTTCTGTAGTTACACACGAGTTTGCTACAAAGCTGTTGATGGTATTGGTTGAGATATTTCCCCTAGCAGTTTCTTCTAAAAAATGAGGGGAAAATTCCAAGAAGCCTCTTTATTTTCAATATATTTTGAGTTTATCAGTACGTGTGAAATTTGGTGACTATCTATAAGTGAACACAAAGAGGATTCTTCTGAGAGAGAGTCAAAGAATATATATATATATATTCATTATAATATGGGTTTCATTACCAGAAATAGTAAACCTATTTTGTGCTGTTTTAATTGTTACAAAAGTGAGTGATAGAGATTTTCTTGGGAAATTGATCTTATGTCCTGAGGTTTTAAGAATATTATCAACTTTAAATTTTATGTTATCTTTCTCTTTATGTATACATATGCGAATTCTTTCATTCACTTGGATTTGTCTAACCAGTTCTCTGATTTCAACATGAAGTACTCTTTGCTTAGCTGGATTCAGAAAAATCCCACTAACGTATAACTAACAGAAAACATTCAACCCCACATGACTGTGCACTGAATGTCTGAGATCAGGAAGCTAGCACTAAAATTCCTATTTCTACCTGTTGGGTTGGTGGTGCCTTCCCAGTGAAAATAGAGAGCAGCAGAAGGCCATGTCAAAAAGAATTTCCTTTGAAATTTAAAACACATAACATCCTTGATAGTTTTTTCATGTATTTGAGGAATGTCACTCCTTTCTCCCTGTATTTCCTTATTTCTTTTGCTAGACTGTTGATGCCTATTTCCTGGTTGTCCCACCATATTTTTGAAATACACTGTTTGTTTTATTTTAAGTTTCATTGATGAAAGAGAATTAAAAATGAATTGAATCTCAATTAATTATAACTGAGTTGCATGATATTTAGATAAGACATTGGATTGAAATTGTATTTATTTATTTATTTAGTAGGTGTGTATACACATGCATGTGTGTGTGTGTGTGTGTGTGTGTGTGTGTGTGTGTGTGTGTGTACGTGTGCAGGTGTAGCCATAGTCACAAGTGGGGGTCATAGGACAACTTAACTGAGTGGATTCTTGGGGTGATATATTGTGTCCCCTAATATATTGTGCACCCTAATAAAGCTTATCTAAGGATCAGAGGGAAAAGCCAGCCACTATATTAAACATAGAAGTCAGGCAATGGTAGCACATGCCTGTAATCTCAGCATTTGGGAGGCAAAGATTCACATGGATCTCTGTGAGTTCAAGGCCACTGGGGAACAGAGTTAGACATGGGGACACATGCGTTTAATCCCAGCACTAACCATAGAGGTCTGGAGGTCTGTACTGACAGACAGGAAGTGACATAGCTGGGCACAGAGAGGAGGTAAGATTGCAGAACAGAAAGGCATATAGGCATGGGTATACAGGAAGTAGGTCTCTTGAGCTAAGGATTTCCAAGTGATAAGAAAATGATTGGCTTCTTTCTGCTTTTGTGATCTCTAAGTTTTTACCCCAATATCTGGCTCTGTTTTTTTCTTTTTTTTTTTTAATTAATAAGATTGTTTAACAATTTGTCTAACAGATTCTCTCCTACCACTTGGGCACAGGATTCAAACTCAAGTCTCAGGCTCCATGGCAAACACCTATACTTGCTCAGCCTTCTTGCCATATCAGACATTTGATTTTAGATTTCTGAGTTAATGTTGAAATAATTAAAGCATGCACTTTGGAGTCCCCCAGCAGAACATTGTGAACTGAATTATTGTACCTCCCTAAATTAATCTCTACTGTGATCCTACTTGGAGATGGAGCCTTAGTAATTAATTAAGAGAGCAGAGCAAAAGAATTGATGCTGTTATAGAAAAGTACAGGGAAGACTTCACATAATTTTCTCTACTCTTTGTCATGCTATACCACTACAAAGGGTTATTATTTGCAAAACAGGAAGGGTCCTCTTCAGACACTGTGTCTGTCAATGACTTCATCTTGGGGATCCCAGCCTATATAATTATAAGAAGTACAGTCAATGAGGCCACCATATTTTTTTTATAGCAATGCAAGCTAATGTAAGCTTGGTGCTTTCTTCTGTTATCTTAACAAATGAAATGATATTTTGTACAGACTTGAAAGTTTGCCATAACTAATACAGATATTATGAAACCAAGAACTAATTTTGAACCCAATGGGGGATATTGAATACCAACTATTCTCATATGTGCTGTAGTAATTAATAAGATTGAGCTATGATTAAAGTAATTGTTACTTTGACTAATGCATGGGAACATTTATTATGTAGCTCTTTATTTATTTCAAGTATATTATAGGCATTTTATTCTAAAAGTAATTCCATATATTTTTTAAAAATGTGAAACATTGCTTTTGAAATTGTGTGTTATAATTGTTTGTTGAAATTATTTTTGATGTTAAAAAATATTCAAAAGTATTTTATAACAAAATTCAGAGAAAATTATTTTCTATGTAACTATAGTAACAATATTAAAACTAAAATAATTTATAAATTATAGTGAGTAATTTAAAGGAATTAAAATTATTTAATATTTCATATTGTGTACCATAAGCGTTTTAAAATCTCCTTAAGTTGTAATTGGGAAATAGATTTTACATTTAAAGGCCAAAAATGTCTGGTTTTGCTTTAATTTCTTTCATATAAAATAATCAACAATATTAGTAAGTATTCTTTCATTTAGTACTCTTATAGTTTTTGGACTCTGTTAAGGATTCTGGCCGCTCCTCCAGCTATGTGATCGTACATGCGCAGTTCAGTAGACAAGCAAGGGGTCTTACGTCTTATGTCGTCTGTGTGCTGCGTGGTTGTGCAATGCACGCAGCGTGGTCGTGCAATCTGCGCATGTGTGGTGTAGCTCTGTAAGCCCACATGTGCATGTGCAGGAGAATTCTTAAAAAGCGGGTCACAGACTCCTCCTTTCTCTTCTGCTCTCTCCTCCTCCCCCACCTCTCCGTTCTCCTCACCTATCTTTTCAACACGCCTGGCCATGCTCCCTTCTGTCCCCCATTCCGCCCTTCTAATAAAACTCTGCTCTGATACTAGGTTTTGTCGTGCCTCGTGACTCTTCCTCGCAGAGTAACAGCACCACATTTAAAACCAACATTGGTGCTGGGACGAAGCAGGCTCTCCCAGTGCTCCGCGTCCAAGACCCTGTGCTGAGGTTTTGCTCTGTCTGCCCACTTTTTCATTTGCCCAGCCGCCAGACTGCTACCCACAACACACTGGCTGCTCAGATTGGTGAGTTTCCCCTTTCCAGTCCCTCGCCATTTCCCACAACTGTGGCCTGAGATATATTTCTCCAGTCCGACTCCCTTGGGGTCCTGGTGCTGCTTATGCTCCCAGCCCTTACCCCTTCCTTGACTAAGGGTCAGGTAACTTGTGCGTAATTTCTGCTAGTCCACAGATCTTTACCTACTCTCAGGGACACCCAAGATGGGGGTCTTGGATCCCCCCCTTTTTATTTTATTTTTTTATTTTATTTTTTTTTCTCCCGGCTGTAGTCATGGGACATAAAGGCTTCCTCCTCTTGGTCCCGTTCCTCCTCTGAGAAATGCATTAAATATCCCTAGATACCAGTAAATATGGCCTTGTAATGGATGCTTAGATCACAATATTTCACGGGAATTATTATAACTTCTACCAGCAAATGGGCAAATGAAAAGAGTTACCTTATCCCCATGCTTTTACCTCAGCCCTGAGCCCTCCCTTTCTGATTCTTTTTCTGCTGCCCTTGTGCATTCCTGAACCTGAGGAATCTCTGACTCCAAAGGATCTCTGCTTATCTGACCTCTGCTCTGCTCTCTGGTGTCAGATAGGCCACTCCTGCCTGACTCTGGCTCCCACTTTCACTCTTCCTGTCCTTTCCCAGCTGCCCTGGGAAGCACAGACAGGTCTGAAAGCAGGGTAGGATGCATGCAAATAAGTTTACTATCAGGACCCACATTGGGATTATAAATAATCCGGATGGCTCTCTAGCCAGAGATCAGTTTGCAACCTGCCTCCTGGTGGGTCTTCCTAAAGCTGTCCTCAAACTAGCAAACTATCAAAAAAAAAAAAAAAGTAATTTAAGACACAGAATAAAATCTGTCTCATGTCTCCCAGAGCTTCCTGACATCAGGACTAACTTAAGCATCTGGAGAGAGGGCCCCTGACCTCACAGGCAGAAGTTGCAGCTGTGGCATTTAAGGCACCAGGGGGGAGATGAGAAAGCCCATGAACAGAATTGCAAAATGCTGGTGCACACTATTCAAGCAGCTGCATAGAGGCTTCCAGGTCCCTGTTTTAAATGTGTGGTAGAGAAGACTACTTGGGCTTGTGCGTGTCCGGCTTCTCGGGCCATCAAATGAGCCTTGTTCAAAGTGCCACTGAGGGGGACAGTCGTCAGCTGACTGCCCTGGTGCACCTTGTGGTATAGGGTCATCAAAGACCTCCAGCAGACCTCCTTGGCTTGGTCACAGGCTCACGGGGAACCCAGGATACAGCATGGGGTGATCCATTTCTTCCTTTTGGACACCGAGCCACTTACTCAGTCCAGAGGGAGTTTGGGGGTTCTACCTCTTCTTCTCGTTTCCCTGTTGTTGGGGTTGGGAGAGAGCCTTACCCACCTCACCAGAACCCCACCACTTAACTGTACTTTCAGGGGTACCTAAAGGGGAGAGAATTTTCTAGGAAGGTGGGAGCTTTCATTTCATTTGCTGTCCCCTTTTGCCTCATTTCAGACTGGTCAGTGGTGCTTCTCCTCCTCATGCACAGTGACACAGACAGTGTCACTTGCTCTCTCTCAAGTTACAGAGGACATCAGGATCCACTGCCTTGTCCTCAATTCCAGAAGAATGAGCTCTCACCTTGAAAGTTTTTCTCTTCCTGGTTCCCTCTTCTAATTAACTACTCAGCTAATTGTTACAGGATCACCATAGAGCTGGAGTCCAAGGACCATCAAGTATATACCCAGGTGGTAAGGAACAGTAACAGTTAAAAGGTATTTACACCCCCCAGACCCAAAAGTGTCTGGGCTCTGCAAAAACAGATGTTAATATAACAATCTATCACTGTTAAGTGGCCTCAGCAACTCATCACCTGTGTCTCCTGGATGCTAAACTAATAAAGGAAACATGTGTCTTAAAATAATCTGTCTCCGATAAAGCTTATCTCAGGTAAAAATTAAAAACATGTTCCAAATCTCTCTCTCTCTCTCTCTCATACTAACCAATATAAGCAGAGTACTAAACACTACAATGTCATGGTCACCAGCCCAAGACTTTAATTTTCTCATGGCTGCTTCTTAATATGTTTAAAAAATTTTCTATGCTCCAGAAACCAGCTTGAATCCATCTGGACAGGTTGGATCTGCTTCAGATAAGTGCAACCCAAACTTTCCTGGTCCTGCCCCCCCACCAAAGGAAAAAATAAAAATAATGATTCATTTTTTTTAAGCTTTTCTCTGTCTCACCAGCATCCTGGCAGATACAAACATCCAGAGTCCCAAGCCAAGAAAGATGAACAGCTCTGAGGCAGCAGATGACAGCCCACCATCCCAGGAAGCCTGTCTACCTCAGAAGCTTTATTCCCTAACCCCACCCCTCAAGAGTCAACTGACACCCACCAAGTCAACTGGAAGCAGTTTTTCAGGAGAAACTATGCCCCATTCCTGTTCACTCACCTTTTTCATAATATGCAAAAAGTATTGAATGTTAGGATCCCGGTCATGCCTCCAGCTATGTGACCACACATGTACAGTTCATTAGACAAGTGAGGGATCTTACATCTTACGTTATCGTCATCTATGAGCTGCTTGATTGCACAATGCACAGTATGGTCATGCAGTCTCTGCATGCATGGTGTAGTTGCGTAAGCCCACATGTGCATGTGCAGTAGAATCCTTAAAAAGCTGGTCACAGACTCCTCCCTTCTCTGCTGCTCTCTCCTCCTCCCCCATGTCTTCACACATGTTTCTTCCACAGGCCTGGCCATGCTCTCTTCTGTCCCTCCCTCCTCCTAATAAAGCTCTGACACTGGGTTTTGTCCTGACCTTTCTTGCACGCTAACAGTGCCGCTTATTAAAACCAACAGACTCTATCTTTAATTTTTTTCTCATTTCAAATTTAAATACACACACATGTGTATATGTGGTAAATATTAAAGTGTCTTACTTTATTTTCTAGAATTCATAATGTGCAATGTGTAGTGTAGAATATTCATTTATATTTGTAATATAATCAATAGAAGATAAAATGCCAAAATGCTGTCGTACAATGAAACAAAATCGCTGAAAAAAATGGGAAAACCTTGACATAAAGGATAGAAGAGATTGAGGTTTTTCTCTTTATATTTAAGCTTTTGAAAAAGGCCTTTATCTACTTGAATGCTGATTTTGCCGTCATGGTCTTTGTCTCATCTTTTTACATAAATCTAAAGCTTAGGCTCATGCCTAATACAACCAGTGAATGAAGTGGGCTTCAAATGGACTTAGAAATAGATTTGATGCTGTCAGTTTTTTTAATCAGATGAGACTGTGGTTATTGGTTAATTCCATAAAAGATATAAAGGAAGATTTTTCTTTCACAGAAGGAAAAAAGAATGTCAGAATTTCAAATGCACACTGGCCTATTTTTCCACTCTGTGTCGCACACTGATGGCCCTCATCAGTCATACCTGGAGGGGAGTTCAAGCAAATGCAAGTCTGGAAGTGCATAAACCTCACTGTATCAGTGAAAGTGCCAATTGGAAAGCATGCTATAGCATCAACAGGAAATCCTGGGAGCATTCGTGCAGAGTTGAGAAGAAAAATAATTTGGATTAGGAGGATTAGAAATCCCCAGGTCCTAGTCAAAAGTAATTCAAACACATAGTCAAGTAAACAAATCGAGTAATGTTTGGGTTTTGTGAGCAAAGATAGTTAGAAAAGAAGGGATAATGATGTGCGGATACAAGCAAAGCTTTGTTCTTGGAGCTTTCGAAAGAAAAGAACATCTGTGGACAGCATCACACGGGGAGCTGGGTAAAGCTTGCTGCTAATCCCTCATGTCTCACTGACCATCTTCACTGGATTTCATGGGTCCCCTTTCCTAGGGATGCACATGCTATTTGAGAACTGTGACATCATAATGATTGGCATATTATTGACATATTCTTAAAATAGATGCTTCAGGAATTGCGATTGTCTTCACATATTTTGACTCTCTTTGTAATGGTTATTTATTCACAATATTCAGTAGTTTGACTGACTGTATACCCATCTGTTATTTGGAAAGTGTGTTGATGCTTCACCAGTAGACAAAAAAATCAATAAAGAGAAAAAAAAAAAGAGATTATTTTTGTTTCTTCCTAGCAGTGGTCTATGCTTTCCCAGTTTCCCCCAGATAAAAAGAAAACATATTTTATTCCTTTTAAAAAATTTCTTCTTCAGAAAATTGAATGAATTGAAAATAATTCCAGAGAGGATTATTTGATGTTGTAAAATACTTTATAAATGGAACTACACATTTTTATTCGCATGACACTCATGAATAGCCATGCATTTGAGGGCAGATATAAATGACACAGGGCAATTATAATTAATTCTGAGAAGTCATAGGGCAAGACCTGATTCAGTTATAAAAAAAATTAAGTTAAGCCTGTATAAAATTTTAGTCACAAAAATAAAGAATAAAAACTTCACTGAGGAAGTTCATTTTTACACCTCTGTCAATGTAGGGCATTTCATGAAAGTAAAAGTCTTTTGCACAGCTAGAGAAGTAACCAATTGGCTAAACAGGAAGCCCAGAGTATAGGACAGGGACTCTTTGTTCGCTGTGCAACTGACAGAGGCTTAACATCCAGAGTACACGAAGAACGCAGGAACAACAAAGAATGAAATAAAATGGACCATTTGAAAAATGGGCCTGGGGCCTGAATACAGAGTTCTCAAAAGAAGAAAAAACAGTGACAAAAAAAAAAATCTCAAAAAATGTTTACCATCCCTAGCAATTAGAAAAATATAAATCCCTCCTGCTCCCTTTCCTACCCTCCCTCAGTCCACCTGCGAAGTCTACTCTGTTTCCCCTTCCCAGGGAGGTCTATGTGTTCTGTCCCTCTAGAACCTCACCATTTACCTAACCATTCTCGGCCTGTGTATTGTAGCTTTGTTATCATTTACTTCACAGCTAATACCCACTTACAAGTAAATACATACTATATTTGTCTTTCTGAGTTCCGGGTGCCTCACTCGGGATGATTTTTTTCCTAGTTGCATCCATTTGTCTGAAAATTTCATGATCTCATTTTTTAAAAAGCTGGGCAATACTCCATTGTGTAAATGTATCCGATTTTCTTTATCCATTATTCATTTGAAGGATATCCAGTTTGTTCCAGTTTGTTTCAAGTTTCTGGCTATCATGAATAAAGCTGCAATGGAGGAGCTTTGCAATGAATACAACTATAGTTGGGGGAGCTGGGAGGCATGGGGGGGATGCTGTGGTGGAGATGTATTGGATGAGAGAAGAATCTATTTCAATAAAAAAGAAAACTGAAAATCAAAATAACTGAGATTTCATTTTATTCCAGTAAGAATTAGAAAGATCCATGGAACAACACGGAACAAATTCTGGAGTAATGTGGAGGAAAAGGAATGCCACATTCACTAATTAGTAAGATTGCAGACTGGTGCCACCACTATGGAAGTCAGTATGGAGAATTCTGACAAAGCTAAAAATAAATCTACTATATGACCCAGCTATACTACTCCTTGGCATGTGCCCAAAGGACTCAACACCATCCTTCAGAGACACCTGCTCAGTGACATTCATAGTGGTCCTATTCACAATAAATAGGAAGTGGGAATAACCTAAATGTCCTACAATTAACAAATGTATAGTGAAAATATGGTACACATTCACTACGGAATACTTTTCATTTGTAGAGACAAATGAAATCATGGATGTTGCAAGTAAATAGACAGAGGTAGAACAGACCATACTGAGTGAGGTAACCCAGACCCAGAAAGACAAACATTGCATGTTCTTTGTTATTGGATGCTCCAAATCTAAGTTTTCAGATGAGAGCATGTTGCCTGTAGGAACTACAAAAAACAGGGAATTAAAAACATGCCAGGATAAGGGTATTGGGGAGCAATAGAAAGGGGAATATCTGGGTACAAATAATCTGATCAGGATAATGGGAAAAGGTAGGATCCTTAGGGAATGATGGGCAGTAAATACAGAAGAATGTGGGAGGGGGTAAAACAGCAATGTAGATGTCTGAAAAAGCCATAAGTAATCTGATTATTAATTATTTACTTATAAATTATCCTATAGTGTATATAATGTAGTGTATAAAAATACACATACAGTTTAATTAACTTTTCTTATCTAGGCTCACGGTGCTCCCTCCAAGAAACAAAGACCACCTAACAAAAACCCTGATACCAGACAATAGAAGTCCTCTTTTGAGTTATTGGTCACCACTGTCTAAGAGATTCACAAAACATATAGCCTACTTATTGCTGTTGCTCTTGGTTATTCCCAAGAGATGGAAGGTAAACCGTAATTGCTGCTAAAAACACTGTAAACTTCAGAAACAGGTCCCTGAGACCCCTAAGCTGGAACTGGGCATAATGCTCCCTCCTGGAAGACTGTCCTGAATGGTAATGATAGGTGCCATGCAAGCTTTGGAAAGAGGAGGGAACCAATGGTTCTATCCAATGATGCTGCTTATGAACCTCAGTAATGGCCAGGATGGCATAGTTAACTCTATGTGTGCAGTAGTGACAAGGTATGACCTTGGAGATACCAAACAGCTCTGTCTTTGGATTGAAGACCTGCTCCACAAGAGGAAAACTGTGCTTGGTACTGGAAAACTATGTAAAAAATAGCCCAGGTGAGTGAAGTCATGACTATTGGAGGTGAATCAACAACCCCAAATCACTAAACCAGCATAACCCCTAAAAGTAAGCTACAAACATTTGGACTTATATCCACAGATAAGTTTAGTTTTTACTCATCAAGGAAATTTCTCTTTTCAACAGGGAGAAGAGACCATTATAGAAAATTACAGCAAAACAAAAGGCAGAGCTGCAGAGCTAAGTGTCAGTGGCTACGACTACAAAAAATCTCCTACATCTAAGGCTCGGGGAACATTGCTGAAGACAGGATGGACAGAATGTAAGAGCCAGAGGATCGTGGACTTTGCTGTGGGATTGTATCTCCTTGTAACACCAGAAGCTACACCCGTAAAGTCTTACCAACATGACTACCCAACCATGATCTGAACAAGGATGACACCAATGGATATGCCGAGTTGGACAGGAAAAAGCTAACAAGACTTTGACCATACACAGAGAACTAGCTTCATGCAGCAGACTAAACTGGGAGCAGAAGAAGTGGTCCTCCGCAGGGAAGAGCATATCATTGGTCTGTCCACTGCCAGATGATTAGCCTTGAAAATATGTATGTAACAGCATATGGACGCAACATGTTATATTTGGAAATAACAGACAATAACAACTAGTGAAAAAAACTTTAAGGTGAGGAGGGAGGGGTATATGGGAGAGTTTGGAGAAAGGAAAAAGAAGGGAGAAATAATGTAATTAAATTTAAATGTCAAAAAGAAAAAAAATGCTATAAAATAAATAGTTTCTCCCCACCCCCTCCCAAGGGTCACTCCTAACATTCAGTGCATTCCAAGTTTCAAACAGCAGGAGAAGGGCTGATGGCCCAGTGGAAAAAGGCACTTGTATCCAAGTCCTGATCTGAGTTCGCCCACCAGAACCCACACAAAGATGAAAGAAAAGAACTGACTCCAGGTTGTTCACTGATCACCACATGTGTATTGTAGCATTCATGCTCTCTTTGTCACACACACACACACACACACACACACACACACACACACACACAGGCATGCACGCATGCAAACACACGCACACACATGCAGGAAGACCTAAAGTTTATTCCCCTAGAACCCTAGGACACTCTTCATGCCTGTTATTTCTCAGAGATGCAGCGTGTGAATTTTTGCTGCCCTACATTTCTATAAACAGGAAGACACTCTCTTAAGTCCACCATCTGGACAGAAATGAAAGTATAGCACAGGTGTGAGAAAGTAGAGAAGATGAGGTATGTTTGAAAACAAATGATTTCTCATAGCAATGCATAGTTAATGGTTTTTGAGGATTTATTTTTATTGTTTTCAATTATGGGGTGTGTGTGTGTGTGTGTGTGTGTGTGTGTGTGTGTGTGTGTTTGTGCTTATGTGTAAGGGCTCATGGTAAAGCTGCCCATAGAGGTTGAAGGCACGTAATTACTTTTCTCAAAATGCAGTAGATAGTAGTAACTGCTTAGTTAATGTTTCAATAAATTTCTATTCAGCTCAAGATGGTCACATGATTTCAAACACAAATTCCTAATCTTTTTGATATGTTTTTGATTGGTAGATTTGTTTTAATGATATATCTCCTTAGTAAGCAAAGACTATGAAATACGTTTTGATTGTGCAAATCAGAAATCTGAGTATGTTTTTATTTTAGTTTTATTATGTGTGTGTGGTGTGTGTGTGTGTGTGTGAGTGTGTGTGTGTGTGTGTGTGTGTGTGTGTGTGTATACTCCTGTCTCTAGTGCCTTATGGTGAGGTTACTGTCATGCCCACTTTTTACTTGGGTCCTGTGACTTGAATTTGGGTCCTTGCATTTGTATGATAAATGTTCTTACCCACTGAATTTTTTCTCAGCCAGCTCCTTGGTTTTATATATTTTATTTAGTTTTTTTTTTTTAACTTTTTGTGTTTATCACTCTTTAACAGCACCAGAGTGTGGCTGGAGTTTTCTCCAGTCCCTCCTGGGCCCATAGCTGCTCAGACCCAAATAAACACACAGAGACTTCTAATACTTCAGAGAGAAAGAAATTTTGGGTTTCTCAGTACTTTGGGTCAATTTACTAAATTCAACTAGGCCTACAAATCTCCAAAAGAGTACCTCTTACAGTTGCAATGCTTCATAAATACTTCCCTTTCTATGTTTATTTAACTGTCTTACTTTTTTTTTGCTAAATTTTAAATTTTTGTTATATTAAAAAATACTTTTAAATATAAATACGTTTTGACCACATTCTTCCCCTCTCCCCAGTCTTTCCAAATCCTCTCCCCCTCCTTAAAAACCCAACTTTAAGTTTCTTCTAAAAAAAAAAAAAACATGAACCAATCAAACAAACAACAAAAAGCCAATGCAACAACAAAATCCCCGAAAACCAGGAAAACAAAATAAAGCCACACACAAGATAAAAAAAAAAAAAAAAACCGAACAAAAATAAAACACTAAACATTGAACTGTATCCAAATAAAAGCAAAAAAGAATAATGCAATACAATACAATATAATACAAATTAAAAACTGTGGAGTCCATTATATGTTGGTCAACTACTCTTGAACTTGAGACTTATTTTGGAGTGGCTGATATACCCAATGTCTCTCCATTGGAGAACACTAATTTTACCTCTCTTGGTAGGTACAAGTGACAGTTCAGTTGTTAACCTTTACCATAGTCTCTAGGTTTGCATTCATTTTTTTAATATAAGAAACTAAAATATAATAAGAGAAAACAAAAACTATCACATCCAAGTTAGACAAGACAGACCAACAGAACTATGTTTTAAGATAAGATCGACTATGAAGGTTCCACACACTCATCACATCACTGAACATAGAAAATCCTTCATGAACCTCCCTGTTTCTCTTCCCATTCTCCTGATCCCAATCCTCATCTCCAAGGGGGGCCCTTACACTTTTATGTCTTTATATAAGTGAAAAACTGATATTGGTCTGAGTGTAATTTCCTACTTTATCTGAGATAATGATCTCTGATTCTATGACACAGTTCTGTTATTCTTTATGGTTGAATAAAACTCTATTATGTATAGATGCCATACTTTGTTTAGTCATTCATTTATCTTTTGTTGGAAATCTAGGCTGATTCTGTAAGGTGGTTATTAAGAATAGTCTCACAATAGAAATTATTTTATAGTTATCTCTACTGTAGGAAGACTTTAACTCTTTCACATATATATCCAAACCCTTCTTTCTCCACCCCATCTATCTTTCTCTCTCAAAAACTTCATGCAGATTTCCAGTATCTGCACTAATACTGATTTGCATGCCTGTCAACATTGACAAAGGTTCTCTTTTCCCCAGATATTCACCATTTTTGTGTATTTTCTTGATAGCCATTCTAATTCAGTGTGATGAGATCTTAGTTTTGATTTGCATTTCCCTGATGGGGCTACACATGTTGAACATTTTCTTCATGTGTTTATTATCTACTTGAATTTCATCTTTTGAATACTACCTGTTTAATCCATATGCCTGTTTATTTACTGGCTTGTATGTGGATTTTGATTTTTAACTTTTTTTGTATTGCCTGGATATTAACCAAATAGTTGGGAAGGACCCTTTTCCCATTCAATAGTCTGTCTGGTTACTCAGGTGACTTTTCTTTTTTTGTGCAGAAAAGGTTTAATTTTTGATACATTCCCACTTGTCAGATTTTGTTGTTTCCTGAGCTATTTGAGGTCTGTGCAGAAGAGCATTGTTTATGACCAGATTTGCTTTGACTTTTATAGCTTGTCTCTTAGATGAACCCTTTGCCTCAAGCTGGATGTTATGCTCATATAATGTATTCCCTGCCCTTCCATAATTAAATGGTTTTAATTGGATCACATCTCATTTATGATTCATTTTAATTCCATGTGTTTAATATGTACACCTTTAAGCTATATCATCCTTTTTTCCCCTGGTAAATAAATTGCTAGCATTCCATGTTATTTTATGCATACCCTCTGTGCTTCTTTACTATTCAGATGACCTGAAGTAGAAACTATACTATCTTATGAAGTACTGTTTATGACACATTAGTTTAAGAGTTGAAAATTTGTAAGATGAATTGCTAAATGGTCTTATTAAAAACAAACAAATAAACAAACAAAAAAAAACCCAGAGCCAGATATTGAGGTAAAAACTGAGAGATCAGGGAAGCAGAAAGAAGCCAGCTATATTCTTACCTCTAGAAATCCTCACCCAAAGAGACCTACTTCCTATATATTCATGCCTATATCCTTTCTGTCCCTGCCTCTTACTTCCTCTTTCTGCTCAGCTACATCACTTCCTGTCTGTCTGTACAGACCTCCAGACCTCCATGGTTAGTGTTAGAATTAAAGGCTTGTGTCACCACACCTGGCTGTGTTCCCAGTGTGGCCTTGAACTCACAGATGTCCGGGTGGATCTCTGCCTCCCAATGCTAGGATTAAAGGCGTGTGCTACCACTGTCCACCTCTGTTTATTATAGTGGTCAGCTTTTCCCTCTGATCCACAGATAAGTTTTATTGGGATACACAAATAAAATATCACCACAAAAATTGCTTCTGCCTGTTAATTTTCCTGAATTCGAAAATGAGAGAGCTTCACGATATCAGCTATAATATTGTTTGCCAATCATTTCAGATAAAATCAATTCTTCAGATAAAGAAAAACAAATATATCTTACTTCAAATTACTCATATGTTGTTGGTTTGATTTTTTTTTTTTTTTTTTTTTGAGATAGGGTCTTACTATATATAAAGCCCTTGTAAGCCTGGCTCTTGTTTAAACCAAGCTGGACTTGAATTTCTGAGGAATTCTCTGGTGTAACCTCAACCTCTTATCCTGTTTTTTTTTTTTTTTTTTTTTTTTTGTTTTGTTTTTTTGGTTTTTCGAGACAGGGTTTCTCTGTGTCGCTTTGTGCCTTTCCTGGGACTCACTTGGTAGCCCAGGCTGGCCTTGAACTCACAGAGATCCGCCTGGCTCTGCCTCCCGAGTTCTGGGATTAAAGGTGTGCGCCGCCACGCCCGGCTCGTAAAATAATTTTTTAAACAATGTAATAACTTTTTGAAAAAACAAAGAACATCTAACCCATAATCCTGTTCAATGGAATTTAGCGCCTTCCTGGAGGCGTGGCCTGTTGGTGGGTGTGGCCGAAGCTCCTGGGAAAACTCTGCAGAGAGTCAGTCCTTAAAGCCAGTCAGCTCTGAAGTCAGAATCACTTCCCAGAGACCTCACAGGAAGACTGAGGCAGAGGTGAGGCTCTGGGCGCTGACAGACATGGCTAACACAGAAGTCGGGAAGGCTGGATCTGTGAATTCCGAGGAGCTCAGCCCTTCACCCAAGAGAAAGCAGCCTGTAGACCAGAAGGGAGAAGATGAAGAGCCTTCGCCTTCGGAAAGTGGGGGAAACAGCGGTAAGAGCTCCCCGGAGGCGTCTCCCGTGAGACAAGGGAGCAGCAGGCAGAGTCGTAGGGAGGCCAAGAACTCCAGGCGGAAGGGATCTCGGCATAGCTCGGGTGGCTCCCGCCTTGAAGAGAAGAGGAGTGCGAGCCCACCTCCCACCAGAAAGAGAGGAAGGGACAAGCCTGAGTCTACCAGAGCGAGACAACACCTGGCAAGAGATTCCCGGCACTCAAAACAGCCTGTCAAGGACAGAAGGGCCCACGCTAGATCAACCGGGCGGACTGGCCGGCGGCGCAGGCATCGCAGAGACCCCCTCGCGGCTCCACACAACTCTCTCAAGAGGCACAGACAACATTCTCCAGAAGCCCGCTCATCCAGGTCGCTCTCACCGCTGTCCAGAGTCATCTCCCACGTGGGTGCCTTGGAGGTGGTCCTGGAAAACCTGCAGGTCCCTGGAGGGGCCTTCCTGCGTGTGCCCTCCAGCAGCAGGGAGCCCAGTGCATCGCAGCGCGCCTGGCTCACATGGCAGCTGTCCCATGCTGGGGCCGCGCTGCACTGGGCGCTTTACACAGTCAATTACATCTTGGCTGTGCAGGCCTGGATGCCGAGATAGACCTAGCTCCATGCTGACTCCTCCATGGCCCTAGACTAGTGCCCACCTCCTCTCTTTTCCTCCTCTCTCCTCCTTCCCTCCCCTCTCCTCCCTTTCCCTCTCCTCTCCTCTTCCTCTCTCAAGACCCAGGCCAAGTGGCCAAGGAACCAGGCGCCCCCGCCCTTTATCTCCCAGTACTTCACTGGATGGAAGGAAGCATGCTGGACCTGAGCAGAGCAGAGAAACCCGCGTGTCTTGGGCCCACCTGAGTACCAAACAGACTCCCTCTCCTGAGGGACTCCACCCTAGAGCCTTGAGACTACATCAATGACAGATGACCTGACTCTGCAGAAGACTCACTGGGGACTTGGATTGTGGAGTGAAAGCCTTCTCTGATGTTGTCCACCTTCCCATCTGCAGGTGCCTTGGGGATCATCTGAAAAAGGACTGCCTCTTAGAATGAAATCAGCAAATGCAGGTTGGGTCACTGTGCAGACAGGCTCCCACCCTTTTGGACAGGGTCGCTCATGCCAATTGAGTGTTGAACTTGATTTCTTTCTGCTGGGCCCTTAGACACTGGCAGACATTCTGACTTTGCATCAGATTGGCAAACTTGGATTGCAATGTTGTCTACGGTTTGGGTTTGTGATGAAATTCAGGCCACCACTCACCCACAGTTGATTAGATTTTCTTTGTGAGAGAGTCGGTCAATCAATTTTAAATCTGTGATGGGTTAAGTTTAATCTATTTCTGTAACAGGGTTGTTGTTTTTTTTAAATCATTTAATAAAACTATAAACCTGGTATGGCAGAATGTCTTTTTTTAAATTTTCACTTTTTTCCCCCATTTTACATAACAACCACTGTTCCTCCTCCCTCCCCTCTGTCATTTGCCCCTTACTTCCCCCAATCCCACACCCCATTCACTTCTCATAGGGAGTAAGGCCTCCCTTGGGTAGTCAACACAGGCTGGTATACCAAGTTGAGACAGGACTAATCACCCCCGATCAAGGTTGAGTAAGGCATCCCACCATGGGGAATGGGCTCTAAAAAGCCAATTCATGTATGCAGGATAGGTCCTGGTCCCATTGCCAGGGGCCCCACAAACAGATCTGTCCACACCATTGTCACCTACATTCAGAGTGCCTACTTTGGTCCCATGCAGGCTCTCCAGCTGTCAGTCCAGAATGTGTCTTTAAAACAGGATAAGAGGCCGGGCGGTGGTGGCACCCGCCTTTAATCCCAGCACTCGGGAGGCAGAGCCAGGCGGATCTCTGTGAGTTCGAGGCCAGCCTGGGCTACCAAGTGAGTTCCAGGAAAGGCGCAAAGCTACAGAGAGAAACCCTGTCTCGAAAAAAAAAAAATATTTTACATACCAACCACAGTTTTCCCTCCCTCCTCTCCTCTTATTCCCTTCCCCCACCTCCTATCTACACCCCAGCCCATTCCACTCCTCAGAAAGGGTAAGGCCTCCCATGGTGTCAATAATTTATAGCATACAAAATTGGGGCAGGATCAAGCTCCTCCCTGAAGCGTGATCCTATTTAGTTTTATCAATAAAAACCAGGAGTCAAATACCCTGTTAATAATCTGAAGAAATGAGAAGCAAAGGAGCAGCCAACAGTGATCTCTCTGAATCCTCATACCTAAAAGGCCCAGATCTTGTCTCCACTCACCTTATATTCCTGTGTCTACCGCCCTAGTGCTGGGATTAAAGGCGTGTACCAACGCCACCTGGCTCTGTTTCTCTTTTAGACTGGTGTAGCCTGGGGTGGTCTTGAACTCCTGATCTTCCTGCTCCCTCTTCCCAAGTGCTGGGATTAAAGGTGTGTGCCACCATTGCCTGACTTCTATGGTTAAGTAGAGGCTAGATCGACCCTCTGATCTCCAGGCAAGCTTAGTATGTCAGAAAACAAACGAAATATCATACATTATTTCTGCTTTAAAAAAAAATCTAAACGAAAAGCAAGCAAAGGTTTTTTTGTCTAACATAGGAAAACTATATACAATAAGTACAATAACTATATACAAATATATAGAGAGGCAAGAATTACATTATGTCTGGTCCATTAGCATTTGACAAATTCAGAGAAAATACTCCATTATCTATCCAATCTTGGTGAGTCCAAAGTGCCTTACCTAATTCACTTTCTATTCTAACTTGCATTACCAACCCTAGACTGTCTTTTTTTTTTTTTTTTTTTTTTTTTTTTTTTTTGGTTTTTCGAAACAGGGTTTCTCTGTGTAGCTTTGTGCCTCTCCTGGAACTCACTTGGTAGCCCAGGCTGGCCTTGAACTCACAGAGATCCACCTGGCTCTGCCTCCCGAGTGCTGGGATTAAAAGCGTGCGCCACCACCGCCCGGCCCCTATGTCTCTCAACTTTATACACTGTACACCTCTTTAGTAAGTTTTTCTTCTGAGTCTGGTAAAAAGATAACTATAGCTATCTAGTGTTCAACTCTGTCAGAGATCTGAGAAGGCTATACTATTGCCCCAGTAAACAGGAAGTGTAGAACAAACAACTACCAAGGACAGAAATAGCTGGCTGCCTGGACAGTCACCCAAGGTTCCTCTGCAAAGTTGGAGCATCCATCTTTGCTCTATAGGCCTAGAATATCTGACAGACTTATCTGTGAAGCAGGATTTTTGAAGGACCATCCCTCCTTGTCTTGGGAAAGTTCTGCAGTCACTTTCTTTTCTGTCCTGCCTGCCCAATTTGGACAGCATACTGTCAGCAGTAGAGGCAAAGGCACTTTCTTGCCCAGTGGCTAACTTTTGCCACAGAGAGAGTAAATACCATATGGAGTTTCTTCAATGCCCATCATCTTCCTTGAAGTTGATTGGTGCTTCCAGGAACAGGCATTTTTCATTGTCATTAAAAAACAAACAAACAAACAAAAAACAAAACAAAACAACTTTATGTTGTTAAACCATCTTAAATGCCATATTCTGTAGATCTCTGAAGTATTTGAAGACCACCTGTCTATCTAAAATATATCACTGTTTGACCTTGAAATATATATATATAACATGACTACAAGTTTGATTGTAATAGGTAACTAACTACTAACCTGCATTTCTTTACTATCATAAATAGTTTGTAATAATAACATTCAAGGACCAGAAATTTACATTAATTGTGAGATCAGCTGTATAGGTACAATACATGAGAGAAGAGGCTGAGGGTGGAGGCGACAGGAATTTGCCCCGCATAGGGAACCAGATAATGGGGGGATTTAAAAAGGCAACTCCATGTGGTTAAAAGGGGGTTTATTTGGGGGTAACTTATAGCCAGTAAATGGGTTGGTTACAGGATCCAGGAGAGGTGAAGTGCAGTCCAATGGAGTTCTCTGGAGAACACTGACTGGGTCTGCCATCCAGCATCCAGGATCATGAGGAGCTGGATCAAGGATGGATCTGGGGTCTTAAGGGTTCCCATCTCAGCCATGCCCCAGGGGCATGTCATATGTAGGTGTGGCAGTTACCAGCTGCCTCACTGAGGCGGTGCTTCAAGGTCAAAGCTGGAACAGCTACCCACTACAAGTGATTGTTAATTCCTATCTGTAGAGGGAAGTTTCGGTCCCACCTGGCCCCGTGGTCCCACAGCCGCTTATAAAATAATCATTAAGAGGCTTAATATTAATTGCAAATTATATTGCCTATGGCTTAGGCTTCTTACTAGCTAGCTCTTATAACTTAACTCAACCCATAACTATTAATCTATATATTGCCACGTGTTCTGTGACTTTACCTGTGCCCCAATATGTGTTACTCATTGAACAGTGGTTTGGTGTCTCCCCTTTACTCTAATTTCTCCTCTCACCATCTCTCTTGGGTTGTCCTACCTGGCTCCATCCTGCCCTGTCATAGGCTAAGGCAGCTTTATTTATTAGCCCATGGGAATAACACATATTCACAGCATACAGAAAGACATCCCACAGCACCTGCCATTTTTTGGTTTTATTGTTGATGGTGGTAGTGTGTGTGTGTGTGTGTGTGTGTGTGTGTGTGTGTGTGTTTGTGTGTGTGTGTTTTCCTTCTTTGGGATTTTCTGGTTTAAGATTATCTATTAACTGTGTTGTTGTGGGTGCAGCTAACTTACTCCTGTTGAAGTTTTCCTTCTAGTACTTTCTGTAGGTCTGGATTTGTGGATAGATATTGTTTAAATCTGGTTTTGTTGTAGATATCTTGTTTTCTCCATCTTTTGTGATTTAAGGTTTTGCTGGCTTTAGAAGTCTGGGCTGGCATCCACGATCTCTTTGTGTCTGCAAACATCTTTATTGGACCTTCTGGCTTTCAGGATCTCCATGGAGAAGTTGGGTGTAATTCTGATGGGTCTGCCTTTATAAGTCACTTGGACTTTTTCTTTGCTCCTCTTAATATTCTTTCTTTATTCTGTATGTTTAGTGTTTTGTTTATGTGGCAAAGGGACTTTTTCTTTTGGTCTAATCTATTTGATGTTCAGTAAGCTTCTTGTATCTTCATAGGCATGTCCTTTGAATTGGGAAAAGTTTTCTTCTGTGATTTTGTTGAATATATTTTCTGTGCCTTGGGGTGGAATTCTTCTCCTCCTTCTATTCCTGTTGTTCTTAGTTTTGGTCCTTTCATGGTGTCCCAGATTTACTGGGTGTTTTGTGTTAAGAATTTGTTGGATTTAATATTTTCTTTGACCAATGAATCTATTTCCTTTATCATATCTTCAATGCCTGAGATTCTCTCTTCCATTTCATGAATGTTATTGGTTATATCTGCATATGTAGTTCCTGTTCATTTACCCAGATTGTCCATTTCCAGCATTCCCTTGGTTTGTGCTTCCTTTATTGCCTCTATTTTAATTTTCAAGTCTTGAACCATTTCCTTCATCTGTTTGATTGCTTTTCTTTGACTTTCTTTATGGGATTTATTGATTTCTTGCGATTTTTTGTTTGTTTTTTTCCTCCATTTCTTTAATGGGATTTCTTATTTCCTTTTAAGGGCCTCTATCATCTTCATAAAGTTATTTTTAAGGTCACTTTCTTCTGTTTAATCTGCATTGGGATGTTCAGGTCTTGCTGTTGTAGAATCACTAGGTTCTGGTGGTGCTGTTGTTGAATGTATTCTCACATTGCTGTTACCCACCTAGGTTTGGGATAATTATAGGAACAGGTGTCGATTCTTGTGATGTCTTTGTTGATGTGTCTTTTGTTCCTGTATTGTCTGTTTCCCTTATTGTCTTTTGCCCTGAGTGGCCAAGAGTTCTGGTGATTGGCTGCTTGTCAGGTCAAATAGTGTTGACTCAGGTCAGCTGAGATTTGGGGGTGTTTGGATGCCTAGATCCAGTGTATTGTCCAGTTCTTCGGGCTGGTGTGGGCTTTTATTGTTCCTATGGGCTCTGTTCTTCTAAATGGTGTGAGTTGTGCCTGTGCCTATGGAGTCTGTTCTTCGAACTGGTGTAGGTTTTGCCTGTGCCTGTTCTTCCAACTGGTGTGTGTGGCACTTGTGCCTGTAGGGTCTGCTGATGTTGCTGCAGAGGGCTGTTCACAGGGGGGCTGCTCTTTTTCCAATTGGTGGAGGTGGTGTTTGTGCCTCTAGGAGCTGCTGATCCTCTTTTTCCAATTGGTACAGTTGGTGCTTATGCCTCCAGGGTCTTCTGACTTTTTGGCAGATGCTTGGCCAGGGGTAGGATGATAGCCTCAGAGGGCTTGGGCTGTGGAGTGGGTCTTACAGGTTACAGAGTCCAGTGAGTGGCGGCAGTGGTGGCACAACCTGCCTGCAGGACTCTTACCTGTTAGTTGGCTGCTGAAGTTGAAATGGCAGGGGGAGGGGCATGGGACAGATCCAGCCCATAGGGCCTAGGGACTGGGGCAGTTAAGCTGGGAGACCAGTCACTCATGTCTCTCTCCAAATGTTGCAGGTGGTGCTTGTGCCTCTAGCGGTTGATGATTTTGTGGTAAATGGTTGACTGAGGTTGGGGGTGGTGGTGAATGATGGGTTTGGTATGTTTGGGCAATGGAGTGGGTCTTATAGGTTACAGGGCCCAATGGGTGGCAGTGGTGGTAGCTGCCTGCCCACAGGACTCTTACCTGTTGGTCTGCTGCTGGGGCTGAAATCTACTTCCTATTTCTATACATCATTTTTTCCCATGAAACTTGAACTTGTCCCTTATGAACTGTTTGAAAATCAATTTCAGAAATCAATGGTTATGTCTAAACCTCATATTTCATTGTATATAAATATTATAATTCAATTCATAAGGTTGTCCCAACAAAATAAAAATTTGTAGGAGAAATAGTATTGAAACCATAAAGTATGTTAAAAATGTTTACTATAACAAAATTAATATTACATGACAATAGAAGGGTACATTGGATGAATGACTTCCTTATTAATGGATTCAAGAGATTCTAAGAAGATGATGGAATATGGTTCACTAAATATCACTGAGCTCTGTTGTCTTCCAAGTCTAAATATATCTAAAGAAACAGTTGCTCAAATCAAACCTACCTTTAGTAACCTGGACTTTCTAGATGATTACACTTAAACAGTCATCCTCGTTTTAGTGTGAATGTCTTTGGTGTGAGATAGAGAATGTGCTTTGCATCAGGTAAGTTGGACTGTAGCAATGCAGAGATGGAACTGCACAAAGATAAGTTAAAAGAAAAACTTAGATTGATATTTCTATTGCTGGAGTTTAGAGCTGAGTACTCAGCCTTCATTGTGGCTAACGTCTGAACATAGCATGCCTCACTGCCTGTGCAAAGGAGACATCTGCTTTAAGTGGAAGCCTCATCTTTCCCCCCATTGTCTATCTGTTCAGAAATCTGAAGGGCAGAGGACCCAGGGTTGTAGCTGTCTGCTCTTAGTGTCTTTGTGTGTTGGTTCTTTTGGGGTCAAGTGATTCTCATGATGACCGTGGAGCTTTCCAGCCTCATAAAGGGACACCCGAAGCATGCTATTATTATTATTATTATTATTATTATTATTATTATTATTATTATTTTGAGACAGGGTTTCTCTGTGTAGTTTTGGTACCTGTCTTGGATCTTGCTCTGTGTAGACCAGGCTGACCTTGAACTCATAGAGATCATCCCGAGTGCTGGGATGAAAGGCATATGCCACCGACGGCCAGCTGGCTTGTTATTATTTAAATCGAGCAACAGGTAGGCTGTTTCAACCACAAGCAAGAGTGCAGATGTGCTTGTTAACCAGCTTTCTGTTGCTGTTATTCAATGATGGATGCAATAAACATAATCAGAATATTGATTCATGTTGGCTCATAATTGCAGAGAGAGATGTCCATCTATGGTCACTCCATGGCCACTGGACCCTATTGTTTTGTGCCTGAGTCAAGGTAGTGAATTCCTAGCAGGGGGCCTGTGATACTGCCAAGCTGATGACCTCATGGTGCACAAGGTGAGAGTAGTGGAGAAACTGAGTCCCTTCAAGGGCATACCCCCTGTGACCTATTCCTCCAACCAGGTTCTCATTCCTAACATGTATACCACATTACAATACTGCTACCAAGTAAGGAGCAAAAATTTAGCTTATGGCTTTTGGAGGTAGTTAAGATCCACATTACAGAAGCAAAACCACAAAGCAATTTCAGAGGGTGCACTTTGGTTGATGGGAAATTAATGCTTCCTCATTGTTGGACCTGTGGAGGAACACAGGCAGCTTTCTAAAAGACCATAGTGTAGCACGAATTTTAAAGGTCTTATTAATAAAAATCAAACCTAGAGCCAGGTACTGGGGTCAATGCTGGAAGATCAGAGAAGCAGAACAAGCCACAAAAAGCTCACCTCACCTCGCCAATTCCTCAGCTGATCCTGTTTCTTCAGACTGGAAGCCTCTGAGTCCTCATCCAGAATGAATCTCAGCTGAGCTATTGCTCAAAAGCCTAAAAGCTTAACCAGCACTAGTTCCTGGTTTTCATGCCTTATATATCTTTCTGCTTTCTGCCATCACTTCCTGGAATTAAAGGCATGAGTCGCCATGCCTGGCTATTTCCAGTGTGGCTTTTTTTTTTTTTTTTTTTTTTTTTTTTTGGTTTTTCGAGACAGGGTTTCTCTGTGTAGCTTTGCGCCTTTCCTGGAACTCACTTGGTAGTCCAGGCTGGCCTCGAACTCACAGAGATCCACCTGGCTCTGCCTCCCGAGTGCTGGGATTAAAGGCGTGCGCCACCAACGCCCGGCTTTCCAGTGTGGCTTTAAACTCACAAAGATCCAGATGGATCTCTGCCTTCAGAATGCTAGGATTAAAGATGTGTGTGCCACTATTTTCTGGTCTCTATGTCTAGTGGCTGTTCTGTCCTCTGATCCCAGATAAGTTTATTAGGATGCACAATATTTTGGGGAACACAATATCACCACACCATAGATCAACTTTCAAAGTAGGAAATTCCTTATAGAAGACATTATAAATTTCCTTCAATTAAACATGGTCATTTACTTTATAATTTCATTTTTTTAAGAAAAAACATTTACCTTCATTTATTATTTAAGTGAATATTGGGTAAACTTGATTTATGGAGTAATGATTCTTACTTTGTTGGAATACTCGTAAGAAATTTAGCATCTAATATTAACCAAATTCTTGTACATTTCACTATTTTTAATTTATGAACAATAAATTTGTATGACACCTATTAGGCAATGCTATAAAAATCGATAAAATTACTTTTAGATCCCTTAGGTAGATAAATCAATGAACAATGTAATTCGTGAATATTAATTAAATAAAAAGCAATGAAGATTTTATTGCTATGTAATTTTATCTATGGCTAAAATATTCATTATCACTTAATAGTGCTTGTTTGTGAGAAGATATGACATTTTTTATGCACAGAATAAGTACAGTTATGAGAAAAGCACTAACAGACATACTAACATCTCTGTTAGTACTTTCTTCATAACTGTACATACTACACTAAGTACATATATACTTACTAGCAACTAACAGACAAATATTTATGGATCAAATAGGTTACCATGTTACTTGCAAAATGACTGATGTCACATCAAAAGCATACTATAAAGTGATCTAAAATATAATGCCAAGTTACAGAAGCAAAAATCAGTACATGAGATTTCACTCAACACCTGATATATCTGAAAGACCAGGAGACAGAAATTGTTCAAAACTTTTTACTCACAAGCTTCATTGTGAGTAAAATTAAAAGGCTTTATTGCCTTCATTAGTTTTCTTCTCCCCAAATTTCAGGAACTTCTTTTGATATCATCTATCAGCATCATCTGAGGAGGAAAGGTCATGGATTCTATCCTTCATTCAGGCACATAGGACATTAACATCGAATATACAATGTTAGGTATCATATATAATAATTAGGGTGTAATTATGTTCATATATTTTCTCATAGATGTCTTCAGGCACTAGCTATTCTTCTACTTCAAGAAACTGCACGATACTGTTTCTATGGTTACCAGGAGGAATACAGTATGAAGATAGCTAGGACTATAAAAGGAAAAAGGAACCAAATCAGAATCACAAGCCAGGCTAGCCAAGAAAGTCATTCTGTCCATTTTTTTTTTCAAATACCTTAATACTAAGATTGTATTCTTTCCTGAGTTTCAAAATGTCACTAAAATATTTAACATGTACAAACCAATTAGTTTAGTGTCTGTTAAATTTATTTTTGAAACAGCTATAGACCTTGATAAAATGTATAAAAACAAACAAACAAAAAAAGACAACAGGAAAGAAATTTCTTGACTCAAAAGGACTGGCATTAAGAAAGACCCCTTCTGACCCCATCACTAAGACAACATGAAAGGCCACGATAAACTCAACTAGAATTTGAAATAACGGTAGGTTGGAAGTTCCATGAACTCTGTTAAATGGCAAGTTGTTTTAAGCGAACATGCACTCAATCTTTTTGGTTATTGTTGTGTCCATTTTATAATCACTGACTTGAAATAAAATGTTCCCAAATTTACAAGATATCTGTCTAAAGAGAGCTGTATGCAGAGGCATAGAGAGAAGGAAGCCATAGCATCCCTTCTCTAAAGAAGAGAATTAATTGATAAAATGAAGACAACACAAAACTATGCATTTCCTTTGCAGAAATTAATTTTTGCTAAGAAATCTTTGACTTATACACTTTCCACTAATTTTCTTAATAAGACATGAATTCTCACATACCTAAGTACTGTAAATTTGAAGTGAAAGTAGTACCTTCCCTGTCCAAAAATTTGGAAAATGCTGATGTTTTTAAAAATATGCTTATGTTTCTGCAAATACTCTTATAAACTACTGCCATTGAATTCTTTTTTGCTGATCAAAAGTAGGATATTCAATCATTTTATACAGTGTGTGATAGTCATTGTTTCTAAAAATAAAATACAAACAGAATTGTATGGAAACAGCTGAAGTGCTTCCATTTCAAATATCTTGCATGTTTCTAATATTAAATATCTTACCATGGCCCAGTTGTCTCAGTCCAAAAGTTTGGCTATCTGACTGTCAGACAAGACATGAAGAACACACAAGAAATGCATTTTATGTAAATTTATAATTAAGCCAAGAGAATCAAAGGCATTAGCTCTAACCTTCTATCCTTGGTCTTGACATATTTTCAAACTGAATAAGATATAATTATTTGTGTATGTCAGCTAATGCCCGGTGGCATATGTGAGAACAACATCCATTAAAGCACAGACACCCTCGTTTTCCTTGGAAGAGCCTGGAATAATTAAGTTAGTAAATCATCACCTAGTCAGGACACAAGGATCCCACAGCTACTTCCCTTGATCTTCATCTTAATTATGTGCTTGTCTTGATCCCTGACTATAAAATGCACTGACATGCATGTGCCTCTGACTGCTCAATTCTGGAAATACTTTGTAGCCTGTTCACGATGTCTTGTTTTCATTCTAATTCCCCATGTCTCCTTGACACATATATCCAGGAGACAGTGCACAGGGTAGCATACAAAATTCTGGGATGAAATGACTTAAATTAATCCTGACTGTCCAGTAATGACCGGTGCAATTGCACCAGGCAGGCAACAGTTAATTAATGTTTGTATTATGAGGAAGATTATGTCAAGTTTATATTTTAAGTATAGAGAGGAGACAAGAACATTATTTTTAATAGATACATGAAAGCAACAATATGTGTATATTATCTTTAAGACATCACTACTATAGCTCTACTTTGAAAAATAAATTTTTAAGTGGGAAGATATATTACTGTAAACCATTCAAAAAGAAATATGATACTATTGATTTTCTATTACAATGGGTCAATAGTATTATGGATCGGATACACAGGTTAGTCTTATTGCTTCTACATGCACTTCAAATTTCTAGTTTTATTAATGTTGATATATTTATATGTGTATGTTAATATTTGTGTATATAAACATGTGCTTAGTGTATCTTAGAATTGTCATTTATTTCAATTTATTATCTAATTAGATATATTAGAAGATGATGTTAGAACTCAATATTCTGCCACGTAATTATTTCTTACAGTTTTCATGGAATACCTACAATATTGTCTTTATAAATCTAATAACCTCTACTCTACAACCAAGAATTAACATGTTAATGACAATACTAACATCATTAGACTCCTTAGAATTAGATTTTCTCCAAGATCAGGTGGGGGGGGATTGAGGGGGAGAGTACTGAAAGAGACAATCGGAGGTGGGTGGGGGCATTTGGGGGTCAGGCAGAAAACTGGTGCAAGGGAATCTCCCAGGAATCTACAAGGATGACCCCAGGTAAGACTCCTAGCAACAGGGGATATGTAGCCTGAACAGACCATCTCCTGCAGCCAGACAAGACTTCAAGTGGAAGGATTGGGACACCAACCCAGCCACATAACCTTTGACCTACAGTCTGTCCTGTCTATGGGATGTCCTGTCTATGGGATGTAAGGATGGTGCAGAGATTTAGGAGTGATGAACCAATGTTGGACCAGCCTGATACCCATGCCAAGAGGGTGAGCCCATGCCTGGCACTACCTACAGTGCTAGGTCCAAGAGGCTCGATAGCCCAGAGGCCTAGAATAGAACCAAACACAATTGGCAAAAACAAGAAAGACAATGTAATGATGCCTCACAATATTCTGCTATCCTCATAGATTGCTGCCTAGCCCAATTGTTACCAGAGAGACTTCATCCAGCAACTGACAGAAACAGATGCACAGACCCACAGTCAAAACATCCAGGCTGAACTTGGAAAGTCCTGCTGAAGAGAGGGAGGAAGGATTGTAGGAGTCAGAGGGGTCAAGGACATCACAAGAAGAGCTACACAATCAATTAACCTGGGCTCATAGGAGCTCACAGAGACTGAGCCAACAATCAGGGAGTCTGTATGGAACTGATAAAGGCTCTCTGCATATATGTGACAGTTGTGTAGCTTGGTCCTCTTCTGGGACTGCTAACAGTGGGAGCAGGGGCAGTCTTTGACTCCTTTAATGACCATTGGGACCCTACTCCTCATACTGGGTTGCCCTGCTTAGCCTTAATACAAAATGAGGTGATTAGTATTACTACAACTTGATATGCCATGTTTTGTTGACATCCATGGGAGGCCTGCCATTTTCTGAATAGAACATGAGGAGGATTGGATCGGGGGAGGGCAGAGGTGAATATATTGCTCTTCTATCATGAGAGAAGCTTCCTTCCACAGCAAATAGGAACTAATACAGAGATCCTGTAACGCAAATTGCTAAATGGTCTTATTAATAAAAAAACCTGAAGCCAGATATTTGGGTGAAAGCTGAAAGATCAGAAAAGCAGAAAGAAGCCAGCCACATTCTTACCAGACCTCAGCCTCCAAAGAGACCTACTTTCTGTATACCCATGTCCATATGCCTTTCAGTTCTGCCATCTCATTTCCTCTCTCCAGGCAGCTACATCACTTCTTGTCTGTCTGTACAGACCTCCAGACATCTATGGTTAGTACTGGGATTAAAGGTGTGTGTCACCATGCCTGGCTCTGTTCCCCAAGTGGCTTTGAACTCACAGAGATCTGCGTGGAGCTCTGCCTCCCAAATGCTAGGATAAAAGGCATGTGCTACCATTGCCTGACTTCTATGTTTAATATAGTGGCTGGCTTTTTCCTCTGATCTTCAGAAAAGCTTTATTGGGGTACACAAATAAAACATCACCACATTTCCCCTTTTTTAATCTAAAATAAAAAGTGTTATAACTAATATAAAAACTATATGTAATATGTCCAATAACTATATATAATATATACAAGCAATAAATATATCAACAATGTCTAGTCCATTTGCATTTGACAAATTCAGAGAAAATATTCCATTATCTATCCTATTTTGGTGAGTCCAAAATGTACCTAATTCACTTTCTATCCTAACTTGTATTACCAACTGAAAACTATCTTTTATTTCTTTCAAACTTATACACTTTACACCTCTTATTGAGTTTCTTTTCTGAAACTGTTAACAAGGAAAACTGTAACTACCTAATCTTCAACTCCCTCAGAGACCCAAGAAGAAAAAGTTACCTAGAAAACAGGAAGTGCAAACAAGTGGCTTCCAAAAAATGTGGGTTATGACAGAAATAGCCAGCTTCCTGGACAGTCAACTGAGGTTTCTCTGCAACATTGGGGCATCCTCTTTGGCCTACAGGCTTAGGATGTCTGACAGACTCCTCTGTGAAGCAGGGTTTTCTAAATTCCCTTTCTTCCTTGTTTTGTTTCCTGCTTGTCCATTTTGGACAGCATACTGTCAGCAGTTGATGCAAGGGCACTTTCTTGCCCAGTGGCTAACTTTTGCCTCAATGAAAGTAAACTCCGTATGGAGTTTCTTCAATGCCCATCTATAGCTAAAAATTTTCCTGTGTCCTACCCATTCCACAGCTATGCAGACCCAAATAAACACACAGAGGCTTATATTAATTACAACTACCCAGCCATTAGCTCAGGCTTATTACTGACTAGCTATTACACTTAAATTAACCAAAAATTCTTATCTTTGTTTAGCCATGTGGCTTGGTACCTTTTCTCAGTTCTGCCTTGTCATTTTGCTTCCTCTCTGTGTGGCTGGTGACTCCTGACTCTGCTTTCCTCTTCTCAGAGTTCTCCTTGTCTACTTATCCTGCCTATACTTCCTGCCTGGCTACTAGCCAATCAGCATTTTATTTATCAACACACATTCACAGCATACAGAATTTCATAGCATCCATCTTCTCTGAAGTAGATTATTGCTGCGATGAGCAGATTTATCTCATAGTCATAAAAGAGAAAAAAAATGTATGTTATTAAAACATCTTAAATGCCATATTCTATAGATCTCTGAAGTGTTTGAAGATGACCTGTCTATCTAAAATATCTCTGCTTGACCTTGAAAACATACCTAATATGACTATAAGTTCAATTGTAATGACTAACTACTAACTTTCATTTCTTTATATTCTAATTAGTTGGTAATAATAACTTTCAAGAATTAGCAAATTTCATTACATTATTAAATCAACTGTATAGGTACAATATCTTGAACAAGATTAGAAATATATGTAAAATATATTCTAACAAAAGTAATCTCAAATTTGAATCAATATACAAAATTTTTATACAATACATAAAGTTCCACTAGTAGTTGCCTTTTAAAAGTAGCTTTAATAATCTACCCCTTTATCTTATCATATCTATATAAATCAATCGCAAATTTGTAGCAATATATATTTTGTATACATTATAAAAAATCCAATCCAATGTAAAATACTTAAAACTAGTACTTGCCTTCTAAAAGTAGATTGTATAATCTACCCTTTTTATCTTGTCATAACTATATCCTCTCTTTTTTGTTTTCAGAGTAGATTCAATAATCTACCCTTTTAATCTTTTTATATCCATATTCTCTCTTTTTTTCCTGTATTAGATAAAATAATCTACCTCTTATCTATATCCTCTTTTTTTAGATAAGAATCCTGAATCTAATGTCCTTTGTTTAATTTTTTTCCTAACAATTAACAATAACAACTTGTAACCAACCATCTTAAACAATGACAAGTATCCAAAATCCATAGAATTACCAAAAAACCCCCACCCCACCTCTTGGGAATGTGGGCATCTTGTTCTTAAAATTACTTCCTGTGGTTTGGAGACAAAGTTATCTTTAGGGGATCCAGAAAAGAAAATTTTTCAGTTAATTGTCAAGTAGTGGGAGAGGTAGCTGTATCATTTGCTGTCCAATCTCTGCATAATGTGAAATTGCAGGGCTTATCTCAAATCCTTGCTTGAGTAGTCTATGAGGCTGGATCATCTCAGCTAGCCATCTCAAAATTGTCCTGAGCAGTTTGTGGTCCAAAGCTGATCTTTATTTGTTAGCTTAGTGGTATGATTATTGTCCATGTGGAATGATTGTTGTGGGGCCCCATCATCTGTTTGGAGACTTCAAACTTGCTGTTAGGCCTGGTCATGATTCCTTGCAGAAAACTGATAGAGACTCAAACACCAAAACATGTACAGGCAATACATATTGATCTTATAAATTTTGATATAAAATTTATACCTTAAGAAAAGATTTAAAAAATCAAAATAGAATCAAAGAATTATGAGATTAGTGGCAATAAAATAGTTCCTTAATTTTGGTTTTCTTCTGTTCCGTATCAGATGGCTCTTCTGACATGATACAGAAATTTTGGATTTTCCTTTAAATAAGCATGATTGGGTTTAGAGAAGGAGAGAGCCAAGCTCCAACTCCAAAATCAGCTTTAATTTTTAATTGAACTGGGACTACATAAAGACCATTTGTGTTGTCTGTAGAGAACAGAAACAAACAATTAGGAAGACTTATAAAATATGTGCTATACCAATAGGCTAATTTACTCTTTTTCTTGGGATCCTTTTTTCTGGATGATTTGCCCTTTTTCTTCAGATGTCTCATTTGTCCAGTGTTCTTCAGATTCCTTAGCCTTCAAAAATCAAAAACCCTTACCCAACCCTAATTTTGGGGAGTTTCCCTTTTGGTAAGTTATATCTGATTAAATGAAAAGTATTTGTTAGTGGTATAAGTTAATTTAAATTGGATGGCCATGCTGGCCAATGAACCTCTTCTAATTTAAGCTGTCTCTCTTGTTCAAGTCAAATTTTTATCAATTTTGATGGTGTCCTTAGCTTTTCTTCTCCTGTAGAAACAAAAGCAAAACCTTGTCCCCAATGTAACACATATCCTGGTTTCCATATATGCTGAGGTCAGCACATCTTTAAAGTATATAGGCTAATTTAATTCTGTAGTTTTTTCTATTATCCAATGTCTCTGCAGCTGTTGTTCCTTTCTTATTAGCACCAAGAAAATTTAAAGGTACTAGACCATTACATAATCTATGTCTGGGGTGTTTTTATTACCCCTTTCTGCTTATTTGGACAATGTGCAGAGTGAAAGACCTTAGAACACTGAGTCCCAAATGCGATGACTTCATCAATCCCTTCTTCCCAGGGCTCAGGGAGTCTTTCAGAAAAGGAGGTAGATAGTTATGAGAACCATTGGCAATAGAAGACACTATGCTAATAAGGTCTTTCTAGATGCTGCTGGGTGGATGCACATATAAAGTCCTAGAAATGAGAGGAGAGGTGGGCACAAGATCTATCTATGTATCTATGTATCTATCTATGTATTTATCTGTGTATCTGTGTATCTATCTATGTATCTACCTATGTATGTATGTATGTATGTATGTATTTATGTATGTATGTATGTGTGTGTATTATGTATGTATGTATGTATCTATCTATCATCTATCTTTCTATCTATTTCTGCATCCATTCATCTATCTTCAGTTAACAACCATGCACAAAGGAAAAAAAGGCAGTGTTCTCTAACAGAGTTTTTTGGGTAATATAAACTTATAAAATTATTTTATTGAATTACAAAATAGTGTGGGATTTTTAGGACTATTAAAATCAAACATTGAAAAATGTGTCATTGCTTTCCCAAGCCCATGATTAATCCTGTTACATAATAGATAATTGTTGTTTTTCTTATCTTGCTTCTCTGTTCAAATGAAGAGTAAGATATACATAGACAACGACTTTTTGTGCAAATTTAGATAAGAGTATTACAATGATTTTTCAGTTTTTCTCAATATTTTCTTTTTTCTTTTGTAAATAACTAACTATAGAATTTTTTTGTAGATAATTATAGAATTTTTATCATGAAAATACTGGCAACCCTGCTGACAGGATTTTAACTGTCTCTAGTGATATTGTATTTGTTAGCAACTCTACCATGGTTATTATCTTAAGTGCCATCATACTCATAATATATAGTTATAGTAAATGTTCTTGAAATTTTCATGGGTAAATTTGCTCATGTGACAAATATCCTCATGGTTGTTGATAAAAAATGTACATCCAAGTGTCCCTATATAAGCCCCAGGTTCCAGACAGCTCATGCACTGAGGACAGGACCCGGTCCTACTGCCTGGATGCCTCCTAAACAGATCAAGCTAATCAACTGTCTCACTTATCTCAGCCTGGGAGGAGGGGACTGGACCTGCCTGGACTGAATCTACTAGGTTGAACTCAATCCTCAGGGGAATATTTGCCTTGGAGGAGATGGTAATAGGGGGTGGGCTGGGGAGAAGTGGGGAGGAAGCAAGGGGGGGGGAGAACAAGGGAATCCATGGCTGATATGTGAAATTAAATTAAATTAAAAAAATGTACATTGTGTAGAGAGTAGATGAGTATGATTCCTGAATAAGACAAGAAGAATATAATCCTGTGTGTATGTCCACTAATAAAGCCATAATTATGGTCAGTACATGCTGCCTCATTTTTTTTGGAGTCACTCATTTAGGGTGTAAATATGGGCTTTTCACAATATGGAGGATAATCTAGTGTTGGCCATGTCAAATGATGTTGTCGTTATGATTGTATTGTTCAGGCAGCCATATTGATGGGATTTCAAGGGTGCATTATCCCTCTCATGCCTAAGGGACATGATCTAACAATAGGCATCCCGGCATCTTGAAAAAATGGAATTTTTCACTTCCATTCCAAAACACAGCCATTTCACAGGGGTCTCACAATTGTGATACCTATAAATGTGAACTCATACCCTTTTTCAATCTTACTCCTTTCAATATGGAAACAATCTGTATGTCTACCCTTCCATCTAAATCCCATCATTCAAGTGACTTCAGAGTTACTTATATTATTAATAACTCCAGAGAAACAAAAATAGTAAGATACATGTGAGTATTGTTGATGTAGACATATGAGGAGATTCTTACGGGAATTGGATCATGTAGTGATGGAGATCAGAAAGTTCCCAAATCTTTCATATGTGCATGTGGAAACCAGGAAAGAAGACAGTGTAAACAAGTCTGAGTATACAGCCTGAGATCTTTAGAAGACCAAACCCCATAGTTTGAAGGCTCCAAATCACAACCTCTTCAGTCCAGGGCAAGATAATATGAATGCTACAGCTAAGGAACAGGATTGGAGGGCAGGAGAGGGTGGAAGAGGTGGAAGACAGAGGAAGAAAGAGACAGGAGAAAGATCTAGAACTCATCATTCCTGTGATCTCTCTTCAAAATATATTAGATTATGCTTGCTCATATGGTTAGATGACTTTTACTCTGTTAATTCAAATCGTAATATCTCTGAAATCTCTTTGAAAGTCTCTGAGTATTTTAAGGTCAGAAATAAAAGAAATAATATTTTTCAGTGTCCTGGCTAGGATTCTGTCAAGTTGACACAAGATAAATCCATCAGATGAGGGAACTTCTACCGAAAAATGCCTCTATAGGACTGAATTGTGGGCAAACCTGTGGGGTATTTTCTTAATTAGTGTTTGATGTGAGAGGGCTGAGTTCATTGTGGGTGGAGCCATGCCTGAGCTGGTGGTCTTGGATTGTATAAGAAAGCAACTGAGCAAGGCAGTAAGCAACATTCCTCCATGGCCTCTGCATTGGCTTGTGCCTCCAAGTTCCTGCCCTGTTTGTGTTTCTCTCCTGAGTTTGTTCCGTGATGAACAGTAATTTAGTAGCATTAAACCAATAAACTCTTTCCTCCCAAACTTGCTTTTGGTCATAGCATTTCATCACAACAATAGTAACCCTAACTGAGACAACCAGCTATCTAGAACCCTTAGCCATTTGACCATTATATAAAAGTTTACCCCCACACATCTTGTCCACTTGCTTTTATATGCATATTCCAAAACCAACTTAGTATCTAAAGAGCAATAATCAAACATGATATTAAGTCTATCTAACATGGTATGACTATTCTACATAAATAATTTTTTAATATTTTTTCAGAAGAGTGAACTCCTTAAATAATGATACTCTTTTCCTGTTACAGTCTAGTGTAAAATACTATGTTGAAAAATTAACAACCTTAAGTAGTGAAATAGGCATCATGACATTTAAACAAGAGCACAGAAAGTTGAGATATTTGCTCAATGAAGCATTGTTCAATATGTGAACGGCTTTGTCTTCAGAGTTCTCATAGACATCAAGATATATGTATGCTAAACCCACTGTACTAAATGGTGTAGTGGCATGCTGCCTATGTGTGTCCTTTCATACTCTGTGATATTCATATTCCCTGCAGATTCCTTATATTTAATACAATGTAAGTGCTACATTGATATTTGTTATGTTGTATTATTTAGGAAAGATTACAAGAAAAATATATATGTGTGTGTGTGTGCTCTATACACTCATAATTATTATAATTTTAAAAATATATGTTTGTTTCATGGATATAGGATTCATGGATTCAGAGAGCCTATTCAGGATTCATGTAAAGATAGACATGCATAAATGACTCTAATCAGAAAATATTGATAACAAGTACATGCTAATTTCTAACTGGCCATGTGGTCACAATTATTCTTTATAACTTCCTTTGTCTACTATCCATTCTGAGTTTGTTTTGCTGTCAACCAGTACATAAAACAAATATTTATTTTGTTTTCATTTTATAATAATATTTTTATTTATTCTTTGATAACTTCATACAATATACTTCAAATGTATTCATCTCTATTCCCTTAACTCCTCTATAATATCCTTCTCAACCTTTTGACTTTTCTTCATTTTCCTACACCCAATGAGTTATTTTGATCTGCTGAAGGGAATGTAACTTTCATAGCTAAATGGTTTAGGCCAAACCTAGCTATCCTTAATTGGACTGTTGCTTTCTGTAGACTTTTATAATAGAAGCTAAAAATACTAAGATAAATGCTGAGGGAAATCTTTAATTCCAAACATGTTCTTCTTATTAATGATCAAGAAATAATTGTCCAATTACTTTTCAACTTCAGATCAGTTATCCCAGCTAACTCTGCTTTCAGTACTGTTGACTCAGGGGCATACGGAGCAAAAGGTCTAGAAGGTATTCTTACCTTCTCATTCAGCAAAGTTTTTGCTAAGTCTTTTCAGAGAAGCATTTATTCAGTTGGAGCAAAGAACTGCAGGACTGCATAAAAGAGTTTATAGAGGGAAACAAAAATGTTCGTGAATGAGCAAGGGAATTGATGAACGAAGACATTCTCATACATACCTGTTCATTCCCAGAATGTGATGATCCTGTCTATCAAAGAAACAGTAATGTGCAGTTTGTTATGTAGCCATATGATGCCTTTTGGATCAGTTTATGCAAACCTTGTAAGATATTGATACCTACATCACACAGTAACTGAGGCTTCAAAAGGACATTCTAGTGTTTAAAATGCTAACTACTTCAGGATGTTATGCTCAATGGTTAGGAAGAGTAAATTCCATAAATAAGAGCCCATGCCACACTACTTAGTTGTGATATGAGTTCATTTTTTCAGAACCAATGCTATGGAGAAATACTGTTATGTTGAACAAAGGACTTTTGTAAGTTCACAGATATTTTACTTTGGACAGAAGCACTGTGTGTGGAGAGAGTAAATCTATACACATCGCAGTTATCTTCTCCAGTAAAGACAAAATGCTACCCTTCTATGATGGAAGTGGTCCAGTGCAATCAATCTGCCTACAAGCAAGCTGGATAATCACTCCAGGGAATGTGACATATTGAGGGCTCAGCATGGTCTCTGCTGCTGACAGATTGGACAACCAGAAGTGTAGCCAAGTTCACTATCAGGAGTAGAGGTCCATGTTGCTAAGTACATGCAGATCCTCACTCATGGCTGCCACAGCCATTTCGTTCTCTAGCCTATTGTGTGATGACAGGGTGACTTTAAATAACTGACTGGTGTGAACTGAATAGATCGTTCTATCCACTTTATTTTTAATGTATGTCCTCGGTGAGTTCTTCTAATAGCAGGTCCTTTCTCATATACCTCTTCTCCAAAGTTGCTTTGTACTGGATGTTCCCTTAGTGGTCCTTTTATGATCCAATTCACCCAGTAAACCATAGTTACAGCCTATCAATGTGTGTACAATGACATGCTTTGTTATTTGTCTTTCAAGCAAAATGAAAGAGCAGATTCAAAGCATAATGTGCTACCCCTTCGCAACATCACCTATGGATATGTCAAGAGGAGGCAGTAGTGATATAGCTGTCTACTTTCTGGAATTGGCTGGAATATATGGAAGTAAGTCATAACCATCAAATACTGCCTGGAAATCTTTCTCTGTCACACGACTGTATGAGAAAGGCCGTCGTTATTCAAATGGAGTATAGTAGATGTGAAAACCATGAATACTTGTACTGCTTCTTCAAGTCACTTATTTGTGCCTCCAGCATCTGCTCGGTAGAACTGCATTTACACCATTTATGTTTGATAATGGTGCTGTGTTGCTCATCCTCCAATGTGTGGTTTGAGAAAATTATAACACTCAGTCTATAGTTGACAGGTCAGTTCTCAGAGTAGGTTTTTGACACGTGGCCTAGCATTCCATTTCTACCAAAGTCCAGTAGCAGATCAAGATCTGTCTTTCCAAACAAGGATAGCTATTCACAGTGATGACAGGTCCTCAATTAAAAATCCTAAAACTTGGACTGCAGTTTTCATATGGGGCTGTAGAGTTACTTTAACAACATCAACATTTTTATCTGCTAGTAGCATTTCAATAATCAACAATCCCACAATAATTGGATGTGCTGGATCAGATGGCTAAGTGGCAGAAACACTTACACAGGATGCATCCTCTCTAAGGTAAAAAGAAGTCCATGTATCAGGACCCCACACACAATCAAGAACAAGCTGTTGAATCTGTTTGTGTTTTGGAGACAGTTCCTCATTTTAGTTTCTCTAGGTCACTTCCAAAGAGACTAGATTTGAGGCAGTCTGGAACAAGACAAGTCTTTTTAGCAGGTCCAGAGTCCTGTGTAAAATATAAGACCTTGCATTTTAGCTGGATATGTTTTTTAATATAATGCTGTTCTCTATATCTGGAGTAGTTGCTATACATCACACTTGCCAGGTCCAGTTAACAAAATGCTACTAATAAATGAGCCAGTCTCTCTGAATTAAATTATGACACAGTATTAGAAAGTTGATATACCTATGAGGAGGGATAGTGAGGTATATTTATAGACTAACCAGCTAAAGGAAATATACTTCTGGTGGGCTTCTAGATAAGTATTGACTAAAAGGTATTTTTCCAGATCAGTAGCTGCCTCACACACACCAGGGACATGTTAATTTGCTCAACCAAGGGAAACACATCTGGCAAAACAGCTGCAGGTGGAATCACCACTCAGTTCCTAATCTACTTTGATTCTCCAATGTTTATCTGTTTCTGCATAGGGCAAATAGTGTTGAAAGAGGCTGTGCTGGGAATTGCCACTGTTACATCTTTCAAGTCATTTCTGATGACACTCATCTCCACAATCCCTCCAGGACTTTTGGATTGCTTTTGATTTACTGTTCTCCTAGATCGAGTCAGTCTAATTGCTTCCATATTGTCTCTTCTGTCATAATAGTCCTCACTCTACAGGTCATGGAATCAATATGAGAATTCTGTCAATGGCTAAATACATTTCTTTCAAATATTCATTCTGAAACTGGAGACATATCCACAGGATAAGGTTAGGGAAAATTCTGTGTTAACATTCCATTGATCTTCTCTTCACCATAAGCACCTTCTCTCATGGAAGGGCTGTAGAAGTATTTTGAGTTTCTTGGATTCAATTCTTGGACATTACCAGTGTCCAATAATTTCTTAGCTTTTCCTCTTCTCAGTGCACAGCTGACTTGATAAAGGTCATAGGTTTCTTTTGAGAAGTCTAATATAGGGACAAACAGCATAAATTTCCAGCAATGTCCACAGATCCTTGTGGCTATTATCCATTTCATTCAATGGGTTCTGTGCCTGTATATTGGTTAATGCTGTGAAGTGACTGTCCTCTCTGGATTTATGATTGACATTAGAATTTTGTCCATTTGTCCCAGAGCTTTTCTTCCATAGCTCAAGTGAGGATTTAGTAGGCTTCCTATTGACTTTACTTCTATGAACACAACGAGTAATTTGGTAATGGCATAGGCTTGTGCAGGACAGATGATGTAGATCGATCCTTTGATCCTGTTGCCCATTAACGTGAATTACTCTCACCTTGCCCTTGCTTGGCGGCTCCTATTTGGATGCTGATGCTCTGCTGTCCAATTCTTTCATTGTATGTAAGTTTTCCAATTGAATGGCAATGGTTTTCACTATTAGAACTGGTATACAGTTAAAAGTGAACTTTTCAAACATTCTTACATTTACCCCCCAAATTTTATTGTGAAGAATTGGTGACAGGTGCATTTTATAGACCATTCACAGAATGGGTAAGCAGTTCTATTTTTTTTTAGATAGTTTTATTTGGTGTGTGTGTGTACAGGTATGCTTGGCCTGTGTGTATGTAAACATTTGCAGAGTGTGTGTATCTGGTACTTAAGAAGAGGGCATCCGATTTCTTGAAACTGGTTACGGGTGGGTCTGAAGTACTATGATAGTGCTGGGAACTAACTCAAGTCCTTTGCAAAAACAGCAAGTGCTCTCAACCACTAAGTCAACTCTCAAGTCTCTGGTAATAAGGATTTTAATGACCAGTATACTTTAACATTCTCATCTCTCTCAGTCTTTGAATCTTTTCTTTCATGATGAACACTGGACATTTTCAGCCTGTTCATAGTGAGCAATCTTTTGATCTCTGTTTTAGCTAATCAAGCGATCAAACTTTTAGAACTTTCTCTAATTCTGCAAGCTGAATAATCAGTGCAGTACCTTTGCTTAATAGGCCCATAAGGGTGATGATAATGAGGATAGAAATAGGGTGGGGAGTATGTTCAATGTACATTGCACACTTGTGCAAAAATAACCTTACAGTCATTCAACATGCAGGAAGTACATACAATGAACATTTAAAAAACACTAACAGTATCAGAAGCAACTCAGAGCTTCCTTCAACCATTCTTCTGTACCTTTACTGATGTAGGGTGGAAAGGCAGACAAGTAAAAGGTTATATAGGAAGGTTCTTGTTTACCTTTCTGGCTGAAGGAGTCAGGGAACTTTAGATACCACTGATAAAGCAAAATTCCTCACAGACACAATGCGTGTTTTCCTAAAGACAGCTCACATAAGAATGCTAAAGACAATAAAACCACTCGTGTTTGCGTTTAAAGCCCGGATTATTTGTAAATTGAGTTTTCTTAACACTTCTATTCCACTCTTAAATGCAAGAATTATCTATCATCAATGCACTTTACCACTTCGTGCCAAGAAGAAAATTCCTTAACTTCCAAACATTGCTGTAGGTTCCACTGTCTGACAGTGTTAACTTAGAAAACCTTAGGATTGTGCACAGCCATTGTTAAAAAGACAATGAGATTTGAGTCTACTTTAAGAAACCCATTTCTAGATTTTAATATGTCTCATGTCTCCTGAGATCACCATGCCATGCTTAATATCCCTTTCATCTCAATTATGCTTTCCTATTTTGTATTTTCATGGGCTGTCTTTGTCTGACACTGTGAATATCTCTGCATCTGTATATGTTCATTGTGTCATCTCTTTGACTCTTTTTCTTCAGTTTGTTTTTTGTTGTCCTATTCCCGTATTTTTAATTTTCTTTTCTTTTATATTTGGTTAGATAACTCTTTGTAGTCTAATGAGAAAGAGAGAGGGGGAACAGGAGAGAGAGAGAGAGAGAGAGAGAGAGAGAGAGAGAGAGAGAGAGAGAGAGAGAGAGAGAGAGAATTTGGATGGGTGGGAAATGGGGAGGATCAGGGATCAGGGAGGAGTTGGGGGAGGGAAAACCATAATCAGAAGACATTGTTTGAAAAAAAAGAAAACTAGTTTTAATTAAGAAAAGGTTCCATTTGTTTTGTTTAACTTAACCTCTGCTTTGTATTTGCTCCTCTACAGTGATGTCATGAATCCTGGCTCTGGTTGAACAGAGATCCTCCCAAGAGCCTGGGATTCCTCAGGCTGTTGCAGGCGGCAGTGTAGAGCGGTGTCTCCATCCTATCTGTCATTGATACTACCATCTATTCCCCCACATTGTCCATGGATTTCTTCTCTAACTTTCAGGGGCATACTGGGAGTTGAATCTTGTTATAAGGTTAGAACAAAATAGGTACAGAAGTTCATTCTGAAGAGGGTAAAACTGTCACTCAGGGACAGTTATTATAGTTTGCCTAGAAATAAAGAATTAACCTTTAGTATAACATTGTAAAGTGTAACCCATTGTGAGTTCAGAGGCTGCATTTCCTAGAGGTGAAGGAACATGTTCTGTCAAGAAAAATGAGGAGCTCACTTTTGCTGAGAAGAATATCTCACCATTGCAGCTGGTGAGAGAACTTCTACTCGGATTGGGGAGACTTTTCTACTTGGAAACACAGCTTAGAGTCTAGGGAAGAACTCAGTCTCCCCCTTCAGGAGGGACTTTCTACACATCTCCACCTCAATTTAGAGGACTCTGTTCTTGACCAGTTCAACAATCCACATCCTTTGTGATAAGTAGTCCAACTTGCACTATACCTAAGTTCTCTGTTGTATTTTTTCTCTGTTTAATTTTTAACAGTTATTATTTTCCTTCAGGACACAGTTCCAAATATGTTAATGGTAAATACAACTCTGATCCTGCCTTCTCAAATCACTGAGCTTATCTTTCTTTTTCACCACATTGCATAGCAATCAAGATAATCAGTGTAAGTCATTCTATTCCTCAGTTTCCCTGAAAATATTTTAGTATATCAAATTCAGATTTGCTAAATTATTTATTTTTTGTAGTTTATTGAATAGAAAAATCCAAGGCATACATGCTGTAAATTTTTGTAATTTAATTTTTTACACTGTAGCTTATACTTGTTTACTTAATGTAGGAAAACAATCACAAATTTTGAGTTTAATTAAATAGAGAGTCATTATTAGTATGACAATTCAAGAAACCCTAAATCTGTTTCTGAAAACTAAACAAGAGGTAGAACCAGATATTTATTTCAGGAATCAGCTCATGTGATTACAGAGGTTGAGGAACTCCATGATATACTGTCTGTCTGTGAACTAAAGAAGCAGAGAAATCAGTGATTAGCAATTTGCTGAGTCCAGTGGACTGAGAAGCAGAAGATCTGATAGCGTAACTGAAACTGAAGTCTTGAGAAATGGTGGAGAAACTGATGTAACACTCTGTCCTGTAGTCTAAATTCTCAGAACCATGATCTGTGATGTTTGAGGGCAAGAGAAGATGGATTAACTCAGAAAGGAATTTTCCTTCTCTTTTCCTTTTTGCCCTACTCAGATACTCAATGAACTGGGTGATGTCCCCTCACATTAGTGAAGGCCATCTTCTTTTCTCAGTGCACTGATCCAAGTCTGAATCTTTGAGAAAAACTTTTGTAGACTCTCCAAGAAATATGGGTTCTTCTTGTTTTTATTTGTTTTATTTTCCAAAAAAATTAGCATTCCACAATTGTGAACATTTTTTGAGATGTATTTTGATAATAAAATACATATATACAAATCTAATAATCAAACTAAGGCAAGTCAATTAGCATTCCTCTTACCTTAAACATTACAGTTTCTTTATTTTGGAAACAGTGAACTCTACAAAATGTTTAAGAGTATCATAAACTACAGTCACTTTCTCATGTTGCAGAGAATTAGAGCTGGCTAGTTTTATGTAATTGTATCTTAATACATGATATTCAACTTCCATCTAGCCTGCTACCCACATATTCTACTCTCTTGAGACCAGAATTCCATTCCTGGCTTATATGAAATTGTTTCCTAGTTTTAATATGGAAAGGAAACATACCAATTTGCCTTTCTCATGAGTATGCCATCAGAGACATAGATGAACACATTTATGTCATTCCACGCACAATATCAGAATGTGTTGAACAACAATAATTTTTTTATATTTTTTGTATGCAATTATTTGCCACAAGTATTGATTTCATTGATAGCTTATAAAGGGAAACAGAGGTTCTTTTATTCCAAACTTAATTACTAATATTGACTTTCAGATTATACATTCCCCCCCCCTCTCTCTCTCTCTTTCTCTCTGCCCATCAAGGGTCACAGTAAAGTAAAAAGTTTTAAATGGGTCAAAGAGACAAAATAAAAATCTAATAGAGAAGCAAAATATGTCTCTGAGGTTAGTTGTCAAAGAACTAACCCTATAAGTGATCGTCTCAAAGCACTCCAGACAGTCTTGACAGTCCAGCTGCACTGCTGATGCTTAGTCATAGAGGCTGTAGGGCAAAGGGAATGGCAGGACTCAGTGAATGATGGGTGGATGATGGACAGTTGTGTGTCCAAACAAGTGATTATATAATATGTGAAAAAATTGGAATAAGTTGCATCAATATTGATAATTTAGCTGAAAAGGAGGCCCTGGTACAGACAGGTCTCTGCCTCCTCTCTACTCCTACCATACACCCACTGTGTGGCAAGACGATAAGACGTTGGGGGAGTTGCCACTGTACTTTTAGCTGTCTTTCTCATTATGGGAGGAAAAATGCTTCCTATTTCTCTGTATTTCCTAAACATGTGGATCACTGTGAAAACTTTGTTTTGGATATCCTATTCTGCATTCTATTCTTGTGATTCAAATAGTCACTGATTCTTTTTTATTCTCTGAAAATGCTAGAACAAAACGAAGAGAAGGAAGACAAAGCAGTGTTCAGTTTCTCACTTTTGGCATGCTCCCGATATTGTGTTGTCCTCACCTATCTTTCATAAGTCATCAAGAGGTGTGTCAAGTAGACAAAATCAAAAGAAAATGTGTAAAATATTTATACATTGTCAAAGCATGACTCATACAGAGGAAGAGAGTGTGTTGATTAGGTTTTCTCATATCGGTTTTCAATCATGAGTAAAAAGATGGTGTCCTTTATGATGTTTATAAAATTCTGATTTAGAAGACAACATTGAAATCAAGTAAACAGAACATTTTGAGTAATTTATTTATTCATTCATTTATTGATGTAATAATTCAACAATTTCATGCAGATTAGATGAGGAAGATACTTAGAGCTAAAAAATGCAAGGGCTAAGATAACGTTCTTTCTTATAAGAATGATTGAGATTGCATACATGTAATTGATACTTAAAGTAAGGGGACTAAATGAGATAGGCAAAGAATAGGGTGTCAGTTCTGCTGAGACACAAGCTTACCCCCCAAGATGCACCAGTATTGAATGTATGCGAAGACTGGAAAGAGAATCAGAATGAACGTATATAACAAATTTGTAGCAGCATTAAAAATGTATGTTGGTGAATTCAAACAAAAGAAGGTAATGTCCAATTGTATTATTTTCAGTCCATAATTAGAGGAACAGATTGTGACCTTGGACTTTACTAATTGATTTGATAAAATAAAGATTATTTTGTTTTAGTTTTGTGGAAAGGAATGGCTTATTAAGATTGTAGTAATTTCAAGAGAGAATTAAGGCAAAAGTGAGTTTTTAAATTTACATATGTATGTATTTCATTTTATTATTCTCTCTCTCTCTCTCTCTCTCTCTCTCTCTCTCTCTCTCTCTCTCTCTCGTGTGTGTGTGTGTGTGTGTGTGTGTGTGTGTGTGTGTGTGTGTGTGTACCATGCTACGGCAGTGGAGGTCAGAGGACAGCTTTTAAAAATTGGCCATCTCTTTCCACCATAGTCTATGGAGATCAAGAAGAGGGCATCACACTTATTGGAAACAGCCTCAACCACTGAATCACCTCACTGGTCCACAAAACATCTTTTTAAAAGTTGTTTTCTATGAAAATTAACAGACTTGTGAAGGAGTAGCTGAAGACACATGTAAGCCTAAGGTAGTTTTAAGTTAATTGTGAGCTTCTGCAGGATGGAAATTGTTCGGTCTGTTTGATCCATGACACAATGAGTAATTGTATTTCAGAAAAAGTAAAGTTCATTGATAAAGGAGAGTGCTACTGGTCCAGGAATCATGATAACTTTGCAGTACTGCGGGAGCTGGGTATGGGGAAATAGGGAAGAACACTGAACATTTGGAAATTTCCAGTAAGAGAGAATATCAGAAGCCATGGAAAGCCCAGAGTTTTTATTTACTATCATTAAAACTAAAAGAGTTATGACAGAATACTTGGAAGAAGTTGAACATCCTATTTTGCTGGAATAGAAATCCATAAACAGTACATGATTAAAAGGAGTACATATTTTTTAAAAAGAAAACTCATTAAATGAAAAAAATAGCAAATACATATATATTCTCCTGGACAACCAAAATTCTCAAATAGTTTAACTGGTGAAATAGAAAATCAGAACCAGAAAACAAAATCAATGATAAGTAAAACTGACCTAATGAGATTATGATTATTATTGTTTTCTTCAGATAGGCTCTCTTTAAAGTGACCTGGCTGACATTGAACTCAGGATCCTTTTTACCTTAACCTCCCAAGTACTAGGGAAGCAAGCATGCCAAAGAAGAGTATTTAGATTTCAGTGGAACATTTTGTGAACAGTTTGGTAGTAGTGAAAAATAGAAAATCATAGCTAATTGTGCATCTGTACTATACGTGAAATGATTAGAAAAGAAGCATAAAAAGATACATTAAGACATCACATAGTCAAATGAGAACAAAAAGTTATTGTGAAATAAGTTGTCTAGGAACAAGTGGGGAAAGGAGAGAGATGGACAGAGACAGAGAAAGGAGAGAGAGAGACAGATGAGAGAGACAGAAGAGAGAGAGCTTTTCCATAAGAATGTATCATTGTTTCCCTTTGTCTCATGTTTTCCATTACATTTCAAAACTAGAATAAGGCTCTGCTTAGTTAATCCAAGATCGTAAGACAGTTCTCTGTGTGGTGACAGATTCAAACCTGTGTATTACTGCAGTCAATGATGTCTAATATTCTTAGATTCAAATCTGTGTATTACTGTAATCAATGTCTAATATCCTTAGATTCAAACCTGTGTATGTACTGCAATCAATGATGTCTAATATCCTTAGATTCAAACCTGTGTATGTACTGCAATCAATGGTGTCTAATATCCTTAGATTCAAACCTGTGAAAGTGAACATTTATGACACAGTAGTTTCCTCAATGGAGTAGGTCTGTGGTACACAAAACTCCACTTCAGGTTCTGCAAAGCTTGTTTTCCCCTGTAGATTTCATTTGTACCTTCAAGAGATGAAAACAGGCCAGGTGCACTGATCGCTCCTGCACTTCCCTTTGAAGTCCATCTTCTATAATTCACCACGGCATCTCTGATCTAAGACATCTTCTAGTTTGGAGAAATTTTCAGTTTAACTGGATATGCAGCCTTGAGAAGAGCTGCACTTGTTTCAGAGTGATTCCTGTCCCAGAATACATAAATAAATACAAGGTGATGATTACTCTAGTTTTGGATTCCTTGTGTTCTGTGTTTCTTGGCTGGAAATGTTCACACAAAATTAGTGGGTAGTTTTTATGTTTTTCACTTATACTTTCACATAAATAACTAAATAGTTAATGAACTAATCCTGGTTTGGTCCCACTGATTCTTTCATGAATCCTATGGGTTTTGAATTGAGAGCCTGACTACATCATGGCTCACTCGTTTTCATCTGAGTTAAGAACATATCTATATCTCTTCCATTTCTAAAAATCTATCTTTCCTACTACTGATAATTGAGATTTGTTTAGACAGTTCTGAAATTTCTAATTAACTTTATGGAAGTATCCATGTCTATTTTAAGTCTACCCTTTATGGAATTTATAGTAAAACTCATTTCAAAAATATTTGAAGAAATTGTTGTTGAGAATTGCCCTGAAATCTTATTACTAAATTATTCTAAGACAGTCCTGAGTATTCTAGAAATACAGTATCAGTTCAATATTATAACTGCTGTTTACTTAATAAGAAAGAAATGTAAACACTTCCAGCTAGTTATTGATGTGACTGCTCCACAACATTCTGCATGTTATGAAAACATCACAAAGTAAGATTAAAGTAGTAACAAGATGTATTATTTATTTATTTTCTCTTTTACTTGATTCAGTAGTGTTGGGGATAGACGTCAGAGTCTCGTGGCTTCTAGGTTAAAATTCGACAAGAGACTTTCTTGTCTAGGTTAAAATTTGACAAGAGACAAGACCCATTCTTCAACTGAGACCCTTTTTTATCATGTTTACATTTGTGTGAGTATATGCCGCATGTGAGCAGGTACCAAAATCAACCAAAAAATGTGTCATGTATCCTGGAGCTGGACCTGCAGACAGTTGTGAGCGGCAGCTGTGAGAGCTGCCTGGTTTGAGTTCTGGCAACGGAAATCCGGTCTCCTGCAAAAGCACAAAGCCCTCTTAACCACTGAATATTCTCGTTAGCTCTAAGTTAAACTTTTAAATCCTTCATTTATGTCAAGTTTTGGACCAGAATCTATAGGACAATTTTATTTTTGCACCTGCTAATAATTATTCAAGTACTACTCTAACATGCTTTAATTTCTACAAAGATAACTGTATTTTCAAATAAAATATAATGAAATCAACAACCCTTTTCTCAAACTAGTTGTTCTCAAGCCCCCTCCCTCTGAATCTTTGTATGCCCCTGTCTCAAACTAATCATCTCTTCTTCCCAAATTAATAATGGTACAAATGTATTCACAAATATTTTAACATAGTCTGCCTAATCCATTCTTGTTGTTTGTGTATATATGATTTTAGTGCTGGTCACTTAACATTTGACAATCAGTTAGGAGGCTCATTCCCCAGAATAAGCCAACTTTATCTCTCTCAGCAGGCATTATGTCTCTGCATGTCCCTATGCAGGGGCATGACCTTAAAAGACTCCCCCACCCCCTGTCCCAAGTTAGCATGTCTATTGACCATCATTCGTATCTTGTTATGCAGCCATTTTTATGAGAGACTGTTTCACACCAGACTTCATGGTATTCTGGATTTTACAATCCCCACCCTCCTTCCATGCCACCTGAGTGGGATAAAGTGACAGTTCAGTATTTGAGGGCAATTGTTGTTCTTACAGAGAACCTTGGTTCAGCACCAGCATGGCAAGTCACAACTGTTTGTAACTCTGGTTTCAGATGATCCAACATCCCCTTCTGGACACAACAGGCACCAGGAATGTGTGTGTTACAAAGGTATACATGTAGGCAAAACACTTAAATATATGAAAAAATAAAGGACAGCAACAGCAACAACACTACTCATTATTTTTTTAAAATATAAGCTGTGATTCATAGTGGTATGTGTCTCATTCAAGGTCAAGGTACTGAAACTGAATCTTAAATTTGGAGGTATGTTATTGTGATTCAATTTATAACTATGAGGTTAAAAGTTGGTTGCACACAAAGTAGTGACTTACACAAAGGTATTGGCAAACACCATTAAGGGATTTCTTTTGATTTTTGAAATTCCACATCTCTCTGATAGATGACATTTGTGTAACATAAAAATTTCAAAAGAAGATCCACATCTAAAATGCATGAAGATGACTACTGCCATCAGCAGTTTGCAAGAACTGTATTATTACATTATCTGGGAAATGTGATGTGCTAATGGTTATTTGTCATGATTTATCTCACCTCTCATATCAGCAAAGCAAGATGTGAGATATAATTTAAAGCATCAGTTAAATGAATTATCAATAGGAATGCTAAAAATTAAAGAAATTTTGAAATAGATTAAAGGAATAAAAATAATTTAAGTGTGTGTAGGGTTTGTACCTCTTAGAAATTTTTCCTTTTCAGACAATAATTTTCATTATGTTTCCCACGTGATATCCTTTGTATTACATATATCTTAAAGGACTTGCCACAATGGTCAGTGCCATGGCATGAAATTGTTATTTTTGCTTTTGCATGGAAAATTTGAACTACTGATCTTCAAGCTGTTTAACTGATTTGTTCATAAACACCAAGGAGCTGCTTTCTTGTCATCTTCTTGAATGGCATGATTGATTTTGAAGACCTTTGAGATCTACCACTCCATTTTTTTTGGTTACATGAAGAAATTATCCTCAAATTTGATAAGCTCACACATTCTGGCTTGCAGTTAAAATAAATAAAAATCATGAGAAATAAGGAACTCCAGAAACAATTGTTTATTTTGACTTTCTAGTTACAACTTTGTTAACCAGAAACTTTGCGGAAAAAGTTAAAGAGTGTGTGATTGAAATGCATTGAAAAAGATATATATGTTAATCTGTGTATCAGATAATCAGTCAGTGAGTTTTTACTACTTCTATTTCATGATATTTTCAAAAACCATAAGATAACTTATACGGTAGAGTAACTAGTAATAATAAAAAAATAGTATTTTAGTAACATAGAATCAATCAATTTTCAAAAAATCTCTGTTAGGTTTATTTATTTATTTTATATGTCTGTGTGTCCATGTATGTGTATCACATACACACCGTCAATTGTCTTTTAACCTGATTGCATAATTACTGAATGATTAGAAAAACTTTTTTCTTTAATATTATATAGCCTTTACTTGGATATTTATGGAAACAGATACATCTCTTGGACATTAGTGACAATAATATTTCATTACACTTGCTATATGAAAAATCAAAATGAAAATGGATAGTTTTGATTTTTGGAGAAGTCTCAGTTTCCTGTTCTTGGTCTAATTACATTCCACCATTAGTGTACACATCATTGCCACCTCTGACAATTATTCTTGATTTGTTTAGATCAAGCAGTCCCAAGAGACAAAGAGCTCTATCTCCTGTGGTCTTTACTTTCTTGTCTCTGGTGATTATTGTTATTGAGCATTTTCTGTACACTCATTGGCCGGTAGTTTGTTTTCCTTTGAGTAATGTATGCTTTTCAGTTGGATTACTTACTGTCTTACTAGAGCTGAGTTTCTTACATATTTTGAATATTAACGCTTCATCATACATATTATATGAGAAACACGACTACAATATTTTCTTCTACTTCATAGATTATCTATTCATTTCATTGTTACTTTGTTGTACACTATTTTACTTTCAATGAAAGCCTGTTTGCTCTTTTTTTTTTTTTGCTTGTACTCTGTTATATCAAGAAATGCTTCAGTTATCTTATAATCTCAATGATGGCACAGCCTCAAAATAAAACAAAATTCCTGCCAATGGCAAATATAAAGATTTTCCCCAAAGTTGGTGTGGTGGCACACTCTTGTAATTCCTGCTCTCAGCATATGAAGGAAAAAAGAATTATGAATTTTTGGGACTTCTGGCTTACACAGTAGAATTCCAGACCAGCAAGGGACATGTAGTAGATCCTGTGCTACAAATTAAAAAGGAGGGAAGGAAGGAAAGAAGGAAGGAAGGAAGGAAGGAAGGAAGGAAGGAAGAAAGAAAGGAAGGAAGGAAGGGAGCAAGGGAGGGAGGGAAGGAGGGAAGGAGGGAGGGAGGGAGGGAGGGAGGAAGGGAGGGAGGGAGGGAGGGAGAGAGGGGGAAAGGAAGATTGCCTTTTCCCTTTATCTTCTTTCTGTAGTTTTATTATTTCAAGTGTATGTTTACATCTCAAATACATTTGATTAAATTTTGTGTAGGATGTAAGCTAAAAGTTATCTCAAAGCCTTATTTCTGGGTATCTATCTTAATAAGGGAAATTAGTGTGTTGACAAAATAAGCATATTGCTATATCCCTTGCCATGGTATGTAGCTAGAGTTTTCCTGCCTAGCCCACAGTCAGGACAAATCTCTCTCACCCGCCAGTCCCACAGCCGCTCAGACCCAACCAAGTAAACACAGAGACTTATATTGCTTACAAACTGTATGGCCGTGGCAGGCTTCTTGCTAACTGTTCTTATATCTTTTTTTTTTTTTTTTTTTTTTTTTTTTGGTTTTTCGAGACAGGGTTTCTTTGTGTAGCTTTGCGCCTTTCCTGGAACTCACTTGGTAGACCAGGCTGGCCTCGAACTCACAGAGATCCGCCTGGCTCTGCCTCCCGAGTGCTGGGATTAAAGGCGTGTGCCACCACCGCCCGGCTCTGTTCTTATATCTTAAATTAACCCATTTCTATAAATCTATACCTTGCCACGTGGCTTGTGGCTTACCGGCACATGTGGCTTGTCATGGTGGCAGCTGGCAGTGTCTCTGACTCAGCCTTCCACTTCCCAGAATTCTTCTTCTTCTTGTCCCACCTATATTTCCTCCTGTCTGACTACTGACCAATCAGTGTTTTATTTACTAACCAATCAGAGCAACACATTTGCCATACAGAACATCCCACAGCAATGGTATATACAATATCAAACAAATCAAACCCACTCCATTGTCTATAATGGAGGAGTCAATAAAGAAAATACAATATGAATACACAATTGATAAATTTCAGCTTTAAAAAACAGAATTAAAAGAAATATTGTCAGTGTCAATAAAATGCATGACTTTGGAAGACATTATCATGCACAGAAAGACAAATGCCATGCGTACTTAGAGAGGGACTCTAAAATAAGTCAAACCCAGAGGAAAATAAAGGACCGTACTTGTCAAGAGCTAAGGCAGGATGGTGGAAATAAAGAGATATTGGTAAAAGCAAATATGGATCCATAATTTCTAGAGTGGTACCTCTTAGTATGGTGAAAATAGTTAACATTGCATTATATACTTGGCCACTGGTAAGATAGTAGGTTTTATGTCTTCATTACCAAAAAGCACTGGTTTGTTTTAATTTTTTACAACGAATATATCACGTAGGCTACTACTCAGAGTGCAACTTTCAACAATTATACATTTTAACAAAACATGAAAAAGAAAAAAATTTGTATTTTAAATGCATAGGCCACAAAATAAAATGAAATTCAGCATTGGTCAATTATGAATTAGTGTATATGTTTATATGTATGAAATATCAGTCTAGAACATAGGAATGAAGGCTCCAGGCAGACACTAGCTCCACCTCTCTATGCTCAATGAGCCTCCACAATGGGCCCCTGATTGGCATGGGAAGATGCTCTGCAAGCTACAGAAAGAGAAACCTGGATACAACCCAGGCCCCAAACCATGGCCCTACACTCTGTCCTTCCTGTAAGTTGTGCTGGGGTAATGGTAGCATAGAACTTGTGGGAGTGGCCAACTGATGTCTGGTTCAATTTGAGGTGGAGAGTATAAACTGGACGTCTCCATCCAGTTCATCTGGTCCAAGACTGGTAACCTGGCTGAAGATGCAGAGGAAATACTACAGGCATCCAAGGAGATGGAGGACACCAAGAGAATATGGCTGACTGAGTCAACTAAGCAGGGCTCACACAGGCTCACAGTGGCTGAAAAGAAAGCATAGGGCCTGTATGGGTCTGCACTATGTGCTCTGCATGTATGTTATGGCTGTTAGCTTGGCATTTTTAGTTAGTGGGACTCCTAACAGTGGGAGCAGGTGTGTCTCTGATTCTTTTGCTTGCTCTTGGGACTCTTTTCCTCCTATTGAGTTGCCTTGGACAGCCTTGATATGAGGGCTTTTGTCTTGCCTTATGTGTCTTTTTTTTTTTTTTTTTTTTTTTTTTTTTTTTTTTTTTTTTTTTTTTGCTATGCGTGGTTGTTGTCTCTTGGAGGCCTGATGATTTCTAAAGAAGAATGGAAGGGGAGGAAATCTGGGGGATAGGGAAGATGGGAGGGGAACTGGTAGGAATGGAAGAAGGAAAATATGGTCTGGATATGTTGTATGATAGAAGAATCTATTTTTTAATATCAGCCTAATACCACAAAATGTAAAAACAGACACATAACCACATTTGATAGAAGTGGGAGAAGATGATAATTCAGATGTGCATTCCACCTTTAGTTTGAAAGTAAATATGGCATGATTCAAACATTGTAAGTTATTTTCTAATGTTACAGTTAATAAGTTTCAGAGATCCCATTTTCCAGAATTAATTGCAGTGTGCTCTTTCTCTGGAAGAGGAAATAAGTAACTTCAAGCACATTTAAAAAATACATAATAATATAATACGAAAATACAAAAAATAGAACTAATTGCAATTAACAATTGTATTATTTAACTCTGTAGTTTGAATTCATGTCATTATTTAATAATAGTTAATGTGTTTCTTTGTTAACTGATGTATTTCTGAGTATTTTCTTTGGACATGAGTAATGACAAATAAGTCCTTATTTCTCATTTAATGTGGAACAAGTAACTGTTCTAATTTAATATGGAAAAATATTTTTAATTCTGTATTCTTACTTTGCTTCAATTTTTCTTTCTTCAATGTTTTGTCTTTATATATATATATTCTTTATATAACTAAAGAACTCATCATATATGAACATATATGAACGTATATATATGTAGAGTTTAGAGAAACAAGCAAAGCAGAGAATCTTTATCTTACAGTTTTAAAAAGATTGAATACATATTTATGGATGACTAGCACAAAACTTGTTAAAGTTGGGGCTGGAGAGATGGTTTACTCAGAAAAGTACTTTCTCTGCCATCTTGAGGACCTAAATTCAATCCCAGCACTCCTAGAAATTTCAGGCCAATGGGCATGCTCCTCCCTGAGGATGACTGTTTCTCTGGACCTCAGCATCACTTAGTAGCTTCGAAACTTCTGTGTAGAGTTGAGGTCTCCTGGGATTTTTCCAGTCCATGTTAGCAGGCTTACTATTGTCATTGTTCAGCTTATGCTGAGGTGGAAAACACGGGCCAGGAATTTGAAAGACCAAGGAGGAGCATACTGGACAGTGTGGAAGTAGGAAAAGAGGGACATTATGATGTAATGACATTATAACCTCAAATGTGTAGCTTTTTAATTGTAGCCTTTCCTAAGACTTTTTAAAAATGGTATTTAAATCATTTATCCCTCCTTGTATTCTATGTTATGCTCTGCTCCCTCCCCACCCTACTCCATTTTAATACTGCCTAGTCCATGTTTTAACCCTTTGTACATACTAGCGCGTTTTATTTCACCTCCTTTGAAAGTCTCTTCTCACGGTGCTTTAGTAATTTCCTGATCTCTAAGAGTATTCTGAGTGAAACACCACAACACATACACACACACACACACACACACACACACACACACACACACACACACACACCTCTAAAGATTCAAATCTAACATCTATGAGTGGGATAAAGGGTGAGCTTTGTCTTTCTGGGTCTGTTACCTCAATCAGATTGTTTCTGCAGATTCTTTAATGGACCCTTGAACTATATCATGGGTATTTTAGTGTACAGCTGTCTATGTTTTATTATTAGGAATAAAATCTGGTATTTTCTTCCTTATTTTGGTGATTTTACTAATTACAGATATTTTCACTCTAAGAGCATTCTTTTGAATTTTTGAAATAATATAAAAGTAATATTTTTTTTGTGAAATTTTATACATAATCCAAATTCACCTGGAAATTAAACCTCAATTTACATTGGTATAAGACAAAATACATTAATTTCTAGATGACAGAAAGGATACAAAACTTGTTTGAGGGTCACAGTTCCTTGTCTTTGTTATTTGGTGCTTTCATATCTCCTCCAATTTCATTCTGAATGTGTCCAAGCTCAGTGTTTTTATTTCTTTTCTTCTCAAAGTCATTCATTAACCCTATTTTTAAGCAGAATACTTCAACTGCATATTTTACTGTTTTATAGGATTGTGTATCCACTTTTGCCAATGACATATCATTCAGGGCATGTAAAGAAATGCAAGGTCTATGTGTCCAATACAGAATGAGTTTCCTATTTATTACCCCTCCCACAGACTCATATACGAATCACTGACTTTCTCCCTTCATTACTTTGTTTGGAGCTAACGATAATGTTTAGGATGCAGTTCATTGATCAGTGGTGCAACTGTAGACTGAATTCATCCACCAGTAATCTACAGAGGTTTAATTAACTATGTCCAGGAAGGTCAGACACTAAATACATATTTATCAATGTACTGATCTGAATTTTTAAATATTACTTTCAAATATATACGGTCTTACTTATTGTTACTTGCATTGGTAAGATAACTGAAAATAAATGTATTATCAAGTGTGAGATTTTCATATAAAATATAATAACTTTTCCAAGTTATTCATAATGTATAAAGGAATGGAAATGCATACCATGCGATAAAAATGGGCAGCTGAAAACATGCAAATTAGCTTTGTAATAGTATTTTTGTGTTTCGAGTGGCATGTATCTCTCTCTTTATAGCTATGTATCTTTAAATTTTAAAGACTAACCACCTTAAAAATATTATATTTAGTCTAGAGATCAGAGCTTTATTTTGTAATACAGTTACATTGCCCAGTGTTTGCATTTCTTTTATGCACATTTGTACAAATCTGTACATTTGGAAGACATTCTTTTTTTATTTTATTTTACAATATAATTTAATTCTACATATCAACCACGGATTCCCTTGTTCTCCTCCCCTCCCCTTCCCCCCAGCCCACCCCACATTCCCATCTCCTCCAGAGCAAAGACTCTCCCTGAGGATTGAGATCAATCTGGTGGACTCAGTCCAGGCAGGTCCAGTCCCCTCCTCCCAGGCTGAGCCAAGCGTCCCTGCATAGGTCCCAGGTTTCAAACATTCTTTTAACAATGATTTCTGATTGTTCTAACTAAAATGCTTACTTGGTGTTTTCAAGATTATTTCCATCTTAGAGACTAGATGGTGTCATCATTAAAGGTAGGCGGTCAACAGAAGACTTTTTTTTTTTTTTTGGTTTTTTTATTATTATTATTATTATTATTATTTTACAACACCATTCAGTTCAACATAATAGCCACAGAATCCCCTGTTCTCCCCCTCTCGCCCACCCCTCCCCCCAGCCCACCCCCCATTCCCACCTCCTCCAGATCAAGGTCTCCCCCGAGGACCGGGGTTGATCTGGTAGACTCAGTCCAGGCAGGTCCATTCCCCCCTCCCAGACCGAGCCAAGTGTCCCTGCATAAGTCCCAGGATTCAAACAGCCAACTCATGCAACGAGCCCAGGACCTGGCACCAATGCACAGCTGCCTCCCAAACAGATCAAGCCAAATGACTGTCTCACCCGTTCAGGTGGCCTGATCCAGTTGGGGGCCCCTCAGCCTTTGGTTCATAGATCCTGTGCTTCCATTCATTTGGTTATTTGTCCCGGTGCTTTATCCAACCTTGGCTTCAACAATTCTCGCTCATATAAACCCTCTTCTTACTCACTAATTAGACTCCCAGTGCTCCACCAGGGGCCCAGCCGTGGATGTCTGCCTTCAGATTCCTCAGTCCTTGGATGGGGTTTATGGCACCACTATCTGGGTGTCTGGCCATCCCATCACCAGAGTAGGTCAGTTCCTGCCGTCTCGCGACCATTGCCAGCAGTCTTTTGAGGACAGAAGACTTTTATGAGGAAACATCCAGAATGGCTATCACATGAAAAGCTGTCAAATGACTACATTCAGTTTTCAGTTCATAAATATATGCCAGGATGAGAAATGAATTATACCTTTTATTTATGAGATGATTGGTTTTAGGAATAGTATTTGTGGGTGAGAAAGTTACTCTGAGACTGGAATTCATTGGGCTAACTAAAATCTGTTAAAAATAGAAAGCATTAATTCTTTCATCATGATCTTAATCAAAAAAGAAGTTTCAAAGTATTCAAGGAATTTGGAAAAAATAACATTAGAAACAACTCACTTAAAATTTATCTAAGCTATACTTCACTTGAGTGAGTGAGATGGGTTAGAATAAATCTAGATTTGGAAGCCAAGGTAGAATGGAATCAACAAGGAAAATTAAATCAATACAGCAGGGACATATGAAAAAAAGACATGAACATTACTCAATAAATAGGTTATAAAAAGTGACAAATGTTCTCCAGAAGTTGATCTGCAAAGCAAGCTAAGTTGTGTCAGAGAAATGTGAATTCCTTCCATCAATATATTGTCAACACCTGAGGAATGAAATGAACAAAATCTGAGCCCTTTAGGGTAGAGCAGAGCTGAGTAAGGAAGCATGGAAGGAAATTTATTAGGGCATTCAAAATGACTAAAAACAGTAAGTGAAAGGATATCTGCTGGACACAATAATTTTTTTTCTCCAGTCACTAAGAAGAACAGCATGGGTATGAAGGAAACCCCTGAAAGACTCAGGATCATGGCGAGGTTAGAATAGGGTTGGGGAGCCTTGAAACTCATCTATCCCCTTGCTAGTGTCCATCAATTGGACAATCATTCCTTGCAAGTCTAACCTACATTTTAAATTATCATACTAGGTGAAGTGATAGTTTATGGAACACCTATCTTTAATAAATCAATTTTAGCTGCCAGATAACAACAGCACACTGTAAATTTTAAAGTAGGATTCTTTAATCACAATAGCTGGTGATTATACTATATCCCATGAGGAAAGACAGAAGCAGACAGGAAAATTAACAAATTATTGTGTGATCTGAAAGGGCATAAATTTAATTTCTTGATATAATGACAATGGTCATTAAAATATAAATATAAAACAGAAATACAATTTAAAACTAAAGAAACTAAGTAAATGAAGGAAATTCTAAACAGCTCATGGATTCAGGAGAGATGAAAAAATTTCAAAATTGGTCCAATTTGATCAAGAAATTATATTTTAATGAGTGTATTAATTTTTAAAAACAAATATATTTCAAAATAAAGTTTTCTTGCAAGTTAGAAATGAAACTCTAGAGTAAAGTATCTGGGTACTTGACTGTAAATACTTTTTTGAATTTCAGGGGCTGGATCCAAGGCTTAGCAAATAACAAGTTTGCTGTGCAAGCCTGAGGAATGGATAGTGGATTCCTCAGAAGTGTGTAAATATCAGGCAGGTGTTGCAGTCCATCTGCATGGCTCAAAAGGTGGAGACAGTGAATCCCAAGCCAGCTGGTTAGTTAGACGAGCAGTAGCAGCAAGCTCTAGTTTCAGTTGAGAGACCCTGCCTTGGTTAATAAGGTGAAGAACCATCTTGAAAAACTCCTGATGCCAACTCGAGGTCTTTACATGCACACAAATGCTTGCACTTGCGTGCACAAGTGCGTGTGTTCTTAAGCACACTCATACATGAACACATACATGCACTCTCAATGTGTGTACTCTCACACAAGTGAACACAACCATGCATACAACACATATATACCCATGCAAAAATGATTTTATTCTATGCTTAAATTAACACTGATATTATATTTTTAAAATTGCGAACAAGGCAAAATTAAAAGGATTTAAAATTGGATTTTAAATTAATGATGTTACCTATCATTCTTTCTTTCTCCCTATCAAACATCTATTATCTATCTATCTTTCTATCCATCTATCTATCTATCTATCTATCTATCTATCTATCTATCTATCTATCTATCTATCTATCATCTATCATCTGTCTGTCTATCCTAATCTCTAATCTATCTACCTATATATCCATCTATCCATAATCTATCTACCTACCATCTGTTATCTTCTTTCCTGCCATGTAATATCTAGAACAGTCTATAACCTCTGCCTTTCCTTTGTAGCTAGTTTTTCATAAGTCTTCTATATCTCAAGATAGTCAGATCATCTCTTTCCTATATTTTCTACCAACTTATGAATTTTTATAATGATAGTACAGACTCTGTAAGTCCATAAATCTATAGGAAATTCAAGAAAAATTAAACATTTTATAGGAAACCAATGCATACAAAGATAATGCATACCAAGATAATAATGCATTACCCTTTCCTATCTTTTTTTTTTTTTTTTTTTTTTGGTTTTTTCGAGACAGGGTTTCTCTGTGTAGCTTTGCGCCTTTCCTGGAACTCACTTGGTAGTCCAGGCTGGCCTCGAACTCACAGAGATCCGCCTGCCTCTGCCTCCCGAGTGCTGGGATTAAAGGCGTGTGCCACCACCGCCCGGCTTACCCTTTCCTATCTTACAAATATCTCTACGTGAAATATTTTGAGTTTTGTCTTTTCCCATTGTCACTGAACTGTCCCAATAGAACATAGGTATGATAGTGTAAACCTGCAACCAACACTTGACCATATGAGTTGAATTGGGTTTTGTACCTTTAGATGTTCTATTAATCTGCTAAGAGATGCCATTCCAAGACACCACTGAAGTCAACAAAAGACACCTACTTTCTCACAGTTATAGGGACTAGAAATCCCACATCAAACTCCTAGCCAATCATGTTTACATGAAGCCTCTGTTTTTGGTTTGTAGGTGGATGTTTTCTGGTTACAGCTTCCTTAGGCCTGTCCTTGGTGAATGTGTATTGGGTGTAGGATGAGGGAGTGTGGCCAAAAATATTTTGATGTCTCCTTTGATAAACATCCCCCTTAACAAGACATCATTCCTAACCTTATGTCTTCATTGAAGCTTAACTAATTGCACAGTGTAGTCATCTCCACAGAAAACCACACTGTGGAGGAGAGATCAAACTAATGAATTTAGGAGAGGAGGCTGTCCAGGACAGGCTTTAACCTTCTAATATAGGCTGAGAGCTTATAGATGTAGGATATATTGTTGCCTATGTTTTCATTTAGAATAACCAAAATGTGCCAGTCTTTATTTTTCTTCATAAGGAGTAAATAACGTATGTTATCAAATTTTAAAATATCTACTTAAAAAGTCAATAAAAACATTGTTATCATAAACATACAGAAAATATTTAAAATATTGACCGTTTCCTTGAAAAGCCCATAGCTGCCACTCTTTATTACAGTATATAATTATTTGGGAAATGTTTTTAAAGTCTGTATGTTGAAAGTCTAGTTTATAATTATGATAATAATGTGGGAGTCTCTATACTGATGCTGCTGGGATGTAATGAACATAATTACAGGAGTAATATGTCCTTTGATGTTGAAAAATCACTCCCATAATTCAAGCACATTTCTTTACTTCAACTACACAAAACACATACTTTTCCATTTCCCTAAAATGCATTTCTCTATTTTATTGCAAACCACATTGGAATCTTTGAGTCTTTTTCTCTCCAGACCTCTGAGGCTCTAACCAGTTAGATTTTTTTTTTAACTTAGCAAACACACATGCTGGCTGCCTCAGTGGTTATGAGCACTTGTCGCTCTTACAGAGGGCTCAGGTTCAATTCCCAGCACCCACACCATGGTTCACAAGTATTTTTAACTCCAGTCCCAGAACGTCTGATGCCGCCTTCTGGCCTCCACAGGCATGAGGAATGTAAATGGAAGGTATAAATACCTGTAGGTAAAACACTCATACATACAATAAAATAATAAAATAAATAAACTTTGAAAAAATTCTACACTTAAGAAAAATGTTTGTTTAAAAAATGAATAATAAAATAAGATGAAAACAAACTGGGATGATCTTTTTTAATGTAGCAGAAACTGACTGTAACCTATATAAACTTATTCTTGAACAAAATGCTTACGTTTAGAATGTTCTCTGCCTTTTGTGCTCAACACAGTCCTTCAGATAATACTTGAGTGATTTCCAATATATGATCATAAGCTATGCATTTATCCAAAACTAATTTTCTAAAATGTATTCATTAATATATGAAATAAAGTATTTAAATATTAAAAATAGATTATGTTATATTCTGGGAGTAAATTCTTTCTAAAATATCTTTCTTTTTGAAAACAGTTGTACCATAAGGTAGGCCATGTGTGTCATTAGACTTTTAATTAGTTAGGTTGGCTTTTAACAATGATCTAAAATTGTGGAAACTGAGTAGAAATAACAAAAAGAGAAACTGTTTTAATTTTGTCATTTTTTTTTTCATTAAACCTTCAAAAATATAGATATCCCCTTTACTTCTAACTGATGACATTATAAGAAAATATCCCAATATCAGTTGAGTGGCATCCATCCTGTAACCATATAAATAAGTAAAACTTTCAAGTTCTTTTGATAAAACTAATCCATATTGGTCTATGTTCTTTTTATCCTTTCTGAAAATATATCCTTAATCACCAGATCTGATATTTCATACCCTGAGGTTATATGTTTATTCACCTACGATGTTTTTCAAACATGAATAATCCCATGTTAGGAAAATACTTTTCTCTTTCTTTGCCTAATACTTTAATCAATATATTGGCTTCAAGAATAATGATCAATAATTTGATCACCATTAGTTTGGTTAGCATTGGTACCAAATTTATGGTTTTCTGGTAGGAAGCATCATCAATCCACCTGCAGTTTAGATAAATAAACTCCAAATACAAAATTCTAAGTAACTTCAGATATGTAATGCTTCACTCTTAAGTAATGCGTCAAAACTGCCCATGTGATGGCAAAAACTCCCCATATGATTGTAACCATCAGAAAACACAGCTATTTACAGTATGATTCAAAGCAGTAGCAAAAATACAGTTGTGAAGAAGCAATGGAAATAATTTTATGCTTTGGGGTCACACAACATGAAGAACTGTATTAACGGGTCACAGCGTTAGAAAGGTTGAGAAGCATTGCTATAAATGCTACAGACTCCAGTTCCATAGGATCTTCCAAGAAGATTGTGGCCTCCTGGTCCATGACTAACTTCTTCCTGTATTTTATGACTGTCACATTTTTATAATACTCTTAAATAGTCACTGAAATTGTGTTTAACTGAAGGAGTTAATGTGCTTTTACAAACAGGACACAGAACTTTATTGTTATTAAATAACTGAGAAAAATACTTCCATAATTTTAGATACTTAAAATATACACATCTGGGGCATTTATCAAAGATTAATGTAGAACAAGGTATTTAATTTGATGACAGAAAAGTGTACTAAAATATAACACTGTAGAAATGTTAATGCTAAGAAACAGATAGAAGATTGTTGCTGGAGGGCTTCTCTCCAGGTTCCACCAAGCCTTGCAGTCCCACAATCCACGTATAAAATAATCACTCAGATGCTTATATCACTTATAAACTGTATGGCCATGGAAGGCTTCTTGCTAACTGTTCTTATATTTTAAATTAACCCATTTCTATAAATCTATACCTTGCCACGTGGCTGGTGGCTTACTGGCGTCTTTACATGCTGCTTGTCCTGGCGGTGGCTGCAGTTTCCCCAATTCCCCTCTCTCTTTGTCCCGCCTATACTTCCTGCCTGGTCCCTGGCCATCAGTGTTTTATTTATATAGAGCGATATCCACAGCAGAAGATACACATTTTGTAGACCTTCTAATCAGAAAAAGATAATTGAACAGAAAAATTAGTGTTATGCTTTAAGCACTAAAAGTAAAAGTTCGAAATTAGGCAATATTCTAAGTAAAAGAGAGAGAGAGAGAGAGAGAGAGAGAGAGAGAGAGAGAGAGAAATTCTGTTCTCACTTGTACACCTTTAGTCATTTTGAATGTTAAATTGGGATAATTTCTTAATACTTTAATAAATATGTGCAATGATTTTTCAAGAATAGTATCAATTTCCTATGAAATTAATTTTTATAATACAAATTATTTAAATTATTCTACACCAAACATTTTCATTTTGAAATAGTTCATAGTCTCCTTTGGTGTGTGTCTCTTGGAATTCATACTGAATTTCACAGCAATTCAACAGAAACCAACACTTGAGTGTTGAGATTATTTATTTATTTTCTTGTTTATTTCTTTGTCTATCTATCTATCTATCTATCTATCTATCTATCTATCTATCTATCTATCTATCTATCTATCTATCTATCTATATCTATCTATCTATCTATCTATTTATCTGCCATCATCTATCTCTATCGTCTATTTATCAGTCTATCTATCTTCATTATCATCATATCTATCACCTATCTATCCATCTATCTATCCATCCATCCATCCATCCATCCATCCATCCATCCATCTATCCATCCATCCATATATCTATTTATTTGCTTGAGGAAGGGTCTTATGTAGTCCAGGCTAGCCTTGAACTGGCTATGTATCAAAGATGCCTTCAACACTTCATTTTCTTGCTTTCTGCTTTCCGAGTGTTGGAATGAATGGCACCAAGCCCAGATAGGAATCATGACTTTCTCCTGGAGTATGTGATCCTTCAAATCCTCAGAGTGTGCGGTCTGTGTCTTAATATTTGTATGCCCCTTTCAGTGACATCTGCTTAACCTAGCATTGTAAGTACTTGGGCCTGCTTTTCTCACTCAGGCACTTTCTAGTCTTTGAAAGTCTTCAGAAAAACTTCACAGCGCGCGCGCACACACGTATACAAATAACTGAGAGAGAAAATGTCAGTTTCTCAAAACATACCTCCCATATTCCTTCCACTTGAGGAGTGAGGTTGGCACTAATAGTTTCTGAAGTTTTTGAAGCATCTGAGCTGAAGCAGTCACTATGAACTGCTCCTTTGCAAATGTGTCCTGTCCCGTGAGCTCCATGTAGATTCCCACCTAGCTAGGCCTGCATGAGCACACTCCCTTCTTATGCCAAAGCCCACCAGATTTGTATAAAATGACTTGTTGCTAAAAGTGAGGCTTAAACATTATTTTGATTATTCACTCTCTTAACAATAAAGTGGAGACCTATGGTAATAGTTGAGTGAGGTCTCTATTTTACAAAGTGAACCAACTTCCTTCTATTGTCTTTGAAAAGAGAAGAAAAGACCCATTTACCACTGTGCTCTCTCTTTGATACTCCATTTATACAATTGATATTTAATATAATACATGAGCTATGGGGTGTGGGGGTGTGAATCTCAAACTTTACATAAATTTGAAAATGCAAAACAGTCTTTTTTTCCTTTATTTATTTTTTTAATTTTATAATTTAATTTAATTTTATATATCAGCCACGGATTCCCTTGTTCTCCCCCTCCCACCTCACGCCCCGCCTTCCCCCCAGCCCACCCCCCATTCCCATCTCCTCCAGGGCAAAGACTCCCCCGAGGATTGAGTTCAACCTGGTAGATTCAGTCCAGGCAGGTCCAGTCCCCTCCTTCCAGGCTGAGCCAAGTGTCCCTGTATAAGCCCCAGGTTCCAAACTGCCAGTTCATGCACTGAGGACAGGATCCGGTCCCACTGTCTGGATGCCTCCCAAGCAGATCAAGCTAATCAACTGTCTTATTTATCCGGAGGGCCTGATCTAGTTGTGGGCTCCTCAGCTATTGGTTCATAGTTGATGTGTTTCCATTTGTTTGGCTATTTGTCCCTGTGCTAATTATCCAACCCTGGTTTCAACAATTCTCGCTCATATAAACCCTTCTCTTTCTCGCTAATTTGACTCCCGGAGCTCCACCCGGGGCCTAGCCATGGATCTCTGCATCCAGATTCCTCAGTCCTTGGATGGGGTTTCTGGCATGACTATTAGGGTGTTTGACCATCCCGTCACCAGAGTAGGTCAGTTCCGGCTGTCTCTCGACCATTGCCAGCCGTCTATTGTGGGGGTATCTTTGTGGATTTCTGCGAAGCCCCAGGTTTCAAACAGCCAACTCATGCAATGAGCACAGGACCCGGTCCCACTACCTGGGTGCCTCCCAAACAGATCAAGCTAATCAACTGTCTTATTTATCCAGAGGGCCTGATCTAGTTGGGGGCTCCTCAGCTATTGGTTCATAGTTCATGTGTTTCCATTCGTTTGGTTATTTGTCCCTGTGCTTTATCCAACTTGGCAAAGTGCTAGAGATACCCATGGAAATCCACAAAGATACCCCCACAGTAGACTACTGGCAGTGGTCGAGAGACAGCCCAAACTGACCTACTCTGGTGATAGGATGGCCAAACACCCTAATTGTCTTGCTAGAAACCCCATCCAATGACTGAGGGAACTGGATGCAGAGATCCACAGCCAGGCCCCAGGTGGAGCTCCAGGAGTCCAATTGGCGAGAAAGAGGAGGGTTTGTATGAGCAAAACAGTCTTTATTGTATTTATAAACACTTTCCTTCTATGAAGGTGTAATCCCAGATTGGTTGTTACTGTAAATATAAAATTGAAGATCTGCTTTGTGTAGCCAGATAAACATTAGATTTTAATGTTCATTATATTAGTTTAGAATGCAACCTCTCTACTCTGGGGGTCTTAAAATTGCACTTATGAACACCTTACTTCACTTATCCTATGGTGCATATGGGGATATCTGTTAACATATATTCCAGTGAACCTGGCACTCTACCTTCATTTTTTCTTTTATTTCATTCAGTGCAAACCTTTGTGCATTCAGTGGAGACTTTAAGCAAAAGCTATTACATTACATGGCAAGGTGATTTATTTAGAATTTAATGTGGCAGAATAGCCTGTTGAAAAATTAACTCCATAGTTCTTTTATCATAGAAGATGTATAAAATGTTCCTGTTTGTTTACCCTCCATTTGAGCCTGGGTAGTTCTGCTTTTTGTGTCTTTGCATACTGGGGTTCCTTTGTTTATTGGGGAAGAAGCAGAGGAGATGCTTTTGGAAGTGTTTCAACCATCATAGCTACTGGCAATTGTTATAGGAAAGCAACCAACAAAAGTAACATTGCTTATGCATCGCTCTATCCATTCTACTATTGTGAACAGTCTCAGTTCTCTATGACAATGAGCACCTGAAACATCTTGCTTTGGCACTCAAAATATTGGGGTTCTTTAAAAACCAGATAGCTTGAACTGGCCATCTCCTGTAATCAGTGTGGTGACTACCCAAATTGCCATCAAAGAGCCTTCATCCAGTGACTGATGGAAACAGATGCAAAGATTCACAGCTAAGCCCTGGGTCTGGATAGGGCAATCATGTTGACAAGATGGAGGAAACATTGTACAAGCCAGATGGGTCAAGGTCATCACAAGAAAACCCACAAAAACAACTAACCTGGGCTCATAGGAGCTCACAGACTCTGGACCAACAGCTGGGGAGGCTACTTGGAACTGACCAAGGTCTTCTACATACATATGACAGTTGTGTAGCTTGATTTATTTGTGGGACTCCTAACACTTTGGCTGACTTTTAGGAACCTATTCCTCGTACTGGGTTGTCTTGCCCAGCCTTAATACAAGGGGAGGAGCTTAGTCCTACCTCAACATGATATACCATGCTTTGTTGACACCCATGGGAGGCCTGCCTCCTTCTGAACAGAAACAGAGGAGGAATGGATGGAGTGGGAAAAAGTGGAGGGAAAAGATCGGAGGAGAGAAGAGGGAGGGGAAACTGTGGTCAGAATGTAAAATAAATGAATAAATTTAATTAATTAAAAAACCTAAAACAATGAAAAACAAAAGAAACAAACAAACAAACGACAACAAAACGTGAGGTTCTTAAATCTTCCCAAGACTTGCTGATTCTGATGAATACAGCATTCTAGACACTCACACTGCTATATTCTTGTTACCACAGCCTGGAGATTTCTGGAGATGTTATCCTAGTACTAGTACCCTTGGAAGGGGTCAGGAGGATAGCATACATGGTTTTATTTTAATTCCAATGTAATCACAGGGATATTTCTGCATAGTTCTAAATGATAGCCACGAACCAAATACTGTTATGTGCCTGACACAACTGAGTTTAAAATTTCATATAATTTCCCTTATTCTTACATTTTCAATTTAACTGAAGACAACAGTTTTATAGGAAAACCTGCTTTATTTTATGATGTGCCACTGTTGTAAAAACATACAGAAGTAAAATTGCACACATTTTCAAGGCTATTAAATAGAGATGTTTTGATTTATAAGTCTATAGGAACATACGAAAGGCAGAAGATGGCAGTGGCTAGGCTCAATATGAAGAAATGAAAGAATACATTGATTTCTTAGAAAATTAAACATACCGACCCACAGAATTTCCTGAAGCTAAGAGAGTGAATAAGTCAGCAGACTTTACAACATGTGCATGTTTAGTGGCTGAACAACATCAGCATGTGTACAAATGGTATAAAATACTGTGACTATCCTTAGGTACAAAGATCCAAAAGACGTAAGTCCATGAAATGTGATATCTGGAATTGCTTATGAAGTGGGAGGTAGTGTGATCTCACCATGAGTTTTCTATGAAAAGCCTTGCTACACAAATTAAGCAGAAAGTGACAGTATAGGAAGGTAAAGTAGTGTTTCTCAATTAACATGTGGAACTGAGGCTAATAATCAGAACTCACTATTTTGGAGATTATAATTGTGTTGCTCTTCAACATCACAAACTTAATAAAGTATTTATGTGGGTAATGAAACCTAATATAGCCTGTAGCTTATTCTGTTTCCTTGGGGACATTATAAAAAATTAAATTAAAATGAAATTTCTTAATTTCTATGTGTCCTACAGATAATTAAGCATTTAAAGATGAAGTTATATTGACAGTTAGTTTTATTTCATATTCAAATAATTAACAAAATGAGATAGGTTTGGGATTTAGCGAGAACTCAGAGTGTTATATTTAGAATTATGGTCATAAATATTATCCTCATGAATTATTCTACTACTTACTGTTCTATATATACACTAAATGTAATTTAGTAAAGTTTTAGTCATGAGCTCTGTAAGTGTACCAAAAGACATAATTATATGCTAAATATTTTGTCAGGCTTTAATGTTTACTTAATTTTACCATTTGGGAAAGGCCCGTTCAGTGTTGGATTAATGTATACTTCTACTGCATACCTTATTTGTCTCAAAATAATTACCAAGAGTTATTCAGGGAACTCACTTGGATGCAGTTCATTAATTTATTTACCCTACATCCTAGTAGCCTTTTCTCTATTATGCCTACATAGTGGTGCCATGTGTGTGTGTGTGTATGTGTGTGTGTTCAAAACAACAAATTAGCTTGTAAAGCCAATACAGGCAATGGATACTGGTTCACTTCGTCATTGAATACGCAATTCAGATTTCAAAACTAAACATTCATGGATAAAATGAGAAAAGATATTATAGGTAATATCATTTAAGCATTAAACACAGATCAAATATTAAAACGTGTGTTTCATTAAAGGGTTTATACTGATCTTCTTCACCATGAGATAATATATCTTGATAAGCTCATGATGAACAGGCCTGACTAGATAAATAAATAATCATAAATAAGCAACATTCTGGGGGAAAAATACTGTTTTTCTTATTTCTCTTCACTAGTCAAAGAATTCTGTGAGCCAGTTTACATCGATTCTTGGTTTTAATCTAAAGAATTCCAAATTGATAAATTGATAAAAAAAAATACAGAAACACTTGAAAATGGCTTTTTTAGTTTATATATATGCATACATTTATAATCCTTTTTGCAATAAGAGTATCGCAGACACCAATCAAACTTCACCCAGAGCATTGATAATATACTGTCCTTGTTATCCAGTGCTTCCTAACAACTTCCCCCTCCTCACATAACATCTCCCTCCTCCTCACATAACATCTCCCTCCTCCTCACATAACATCTTCCCCCTCCTCACATAACATCTCCCTCCTCACATAACATCTCCCTCCTCCTCACATAACATCTTCCCCCTCCTCACATAACATCTCCCTCCTCCTCACATAACATCTTCCCCCTCCTCACATTACATCTTCCCCCTCCTCACATAACATCTCCCTCCTCCTCACATAACATCTCCCTCCTCCTCACATAACATCTCCCTCCTCCTCACATAACATGTTCCCCCTCCTCACATAACATCTTCCCCCTCCTCACATAACATCTCCCTCCTCACATAACATCTTCCCCCTCCTCACATAACATCTCCCTCCTCCTCATATAACATCTTCCCCCCTCCTCACATAACATCTCCCTCCTCCTCACATAACATCTTCCCCCTCCTCACATAACATCTCCCTCCTCCTCACATAACATCTTCCCCCTCTTCACATAGCATCTTCCCCCTCCTCACATAACATCTTCCCCCTCCTCACATAACATCTCCCTCCTCCTCATATAACATCTTCCTCCTCCTCACATGTAGCTACTCTCCTGATTGTTGAGCCTACATGTTTGTTCCTAATTTATAATTTTTAACACCTTAATATATGGCTGTTGTACTTGTATCAATTACACACATCTGTCTCCCTCTCCCTCAGTGATCGGTTCTTCTCTGAGGTCATGAGTTTTCTCATTTTGAGCTGGCTCTGAGTCCAATTCAGCATGTATATAAAGATATACTCGGTTATATAGACCCTTTGATGATCTTAGTACAGTTTCAGAAATTTGATCTAGCCTAAACTCCTGTTTTCCTTATCTTTGTCAGGGAGTTTAAAACGAAGCCACTTTTTTCATCCAACTATTTATTTATACAGAATGTATTTATAATGTATAAATCAACCGTACACTATATATATATATATATATATATATATATATATATATATATATATATTCACAAAATGTAGTTTCTAATTATATGACCAATAGCTAAGTGTGTAATAATGTTAAATAACCTCATTTCTTTGTTACTCTATGTACTTGTTGATTTTTAAAACATATTCTGGGGGAAGAAAAATATCACGGTGACAGTTTTTGCCAGGATGCTACTTTGTAATGCTAAGGCCATCATGTCTATTCTTTTACCAATGTGTGAAATTTTAAGATGTAGAACACATGGAATATCTTTGAAGAATTTGACTTCCACAGTGCTACTACAATATTAGCATGGTATTCAGCAGTTTTTTTCTCACAAATTTTCATTAGAACAGTTAATAAATTTGTCCCTACAATTTTCCTTGATCTCTTTGCTTTCATTAGATAATATCTAATGGGATAATTACATTTTCTGTGAAATTAGTATGCATGTATATAATTTCTACTTATTAAAAATACAAATATGTATACTGAAGATGATTCTTTAATGGTATTAAAAGGCCCTGGGTGGTATTAGCTGTGTTATGGATATATGTTGATAAAGACAATGAGGAATAGAATATTAATATCAAAACAATTGACTGAATTTAAAGTCCAGGAGAGACATTCCAATATGTCAATAAATTTTCAGTTTAAAATAGTACATATTCTGCATGCAAGAAAACTGCATGTAAAACCATTCACTGTGACCAAAACATTAAATTATGTTGTTTATATCATCTAACAGGAATGTGGCAAAGAAAATAACATGATAATCAACAAAAATACTCTTTGAATCAAAGAAGAGGAGAATAATAATTATAACACTAGACAAAAATATTTGAAATTATTTGAACCTGAGACAATAAATAGAGGGTTTTTTTTTAACTTGTAATTTTTAAAGAAAGGTCTCACAGAAGCATGGCTGGCCTGTCATTTACTATGTGGCTCAAGCCGGACTTGAATTCATGTTAATATGCCTCCTTCACCTTCATGAGTGCTAGGATTACAGATATGAGCCAAAAATCCTAGATTAAAATTAAGTTATCCCAGCATTTTTTTTTTCCATTTCAAATTCACTAATATTGTTCTGAAGAGAAGGGACAAGCTCTGTGGCTCAAAATATCTGTGCACATTTTTGTGGTTATTTCTTAGAAGTAGGCGGAACATTTAGACTACCAACACCTAACAAAATCTTTGTCTGCATGAGGGTATGCACTGCCCTTTCAGATCCTTTCATGCTCTGCCTTGGGCACGAGGGCCTTTTTTTTCTTGGATGTCTGTGCCACTGTCCCATCGCTGCTGTCAATTAACCTCTCTTCCTCTGAACTGGTTACACACTCACTGGGAATGCTTGTCTTTCTTTGGTCTGTGTGTACTGTCCGTGAATTCAGGAGAAGAGCCGACACTCTCCCAGGACAAGGGCACCAAATCTTTTTACATTCCACCCTTGGGGTCGTGGATTCTCAGTGGTCAGTCTGAGGCAATAATTGTGGTCATGTGTCATTCACAGAGAACTCTCAAGGGCCTGATCTCAATTTCTTACTCCCTCATGGAATCCTAAAATGCTATCCTGCAGCCCTTCCTTTTTTCCATTTAAGGTATCAATTAACGGGCTCCAAAATGCAATTGTTGAGGGAGAACAGCTACAAAAAATTCAGAGAAAATGTAGCAAGGCTGGCGGCTATGTATCTTGTGGTGGAGTATACAGGCTGTAGAGGAATCCATCCTTATTCCTCCCTTACACATTTCAGACAGAAGCAATAGCACACCATCCCAGAGACTCTCATCAATGTAAATATTCCAGGGTTCAGTTGCTGTTTTTTTTTCAATCAGAGCACCTGCAATTTGACACTTCCTCACTACATGCCAAGAACAGCTTAACATGACTGTTTTCCTTTGTCTAAACATTACAGCTGGGCTCTGCTTAATTTGTTTCAAACATCAATTATATTGCTTAAATATAGACACGTCTTAAAAGTTAATTCTATGCGAGAAGAGAAGGGGAACGAATCTTTCAAGAGCATTTTTGACTAGCAGACATAAAAGTCAAAGATCTCATTGACTGCAGTTCGACGTAACAGTGTGGCAGAGCTGTGTGGGCCACACTCCCAACCTGCAAACCAGTCACTTCTGGCACTGGCACCTGGCAAGGTAACCCTGTGAGAAGGACTAGGCTTCACAGAAATTATATGCATACTTCAAAGGCAGGCTAAGAAGATGAGGGTGGGGAGAATAGGCCATTGCCAACCTGTGAGGGCAGGCTGCTTACCACTCATCCAAATGGGGCACTGACAGTGGCCACCAGCAACGGCAATAGTTTAGCCTGATTTTTGCCACTCTGGCATCATTCTATTACATGAGATCTCACAAGGAGTAGCAATAGTCATCAGAGAAAAAGCAAGTGTGTCCTTTCATTCCCAATATTCAGTCTCAAACAGTACAAAAGAATCTGCCACCACAAGCTGAGTTATTGAGAAGTAAGGACATTTTACTTCAGAATAAAAGATATATCCCAAATTATTTAATTGTTACAGACTGAATCAATTTGTCATGGTTGGTGTAGTAGCAACGTTTCTATTGATGCGATCAAATATACTGACAAAATAGTTAATTTTGTCTCATATTTCATGGGGACTCTGTCATTCATAATGAGAAAGGCAAAATATCTCAAGCGGAAGGTTCCTTCTCAGATTGTGGTCACAGTCAGGAAGATGCCAATAAGGTATGCTTGTGCTCAGGTTCAGTCTCTCTCTTTTTATTTTCTTAATTTTTTAATCAACTTTTCATAATTTCCCCCTTCCCTTTCCTCTGTGCAAATCCTCCCGTATGTCTTTCCTTGCTCTTTTTCCACTCATAGCAAGGCTGCTTTGTTCATTTATTGTTGTTACATGAATATGTTTTATGTATGTATGTATGTATATATGTATGTATGTATGTGTATATATGAACATATCTAGAAAAATATTTAGATATATAAAAATGCATATATACATATATACAAATACATATATATTTTTATACAAATAGGAATATATATATATATATATATATATATATATATATATATAATTCCTAAATATTACCTGCTCCATTTGTATAATGTTATTAGTGTGCATATTTTCAGGGCTAACGTTTTGTATTGGATAGCTAAATGGTATGCTCTTTTTTGGGGAAAGCTATTTTTCCATCTCTCAGCATTTATTAGTTTCCAGAAGTTCTTTAGGAGTCCAACAGGTTTTCAATACTAAACTGTACTGCTAGGGTTTCTCACTTACTGAAATAGGGGCTTTATTCTCTGCTACTCCAGCCTGAGGAAGAGAATTGTTGGATTACATGTGCCTTTTCATGGAAACCAATTGAATAACATCCCCCTTTCTTAGTTTTATTCCTTCATAGACACACACATGCACGCAGGCATGCATGCATGCACGCACACACACACATTTAAAAAGAGAGAGATTGTAGAGGATAGCTAGATAGCTAGATAATAGATGACAGGTAGTAGACAGACATAGACGTATCTGTGAGTGTGTGTGTGTGTGTGTGTGTGTGTGTGTGTGTGTAGATAAACAGATAATAGATACTCTGCCCCTCAAATCTTCTTTCCTATTGTCCCACAGCAAATGGTAAAGCTTTCCTTTAATTGTGGTGACTTTTCTCATGATATCATCACATTGTCCTATGCTACTTTATTTATCACTGCTCAAACTGCCACTATAAACTCATTCGCACTCTTCCTCACTCAAATGTGTTCTTTTCTACAGCTCTGATCCTCCATTTCTGTTCTGAATTTTCAACATAAACTAAGATAAAATCAGCAAGGATTTTACTTTTACTTGTTTACTTTTAAAAACAACCTCCTTCAAATTTTGATGATATGAACCCTGCACCAGAAGGTGACATGAATGGTCTCCAGTTTAGTTCCTGACAGTATTATTTCCCTTTCAAGCTTCATGAATCAACTCTACTAGTCATACTTCAATTCTTCTGAATTCCTACTCAAATTACACTCTGCTTATAACATTCTAGGGCTTATCTATCCTGTGGATCTCAACTTTCCTATATAATACCTACAAAGCAGCTACAATGGCCTATGAACCACATGGACAGGTTTATCTATAGGAATATTATCATTTCTTGTTTTCTCATAAAATAACAAAGAGGACTAAAATGTAAATGTAGAGAGGTTTTATTTTGACTTATGATTCAAGGGATAAAGTCCATCATGGTGCCTAAGCAATGATGGTGGCCAATTCTATTGGCAGCTGTGGAGGCCTGAAGTATGGCTGCCTTATGTAGCTGAAGTTTTCCTGTATCCCACCTGGCCTGCAGTCAGGACAAATCTCTCTCATCTGCCAGTCCTGCAGCCGCTCAGATCCAAGTAAACACACAGAGGCTTATATTAATTACAAATTGTATGGCCTAATCGCTCAGGCTTCTTGCTAGCTAGATCTTACTTCTTAAATTAACCCATTTCTATAAATCTATACCTTGCCACGTGGCTCATGGCTTACCAGTATCTCTACGTCTTGCTTTTCCTCACAGGCCAGAAGAAGAAGAAAAAGGAAAAACAAACAAAAGAATAGTCCTACCCAGAATACTATGTTCATGATAATATCCTTCAGAAATGAAGAGAACTTAGAGACAAGTGAAGGTGAATTTAATATTAATCAGAAACTTTATAACACAAAATATGAAAATCTCAAATAAGCATATTAAATGTACCACCTTATGTCTTTAGGTAAAGTAAAATGAATTTTTCTATGATGGATAACTTTAGGTAGTTTAGTACTGTTAACTATTGTGAAGAATAGAGAGGAAATGCAATGCACATTGACCCTTGGTGCACATAAACATGGTTTGACAGACTTGTAAATGATATGTTTATGTATACTATATTAGCATATATGCTCATTCTACAGCTCAGGGAATCAACTGCTACTGTATACCCCAAAACTTTTGATTATATTAGGTTTATTCTGAGTATTTTCCAATGGGAAACCATCCCATTGATTATCCAGAGGGAGTTACATGTATGTTATTACAGTCAAGAAACATGTATATCTATTAAAAGGAATGGGTCTTGATAAACAGAATAACATTTCTAAATTCATTTTGGATCAAAATTAATGGAGTACAAAAGTGGATGTAGTCTATCAACACATTTATATGAATTTGAATAACTAATTGTTGATTAAAAAATCTATAACAGATACCTAGAATGGTTCAAAGAATTAGGAGCTTCCAAGGACATGTTTTTGAAAGGAAAATGAAAGAAAATTTGGTCATCTTGTAAAATATCTGACTTAGGGTGCCAGGTAGTGAATTGTCTTGGAGTGCTACACTTCAATTCTGCTTAAATGTGGATTTGGTTAACACTTAGTAGGTATGATTTCTAGCCCCATAGTCCCTTATTCTTTTCTGTTCTTGTTTTTTCATATTTCAGTATCCGTGGTAATCCCCATTATGTCCTGTTTCTCACAGAGCTAATTTTATGTTTCAAGAATTCTTAAAACTAAGAAAATTAATTGTGTCAATAATACTAAAATTTGTACTTGTATAGAGGCAACAATTCAATATAACTCACCAAATATTCTTCATAAAGCATCACTTTAAATAAAAGAAATTTTACATATAAAATTTTCAATATCTCTGTTCATACTGAATACCAAACAAAGCAGTAGGATTTTCTTATATTGATGCCTCATAGGCTCAGTAGTAATACTGATGACTATTTGAAAAGTGGTTTCATTTTCTGTAAAAACTTAAACTATTTGGGTACATTAAGAGACTCCATACCTTTGTGCACACAAACATATTTTAAAATGGTAAATATTACAATTAGGGAAACAAAATATTAAAATAATAATAAGAAAATAAATATTTAGACAAGGCATTAGCACTGAATTATTGTTTATGTTTGCTATCTACTTCAAACTCATATTTTTAGCATTTTCCTATATGAATAAGAGAAATTTAGTATACTTAGGCCAGACATCTCTTCTACTGTCTACTTCTTCACTGTCTAGAGGTTGACGGGATGCTTCTAAGCAGAACCCCCACGATGAGTTCAGCAGCTGATCTTTCCAAATTATGCATACGTGCTCCACATCATGCTGCAGTACCAGATTTAAGTCACTGGACTAAGAACCTTGTGGTATCCTTGACATCTTCAATCTTATAATTCACTTCTAGGCACTATGTGTCCTTGGATACAAACATTTACAGATCTCTTCATATATTAGGCTGTCATATCTTGTCTCTATTCCTATGTTTTCATCACTTTCTGAAAACAGCTCACATGTTTGCGACCCATACCCCCTCATTCTTATACAAACATATGTATCTATTCCTCTTTGTCCAATTTGCTCATAGTTGTGTGTTTGATTTTCCCATTTTTCTATTATATGGTGTCTGCATATAATAACTAGTCCCTGCTCATCATGACTATCCTATTTATGCCACGTCATGGGAACAAGATGGTATAAACAAAGGTTTCTTGCTATGATATGAGAAACTAGATCAGTGATCCTTTTCTGAAAACAGACCGTGGAATGGAATTACAGTACATATCTGGGCCAGTGATATGGCTCGGGTTGAAAGCTACACACACACAAACACACACACAAACACACACACACACACACACACACACACACACACAGAGTACAGCACAGCACATGCACATACACACACATGTGCAAATGCACAGGCATGGTAAATAAACATTAAAAAGTAAGTAGTAGAAATATTGCATGAGAAACAAATACCTAAAAAGATACTTTCTTGTTTGGAAATGACACCAGTTTGCTTTTCTCATTTCTATAAAAGGAACTGGGAACAATCCTCTCTTCCAATTCTAAATCGAATCTGACATTTATGACTGGAGGTATCAAAAGTTCCCGGATTTCTGCTCTGAAAAATCATAAGGGTGTCCGAATACCTTCTCGTGATGTTGGTGAGGTTAGACAACTGAATTCACAAAAGTTGTCTCCATCGGTGGAAAACCATTTTTTTTTCAGTCCCTTCTGTGTGAACCATGACTGCTTCTGGTTCTAAGAAGACTCAGCAGCCCCCATTAAGAAGACAGGAAAAGCAAAGGAAACACAAGTATACTAGATTTGTTGTGTGCCTATTTGGTAGAGGGAAACTGTACTTTTTTTAAAATCTGTTTTTTATATTCACTCAAAAGATGAAAATGCTGTCAAACCCATCGATGGGGCAGCAAGAACTACCCTCGGACCAGTGTGCATTCACTGACACAGGCTTTATGCTAATCTCAACAGTACATTTGATCTTAGCTTAAAGGCCCAGAGGCAGTGTGTTTTATGTCTGTGATGAATAAATATGTACCGGGGGAAGGCAGATATATAATGTTTTCCCTTTAATATATCGGTTCCTCTAACAATATGGCGGCAACTGTGACCTTCCCACGACTGCCGACTCTCCCCCAGACGGCATAGGTGAGCATAGCTGACCAAGGCCACATCTCCTCTGCCAGGTTTGTGTTGAGGGAGACATGGAGAGATGCCACTTTAGGGTCTCCAGAAAGAGGTAAACAAGCATTTTGACACTGATTTGGTAGCTGTGCAACCTGGGAGTGATGTGGACCTTTGGCATCAAGAGGAGTGCCGGGGCCTCATCAAGGTCTACATAAACATGTACAAAGAAACAATGGAGACACATGGTTACTGTGCCTCACATAAATAAATGTGCATATATACATATTCATATGTGGATTTTAATTGATTATCCAATACCATGTGGTCAGCATTGGGATCACATATATTTATAAACAACACTAATAGATCCAGAAGGTTATATTTATATATTTATGTTATAAATATTTATGGCAATATAATAATAGTAATTGAAGAAAATGGGGTCATGCATTTTTTGTGGGATGTGGACATGGAAGGGATTGGATGGAGTAAATGGAATGGGAAATGATTTAACTGTATTTTCATTTTAATAGATTATCAAAATATTTTCACTTTGAAAGAGGATTATCTATACATGTGTATGTAATGCTAGTTAAGTCTTCTATGAATTTTGTTTGCAAAACAATCATTTGAGCAGGTATTTAATAGGAATTATAGAAAGAATTTCAGTGGTAAAACACATTTTAGAAATAACTACACATCTTATGAGTGAAAACATTGAATGTGCAAATATATTTTAGAATCTGATGATGTGTGGAAACTTCCCACAGTTGCTTACAAATATGAATTTTAAATAAGTTATCCCAAGATAAAATACTTTGTAAGGTTAATTATATATAAAGCAGATTTTGAAAAATACAATCATAGGCCAAACATAATTGTAAGTCTTTCCAATATTTCTCCTCTTTTCAAAATGCATTCTCCCCATTTTATTTTACTTCATTTTATTTTGTGTATATAGATGGTTTGCCTAAAAGTATGTCAGTACACGTTTTCCTGATGCCCATAGAGGCTAGAATAAGGTCAAGGATCTCCTAGAACTGGAGTTCCAGATCATTGTAAGCTGCTATGTGGGTGTGGTGAATAAAACCAAAGTTCTCTAGAAGATCACCAAGTGTTGTTAACTACCCAGTCAGATCTCCAGCTCTGCTGCTTTTTTTGTAAAGACTGCTCACATGTGTTTAATTTTCTGATCTTACTAAGCATTCATTGAGCCTAGCACAACAGGAGACTGGAACTAATTTTTGAAGTGGCAAAGCGTATAAACCAAGAGAGGGAGAACATAAGAGATAAAAGGAAGTTATTCTTTAAAAAATCAATTTCTTTCTCTGGTCTTCTTGATACATTATAGACCCATTTCATTATAATATAAATGACTACAAGAATGTCATCCTAAAGAACATCTTGGTCCCCAGTGCCCTGCTGCATAGATATATCAGCTATTCGGGGAGTTCATATGCCAATGAACTGTCATATTCCACATACTAGCCCCTCAGATACTTGCCTTTTAGTAAAATTTAAAACATTTCAAAAAAGCACAAAAGAATTCCTAAGCACCGTGACACTTCAATATAGGTTTCCATAAATGGATTCTCTCTCATCAATATCTCTCTAGCCTCCTCTTCTGAGACACTATGTTGGATTATTAATTCAATGGTTATATTGTCAGCTAGTCTCCTTCCATTCAATGGGAAGTTCAGCCATTAGTCTTAATTGATACCATCCTGGGATGGATTTCTTTAAATATTCAGTCTGATATTCTGTATGGCTAATATATTGCCGTAAACTGAATAGGTGACATTTCCAAAATTCAGCTTTTATCATAAATTAATTTTTCTAGTATGAAACAATTCTCCCATGAGCAGGTTAATTGTTTAGACTGAAGTGTTACACCTTTCCCCCTAAACTTCTATAAATATAAATTGGGTTCCCTTATGCCATATGATACTAGACATCCATTTGTGAATAACTGGTTTGAACCCTTGGTTCTAAACCAGTTTTCTGCCCTAGATAAAGTTCACAGGGTGGATAAACAAAGGGCACAGAACAGGGAGTCAGACAGTGCTCATTTCCAAAGTCCCATTTAGGATACATAGATGATGTGTCATGGTTAAACATATCTGCATGTTAACTGTAACGTTGATTAGTGAGATGCTTATGGTAAGCACACATCTCTTTGTCTTCCAGGAGAGGAGAACACCAGATCTAGCCATCCTACACACACTAGTGAGAGAGAGAGAAATTGAGAGAGAAAGACTCACACATACACACAGAGACACAAAGAGAGATGGAGACAGAGAAAGACACACAGAAAAAAAAATAGATAGAAAAAGATAACGAGAGATGAAGAGGGATAGAGTGTGATGGCTATTCCTCCTTGTCCACTTGACTACATCTTGAATTAAATAAAATTCCCAAGTGGGAGTCATACCAATTAGACATTTTTTTTTGCTTAATTTGAAGTAGGAACACCTACTTCTAATCCCTGTCTTGAGATAGGAAGACACACTTAAACTGGGCCATACCTTCTGCTGTAAGTTTACATAAGGCCATGGAAGAAGGAAGCTTTTGCTCCTTGCCTGTTTGTTCTTGCCTTGCTAACAAGTCCATTCCTTCACTGGCATTAGAGTCTACTCTTTAGGATTCCAGCATGTACTGAAGACCAGCTGAGACATCCAGCCTCATGGACTGAGCAATTATTGGATTCTTGGACTTTCTGTTCACACATATTCTTGGATTAGCTGGACTGTAGCCTGTAAATCATTCTAATAAATCTCTTTATATATTATATACCACATATTATATATTACATTATATATTATGCATTTCACATATATAATAAATTCTATACACACATGCATGCACATGCACACACACATATGTATATATAGACATTCTATAAGTTCTGTTACTGTAGGGAACCCTGACTAATATACAGATAAAATAAAATAGAACTAAAAAACAAACAACAAGAACAGCAAAATCACCATTTCTTCTGGTTTAGATCTCCTTGACTTGTTCTTCTGCTGTGAAATCTTGATCCATTCAGATTAGAATTATTTCCATGGCTTAGTTTCCAAGTAACTTTCTGTTTATGGCCAATCAGATGTTAGTATTTCTCAGCTGTGAATTAAGCTGAACTTAAAACAAGGTTTTTTCTGTCTCATGTGAGGCAGATGGATATTTAGCAAAGTTGGAACTGTCTTGATTCTTTGGAAATGTGAGAATGTGTATGTCAGCAACCTGATTTCAGAAATTTAATTTCTGATGATTCTCCATTCTCTTGATGGAATTTCATTTTGAGTGTTTGTCTTGATACTTTTTAAGTTCCCACAGCCACATAAAGTCATAGATGCAGACTCTTTAGTAGAGAAACTAAGAGGATTTTCTTCTTAATTTTGTGCTCAGTTATCAGTCAGCACGTTCACAGCACTGGGATCTTGGGTAAAGTTAAATTTCTAGATTCAAAGAAACCAGTGAATAAGTTGCAATTAAATGTCTGATGATGTGTGTTACTAGAAATGTAAAGAAAAAAGAAGAAAGTGGAAAGATTAAAGCAAATGGTGTCTTAAAATTAAATAGTCTGTATTAATAAACATCTCCATAATGTGAAGTTTAGAAGGTTCTTTTCATTACCAATTCTAACAAATGCTCTTGTGCTTGTCACCATGATGGCAATGTTTATACATGTTATTATAGTGAATCATATTTCTTAACAAAATTTGGATCTTATTTCTAAATTTACCAATAGCCAACCTATAATCTTCTTTCCCTGATTTGTATTTTTAATAATGACCTTATTTATTATCTTGCGTGATAGGAACCACAGTTTAATAATTTCTTATCCTTCTAGTAAAGAGGCATCAAACATGTTTAGAGATAAATATAATTGACATAGAAAAAAAGAAAGAAAATGTAGTAAAGACATGTTTCTTAATTCCAAGATTATGTTTCCATAAGAAATACTATTGCACAATGGTATTCGTCAGTGAAGTTGTTTCTGGCAGGTATTTTGGACACAGAGACAAACAATCAGCTAACACATGACTGCACACATATTCATGTTTAACCATGTAAGCTAAAATGATTTCATTCATGACAAAATACTATAGTTTAAAAAGATGTTATCCAAATTAAAGAATTACTGGTGATTAATTTTTTTTTTCTCCTTCTACTCTTGCCAATGTTCTCAAAAAAAAAAAAAGCATCAGCTAAAACATTCTATCCTTTTCTTCAAAATCATTTGGCAAGTGTTCATTTCACCCAGAGCAGTGAATACACATAGAAATAATTCTATGTGCTTTTGCATAATTTTAGTTTGAGTTCTACTGTTTGATGTGACAAGCACCAAATAAGTATATTCTATACAATGTCACCACTTTTCATGTAATGCTAGCATATTTCCGTCAAGTGGTGTTCAGTATTTTCCCATTTAATATATGTTTGGCATGTACATTCAATGGTTGCCATATTGATGAACACTTTGGTCTTTAAAAACACTATAAAGAGGCATCATTATCATCTCCAACTCACATTAATGAAGAAACCAAATATTAGAAAGTAACTTTTCAGTATGTCATGTAAAATGAAACCTTGGCAACCTAGCTCCACAGATGTCCATTTAAATGTTTACATCATATTGTTCCTCATATGAAGGATAGGCAAGGTAAGGATTCATTAAAACATGATTTTTCACAGTTATACAAACACTAATAAATATGAGTATGATTTGAATATTTTGTCATTTGATTTTAATTTATGTCAGATTACAAAGCTTAATGTTGCATTGCAATGTTTTGAATAACAATTAGGTGAGTGTTTTTCTCAAATCTAGTGAGATGCTTTAATTTCTTGAAGGATCTAATTCATTTGATTAAGGAAATTCCAAGCAGGAAAACAGTACCGAATACTAGTAAACTTTGAAGTGAGAAATTATGCAGTTATGGGTACATGATATGTATGAGCCAACTCACAGAAGCTAAATCCCAGTAAGTGGACTGATTGATTACTTTATCTTGCAAAGATTTACTACATTTCTAGCAATATCATGTACTTGTCTACAGGTAAATATGCACCAGTGCACAAAGCAAGTTCTCTGCCTTCCAGATTAGCAACTGGAAGATATACACGTATTTGGAAAAGCAAAGCAAAACTGTGATGAACATAAATGATTAAGTAATGGTAATTATAGAAAATATAATTAAGGCAGAGTAATTTGAAATAGTAAGTGGCTGGTAGTGATGGACCAATGTTGTTTTTTTAAATCAATTGTTCATGTAAGAGTTGTAATTTGAAGGAAATAAAAAGTAAGAAATTGACAGGAATAAAATACTCAAAACACAAAAGAAAAAGAAAAACAGGAAAATCGTTAGAGAACTCAGATGCCAGCATAGTGGCTCACTCCTATCATGCCATCTCTTGGGATGCTGAGGCAAGAAGATCAGGAGTTCAAGCCTAGCCTGGATTACATAGTAAAGTCTAGACCAGCCTGTACTGCATGGAAATTTTGCTCAAAATATTAAACAAACAATAAAACTAAAACAACAACGAAAGAGTTCTTTAAGATCAGAAGGACTGATATGGCCATGTTAAAGGACTAGAATATATAAGTTATATAAGTAAATGCATCAGGAGAGGTTATATGGTTTATATAAATACATACATTGTTTTGAAAATGTCCGAAAAGAAAAAATTACACATGAACAGAGTATTCTCCAGCACCAGATATGAATTTCAGCAGTCCTGTAAAACTGGTTCTGATGCCAGAGTCAATGAGTAGGAGAAAGGAGTGAAAACTAGAGATGTGAAGTGGCTGAATCTTGTGCTTTAATTTGAACGTTGAAGAGGATTTCTGCTTTTAGTGGAAATGAGTACTTACTGAATGATTTTGAACAAAAGGCTGGAATGCGTTAGCTGATGCTTTTTTGAGAGCATTGGCAAGAGTAGAAGGAGGGGAAAAAAAGCATTAATCACCAGTAGTTCTCTGAGTTGGATAACAGGATTTTTTTTTCAAGCTATAGTATTTTGCCATGAATTAAATCATTTTAGCTTACATGGTTAAACATGAATATGTGTGCAGTCACGTGCTAGCCACTTATTTATCTCCATGACCAAAACACCTGCCAGAAACAACTTCACTGAACACAGATGTAGCTTGGCTGCAAGTCAGAGAAAATGTTCATCTTCCATAGGGCAGAAGGTATTCTAGCATTCACAGAAGAATAAGCATATAGTTAGGGCTCCTCAGCTTGAAGCAGATCAAGGAGGAATGCACTCAGAACTAAATCAGCACTGAGTACAGTCCTCAAAGTCTCTGCCCATAGTGACCTGCTTCAGTCCCTCAGGACCACCTGCTAATGGCTGCGAAGGCTTCCTGAACAGTGCTACAAACTTGAAACCAAGGTTTGAACCCAGGGACCTCTGGGGACCTTTTACATTCAAGTCAAAACATTTGATGTGAATATATATTGAGAGGATCTGGTCAAGATAAAGTAATTATTTAACTTTATGTGAATTGATTATAAAAGATGAAGATGAAGTTATTTACAGTAAAAATCAGGATCTATACTAGAATAAATGGCATTACACTTAATAGAAATTTGCAGAAGTGGAAATTCCTTGCATTATTCGATTTCACTCAGTAGTCAGTATTCATTGTCAACTTCTAATGAACAAGAACATGTAAGTTGTCATTTAAAGCAATCACAAACCAAAGATAAACACAGAAATAATTCTAGAGATTCTATCACTTGAAAAAAAATGGACTCACAAACTACAGGAAGAAATTTATAAGAACAGCAAGCAGGAACTCTTGAGCTTTGGAATTAGTGAATTCCACATGCCAGAATATCTTCCAGGTGTCACAGCTCCAGATTAGAAAATAACCTGAAACTGAGAGGCAGCATCTAGCAGCAATGAATGAGTGATGACTAGAAGATTGTTAGAATAAGGAGAAATTGGTCTGGACTTCAGGAAATCTTGAACCAAAGAGTTATAACATGAATCTTAAATGGTCTTGCCAACTTATCAGCTGATCCTGTTTCTTCATACTGAAAGTCTCAAGTTTCTAGTCCTTCTGTCTTATATATATTGCTTCCTGCCATCACTTCTGGGTATTAAAGGTGTGTGTCACCACACCTGGCTGTTTCCAGTGTGGCCTTGAACTCACAGAGATCCAGATGGATCTCTGCCTCTGGAAGGCTAGGATTAAAGGCCTGTGCTAACACTGCATAACCTCTATGTTTAATATAGTGGCTGTTCTGTTCTCTGACTCCCAGATAAGTTTATTGGCGTGCACAATACATCAATCACGAAGAGTCTAAGATTTATATGTACAATGCCATTCTCTAGAGCATAGGAACTCAAAATATGATAGAAGTGAGCAAAGAAGAGATTCACAAGCAGAGAATAAGAAGTTCAGAAGTGAGGCGTTTTATAAAGCATGTGGATATAGGTTATATCATTTGGGTTGATTGGATTGCAGGGTTCCATTGCTATGAAGAGATACCATAACTCAGGTAGTTTATAAAAGAAAGCATTTGGTTCTGTGGGTTGTGTTCTCATTGTGTCTCTGCCACCCCCCCCCCCGGTTCTTCTGATCCAGCCTTGATATGATGGTATGTGTTTGGTATTTTTATAGTATGTTATGTCATGTTTGGTTGATGTCCCAGGGAGTCCAGCTCTTTTCTGAGAGATGGAGGGGGAGTGGATCTGGGTTGAGAGGGGAGCTGGGGGAGAGTGAGACTGGGGGATGAGAAGGGAAAAACGATGGTTGTAATATATGCAAGAAGAATAAATAATGAAAGAAAAAGAAAGCATTTAACTGGTGACTTGCTTACAGATTCAGAGGTTAAATCCATGATCATCATGACAGAATTCACGTCAGTAGATAGATAATAGATAGATAGATAGATAGATAGATAGATAGATAGATAGATAGATAGATAGGCCTGACACTGGAGATGAGAGCTCACATCTTATCTAAAATGGGGAAACAGGTAGACAGACAGACAGACAGACACACTCGCACACACACAGAAGGAGAAAGCGATAGAGAGACAGGGACAGAGAGATAGAGAGAGATGCAGAGGAAGAGAGAGAGAGAGAGATGGAGAGGGAGAGGGAGAGGGAGAGGGAGAGGGAGAGGGAGAGGGAGAGAGAGAGAGAGAGAGAGAGAGAGAGAGAGAGAGAGAGAGAGAGAGAGAGAGAGACTGGTCCAAGAATTGGCTTATGAAACTTCAAAACCCACCCACAGTGATACAAAGCCACATCTCCTAGTCCTTTCTAAAACAGTTCTACCACCTTGGGACCAAGCATTATATATATATATATATATATATATATATATATATATATATATATATATATATATATATATATATGGCAATCTTCAAATCACCACAATTGGCCAATAATTATCTCCTAAAAACAACAGAAATAGTAATATCACTTACAAATGGCTGAGGTTGAATTTCACAGGAATAATTACCAAGTCATGATCCTTATTGTTATATGAAATGGGAATTTCTATTTAAATTGCTTAGGCAAAGAAAATGAAGCCAATACATTATATTTAGTCAAGCTGCCCAGATATTAATGAGTGCCATATAATAACTGAAGATAATTTCCCATTGGTGCTGCTTTCACACTGTAGTAAGAGTAACATTCCCAATTATAAATATTTAAGTCGTGCATATATTTAAATAGATATTGATTTTTATCATGTAACATTTTCTTTTTGTACATATTATAGTGTTAAGAATTACTAGAGTGAGTTAAATGTTATAATACTTCATTACTTAATTTCTTTTATAAATTTGTATTAGTTTCCCGAGTCACCTAAAACCTGTTTTGATGATATTTACCCCTGTCTCTCAGCTCTTCCCAGATCCAGCTCACTTCTCTACCTTCCTAGCTTGGTGTCTTTTTGTTAATTTGCTTTGTGTGTTTTACCCTTTAAGATGAATTTCTGTTGCCCATGCATTCTTGGATGTGGAGTCTTCCACTTGAGTATTGTCAATTGCTAGGATCTACACTCTGAGATAAAGAAAAGTTTCTTCCTCTTTCTGTAGCTAACAGTTGTCAATAGCTTTAAGACTTGTCTAACTCCATTTTTTTTTTCGATACAGGGTTTCTCTGTGTAGCTTTGCGCCTTTCCTGGAACTCACTTGGTAGCCCAGGCTGGCCTCGAACTCACAGAGATCCGCCTGCCTCTGCCTCCCGAGTGCTGGGATTAAAGGCGTGTGGTGCTGATGACGCCGCTGCCACCACCACCACCACCACCCAGCCTAATTCCAATTTCTATGCTGAATTTAGTCTGACTTGGGCTTGAACAGAGTTTGGGCATGATGGCACAAAATATGATATGAGATATGATGTGTGTAAGTGTACACGTGTGAGTAATGACATGCAGGCTTCATGAATCGTAACTTGGTGGTCAGAGGACAAACTTGGGTGTCTGTTCCCATGTTTTACCTTGATTAAGCAGCTTCTTTTTGCACTTTTGAGTATGGTGAAGTATCTTGCCTTCAAGCTTCTTGAGATGATCCTGCCTCTTCTTGCCGACTCACCAAAGGGACGCTAGAATCACAGTGGAGAGCTGAATTTTGATCCTCATGCTTGCACAGACAGAACTTAACCCACTGATTCACCTCTCCAAGCCAAAAGTGGGTATTTCTTTAATGACTATTTAAATCATTGAGAATTTTATTTCTTTCAAAATCATTGTTTGGCTCCAGTGATTTGTTATAGCTATTATATATTGAATACATTATTAACACAATTAAAATAAAAGAGAAGAAATAAATTTTAGCCTGCTATGATGAAGTAGAAGGAATTGCTAGTCATACCTCTGGCAAACATGGAGACTAATCAAACAAATCAAATTTCAACTTATTTGAAAAAAAAATTAAATGATTCAGTCACATAAATAACATAATAAGTGGATATATCCAATAAAAGTCACAGTATTATGAACAGGGACTCTAGAAAGTCATCTAGAAAAACCTTAGTGACAGAATTGGGTTAGCTAGAAAGTGAATGCGCTTTGGGCAATGATGTGGAGAATTTGAATTTTGCATATTCTGAGTCTCAGATGACAAGCGTAGCTGCTTCTAAGTGGTGACAACTTTAGCTCATGCCAGTCACACATTTGTTGTCAGGACTAGAGATATGAATGTGGAAGTTTTTCTCAAGAATCAAAAGACTCTAAGGCTGAAGGTACAGATTCAGGATAAAGACAGGAGAACAAAAATGGAGCCGATTTCTAAGATTAACCAGCTTTCCATGATTTATCAGCAGCTACAATATTTTCCAAGGAGTGAGGAACTGATGGGCGAAATCTTGATATTTCAGGACACCGATGAAATGTGTCTTTATCTCATGTGACTCCCTGTTTATGTAAGTCATTCTTAACAAATGAAATTTTCATGAAGGTTGCTGCAGGCATGCCATCTAAAGGCCTAGCTCTCAATTACATTTTATCTTTTCAGCTAGTAATAAAATTATTGTGGGGTAGATTGTAGGACTCTGTGGGTTCTGGAGGAACAAAATGCATTCAACTGTGCAAAGTAATTTATCTTTATACATGGAACTAAAAATAAAAAAAAATCAGTTGTATTCTTCTACTGAAGCCTTGTATCAAGCTTATAAGAAAAATGAAGAAATAGCCTAAGGCTATGTCAACCCAATGTCAAAACAGATTGATAAATTCACAATGAAAACATCCAAGTTCTGTAGTGACTTGAAATAATTTTAGGTAAATTTTAATATTTTTATCTCATTTTAGGAAGATTTATGAGTAAAGTGTACATGTTAATAACCACCTCATCTTATATTTTATGACATTAAATATGGGAGCATCAAAAGATTGTGATGAATTGATGCCATGACCAAATTTTTAATGACTTAAAATATACAGAAAGTATATGAAAATCCATTTTCTGAATCTTTAAGCCACTGTTGTGTAGTTATGACAATAACTTCACAAGTGGAAAATCTATAAGATTTTGAACAGAAAACTACTTGAAAATGCCAGTGTGAAGGAAGGTGGTCCATGATCTTTTTGAGGGTAAAAGCCATTAAGTAACTCTCTTTAGTTATTGGTATTTTATAAGGGTCTTACTTCATTACTCTGAATAACCTTAACTCCTATGTACATCAGTCTATCATCAAACTTGCTATACAGCCAAGGTTGACTCAGAATTTTTCATTCTCTTACCCAGGCTCTGTAATGCTAGAACAGGCATCATCCACCATATACACTGTATATAGCTTCTTAAACCTCCATTCCAGAGCTAAAGTGAAAGATCATTTTAACTGTTATTAAAGTTTATCATGTTTATTTGTAAATAATATATCAGGTTAAGTTGTAGAGATAAGAGAATGAAAATAAAACGTGATGTTTAACCTCTTAACTTCAGATTACACTAGGATCATTTTATTATTTATTACATGAAAACATAAGTCAAGATATTCAAATGAGATATATTTGAATAAAATTCAAATAAAAACATAAAAATATGTTATATTATTAGGGAATTTGAGAAAAAATAATAACTTTGCTTTTAAAATGTAACATACATAGATAATAGATATATTGTTTGTTATCTATCATATCTCTGTCTCTCTCCATCCAACAATGTATGTATGTATGTATGTATGTATGTATCTATCTATCTATCTGTCTGTCTGTCTGTCTGTCTGTCTATCTATCTATCCATCCATCTTTTGTCTATTCATCTAGCAGTCACTGTTATTTTCTTATGTATCTAACTTATCATTTATCTGAATTTTAAGTTTCTGAAAACCTGTGTACAAAGTGCCTTTCCCTTTATTTCTAAATTATATTTTTAAGAATGAGATATTTTTGCAAACTCAATAGGACTCAAAATTACCTTGATTTATATAATAAAAGAAATAAAACACTTTATCTGTTACCCAGATCTTATATAAATGCTACATAAGATACTATGTCCATAAGCAAAATTTCATCGAACATATTGCTTCCACTGAATTCATAAACTATTACCTAGGGCTTCCGTTACAAGATGGCAGGAAATGTTTTCAAGGAGTGTGTTACATCATTTCAAATAGATGAAGTCTTAGGGGGTAGCTGAAGTTGGTAAGTCCTAAAATAAAAATACATAGAAATAGACATGGTTTCCAAAAGCTTCTCCAGTTGCTTTTTTAATTGCTTCCTTTCTATTATCATTAACTGGCTTAAATGAACACTTCTGCATTGTCTTTCACTGAGAAAAGCTGTCAAACAGTAACAAGGTACAAAGGCCTTAAGTTTAATAACAAACTGAATTTCCTAAGTAGTTCAAAGAGAGCAATGTGAAAGAGCTTGTGCACATAGATAAGCACTGGAGAATCCAGGAAAATAAAACACACAGGCATCCCCAAAGGGAGACTATGTTTAACCTGTCTTCCTACTGGAATGCTGGGGATGGATGCAGTTCACAACCCTGTAATCCTTTGCCCCTTTTTGGGCTGGGCTCTGCCTATAAACCCCAGGATATTATGTTTGATTATCCCAGACTCCTTTCCCCTAAATCCTTGAGGATTTCTTCTAGGTCACAAAGCTCACCCTTTTGAGTGATGTAACATGTTCTTTATAATAGCCTAAGTGACATCCATGATATCTCATTGCGTGGCAGGCAAATTCTGACCCCCACAAGCATTATGTTTACATCAGTCATTCTCCCTAGACCCTTATATTGAGCATTGTATCTAAGTCAACAGAACTCATATTATCAGATGAAGTCATACATACATGTGTTTATTGTAAAGAGCTTCAATGTAAACTTGTCTTAAGCTTTGTTGTACTCATAGGACTGAGTGAATTGTTATCAGAAAACCTTTTTCCAAAATTATGCCTTGTGCTTACTTATGGCTAAAAGAAATGAACTGGTAGACTCTGAGTTTTGGTCCAGCACCAGTATAAAGTTGGGCTGAACTGAGTTTCATTCTTGTCTCTTTGTGGACTGCTTTCCTTTTGTCTAGAAAGTCTTTAGGGACGCCCCCACCATCTGGTATTTCAAGATTCAACTAACATTGTATATGAAATTCTAGCGAGAGATTTGTGGTTTTTTCCCTAAAGAACTAGAAAATTTGCATTTCAAATGAAGAACAAGCTTAAAGCCATACATTGTCGCCGATGTGTCCCAGTGTTCAAAGCTCTGGTGTGAGCCTGGAGAACTGAGTCTGAATCCCTAGAACACATCCTAAAGCCAGCCATGGCAACAAGTCTCTGTAATCTACACTCTGACATTGACATATGTTACTGCAATCATACAGAGGAATGTGTGAATCCATGTACAGATACACCCACACATACCATGCACACAAAGACAACTAAATGTACAGAAAAACCACACACTAAGTTCTCCAAATTAAAGAAATTTTAAGAAAAAAGCAAAACAATAAATAAAATATATTAATTTATGAGTCTCTTATAAGATCTGCTTTAGTATTACATTTTAAAATTCACTTTATTCATTTGTTTGTTTAGTTTTGTGTTTGATTTTAGGAGGCAAGACCTCATGTAGCCAAGACTGGCTAGGTCTGTAGTTGAGCAAGCCCTTGAATTCCTGATCCTCTTGACAATATATTCCAAGTGCTGAGACTCCAGGTAAGTGTCATCATACACCACACAGACTTTATACTCCTTTAGAAATGCTATGTTTTCTACTATGAGAGACAGACCTTTGAGCCAGAGACTTTTGCGCTATTGGCTAAGGGGAAATCAAGCACAACATAATAGTTATTTTCCCACATCTGGCCACCTGGCCACAATAGTATAAATACTACCAGACCAGCCCTTCCATGCTTAGTATTTGTAATTTATTTTTGTTTTAAATTTCTTATGGTGACTTCAAATTTACAGAATAATTTCATAATGTATATGATTACTGCTTGCTAGAATTTTCTTTTATTTTTATTATTGTAAAAATGTCTATGTGAGATCATAAGCAAATATAATATTAAATGTGTGGGCTAACAAGAAACACTTTACCTTTTCCTTCTATTATTATTCTCTCAAACAAAAATTACATTAACATATTAGGAGTTTACAATGATATAGACAGGGTAAAACTAAGCGCACACATGTGGTACTGTCTTTTTCATCTTTTGTAATATGATAAAATACATATTCTCATAGTCAAAATAAAAACTAATAGCTGGATCACTGCTTAAACTGATTTTTAAAAATCATAATGCCAACAGAAAAGGACAATATGAGAAGAAAATAAAAAAGAAATGAAAACCTTTTAAAACTCACATATCTCAATCAAACAGTTACTAACAGAAATGAAATTAGTTAAAAGTCAGATAAAAATCCAAAGTGTTCATGTTTGCTAAATTGAACTGACACATACAAAATTCTCTATCTCTTTTTCTCTTTCTCCTCTCTCTCTTTTACACACACACACACACACACACACACACACACACACACACACACGAGATAGAGAGAGAGAGAGAGAAAGAGAGAGAGAATGGTTTTTCATATTGTTTAAGGTGTTTAATATATATATATATATATATATATATATATATATATATATGATAAGGTTAACAAAGTTGTGTGAAAGAGGAAATTTTCATGCACTACTGGTGCCTTGGTACATGTACAGATTCACACAAAATAAATGAATTAAAAAGTAATTAATTAAAAAATATATATGATTGGAAGGGTTCCCCAAAGGCTCTGAGCCTAGATTAAGGGTTTCAGGCAATTATTGGTTGCTGAGAGAGGGAGAATCAGTCTTCTCTGGGGATGAGGCCTCTGATGTGTTATCCAATCCCATTCAATCAGCCCTAATCACATATGTTCAACACTAAATGGACTCAGCAGCTCATAAATAAGAAGAATAAGAGGCCATAAATCTGAGAAGACAAGACATGTATTGGGTGCAGGTAGGAAAAGGAAAAGTTGGAGAGGAAAAAGAGTGAAAATATACTTCACTCATATATGTAATTTCCCAAAATTATTAAAAAAGAGGGTCTAGGTACTTCTTTTTTGGTGATAATAATGGTTATATTTTGAAGATCATGAGACATTCATTCTACAGAATGCAGGAATCATACAATATAATGCACAATTTGAAAAAACATAGTGTTTAATTGGAAAGGAATTAAAGAGGAAGTGTGAAAGTAAATGAATTTGATTATCACAAAAAACATAATACAAAATGACTAAGGAAAGAGTAAGCCAATGAAAATATGAGAAGTCAAAAACCAAAACCTTTCTTTTTAAGATTATGTTGGTTTGAATAATAATCGCCCCCATAGACTCATATATTTGAAGGCTTTGTCACCAGGGAGCGGAACTGTTCCATGGGATTAGAAGAACTAGGAGAGGTGGCTTTGTTAGAAGAAGTATGTCACTGGGGGTGGACTTTGAAGTTTCAAAAGCCAGTGCTAGGTCCAGTCTCTTTCAGTGTCTGTGGATTGAGATGTATCTTTCGGCTACTTCTCCAGAACCAGAACTGCTGGCTACCATGTTCTCTGCTGCCTTGTTCCCTAGCATGATGATAGTGGACAAAGCCTCTGAAACTCTAAGCAACCCCGCCCCCCCCCAATTAAATGTATACATTTATAAGAGCTGCCTTGGTCATGGTATCTCCTCACAGACTTAGAACAGACAAAAAATAAATGTAAAATTTAAAAAAGAAAGTCAGACACACACACACACACACACACATACACACACACACACACACACACACACACACACACACACACGAAAAAAAAAAATGTTAAGCTTTGTAGCTGACTACTGTAGTCCCAGAACTTAGCAAGTGAAGGCAGGATGATCAAGAGGAGAAAGTCAGCCTCTTTTATATAGAGTTTGAGGCTAACCTTGCTAAATGATACTGTGTCATAAAACAAAAACAGACTTAAAAAAGAGAGAGAGAAGAAGGAAATTAAGAAGAGAAAACACAAGAAGCATTTAACAAACAGTGCCTATTTGTTATGTAATTTATTATTTGAAAGTTAATTAATACAATAGATGTAATAAAAAAACACTTATGAAGAATAGATTGTGTTACAGTCAGGGTAGAAATTCAAATGTTTTCCCTGACACTTGGCACCAAGGCAAATATGACTTCCTCAGCCCTACCCTGGATTATCATGCCCATGCATTGAAACAGAGATTAAAAGGAGTTCAGTGACTAGAAAAGCAACTATAAAATTGTCCATGTTCTTCAAACAGGACTGTTTTGTGGAAAGTGGAGACTAAATAAAATAATACATGCTAAATGTAAAATCTCCTAAAGTGTCTAGGTAAATTAGTATGATTGAATCATAAAACATACTATATGTGTTAGTAACAAAGAGGGGCAAGCATTAGAAGAAATACTCATTTTTAAATAGTATCAAAATGAGGATAATATTCAGGTAGACATGTAACCGTTAGCACATACTATGCATCATCAACAACTAAAACCTGAGAAAACTAAGGAGGACCTTCTGAATGCAGAGTCTTACATATTTAGGGCTCGTTAGATCTCATAACAGAAACTACCAGTTTCATACAAATTGGTGTATGCACTCATCAGGATACTTTCTGATGGCAGTTCTATTAAGATGTAACCAACATATACTAAAATATACCATTGAAAGCACAGAATACTATTCTTCCCATAATCACAGTTGTTCAAACAGCCTAACTATGTAATTTTGGAAAATTATCTTCACTTCAACATGAAACCCTGTGTTCAACAGCATGTACCCCCTCACACTCTCCAACTGTTCCTCAGATACCTCTGACAACTAACAGCCTATTTTTTTGTGAATATCTACTTATTCTGTTTATTTCTTAAAGTAGAATCCTACAAAAGGTGGTTCTTTGTAAATATCTCTAGTGTAAGTCACCTTTAAAGCTCATAGACATTGAAGAATGCTTATGATTTCATTAGATTTCACTGCTGTATGATACCCCATTGTTGATTTAACTCTATTTTTACTTCTGCACTATTATGAGTATCACTGCTGTGAGCATCCATGCACCATATGTTGTAAGAATATACCTTTTTATTTCTCTTAGATAATATCTTGAATTGAAATCACCAGGTCATGTGAAAATTCTGTGCTTAACTTTTGGAGAATCTACCATATTGTTTTCCAATATGACTTTACCATTTGACATTGTAAGTAATATGATGCAAAATTTTAACATTTCAACAATCCTAAAGTTTTGAAATCAGAAACCACTTAGGTACAAACTGAGATGGAATGTTATATTTAAATACAGGTCACTTTATTTTGAGAGAGGTAAAGAAGGAAAAATTATATTAGTGAAAAAGATGATCACTTACCTAACAAATATTATTGAACTGTGAATATTCTTATTTGAATGAAGAGTTAAAGTGGTTAATTCATGTAGAGAAAAGATTAATTTATCCTTAATTTATCCTCTCCCTAAATACTCAGTAAACAGTGATTATTTAACCATAAAGTAAAATATTAATTTGTATCAGTTTTTATTTAAAATAACTGTTTTATACATGTCCAGACTTCAACTAATAAGGATGTGTTTCAGACAAAATCAGGTTAACATAATGAAAATTTGAAGGTTTTTCATGATAGAAACTTTCTAGAAGTGACAATTCCTATTTTCAGTTCATTTTGTAAATGGTTGTATAATAGGAGACCTGTTGGTGTGATCCAAAGGAACAAGTTTATTCATGCACTAAAAATTATTTCTGAACTACTGCATGCTTCTTCTCCTACCATTCCTATTAGAGATAATTACTGTAATTCATGTGTTACTGGGAATCCTATGAGCCTGCAAACAACATTGCAATTATCAGCTCAATTTTCAGAAAAAAGAAAAAAAATACTTTATGAAATCTGACAGCCACCTACAATTTGATATGTGGTTCCAACCCAAGGTTGATTGTTTTTACCATATCCTCAATGGAGAGTACAATTATTCATAGGGATATAATTAGCTCATTAATTACTGACATCTTTTCTCAGGTTAAAGTTTCATACACATGATCACAGAGTGAGTGTTAAAGATATCAAGACAGCAACTGCTGAGATTGAGATGAATCTGTAGATTTCGGTAGATAGTATAAACAGTTTTCTTACATTTAACTTTGTCTGATCTTTGAGGATGAAAGACCTTTCTACCACCTATTGTCTTTCTTTTTTCTTTTTTCAGTGTTTAAAAATATTTATTGTAGAGATCATCTACCTTCTTGAATACAAGATGTTTTCATTTTATTTCTTGAGGCTGTTGTTAATGGGATTATTTTCCATATGAATTCTTCAGCACATTTTTGTAGGCATATAAGAAAGGTGCTATATGTTCAGTTTGAATTTTACTACTACATTGTAAGGGTTAGATGTAAAAATGTGTGTGTGTGTCGGGGGCGGAGGTTGCACTCTTTTGTTTTTTTGAGACAGGGTTTCTCTGTGTAGTTTTGCGCCTTTCCTGGAACTCACTTGGTAGCCCAGCCTGGCCTTGAACTCACAGAGATCTGCCTGGCTCTGCCTCCCGAGTGCTGGGATTAAAGGCGTGCTCCACCACCGCCTGGCTTGGGGTTGCACTCTTTAGTGTCTCTTATATACAGGAACATATCACCTGAAATGGATTATTTTGACTTATTTTCCAATTTACAATATTTTTATTTTTTTATCTTGTAGTAAGTAAGACTGAGGACTACAAAGCTTAAGAATGAAGAAGTAGACACCCTTATCTCATTCCTCACTTTAGAAGAAATACTATGCGTTTTCTGTATTTAATAGGATATTTATTATGAATTTGTCATTTACCCCCTTGAATATATAAATGTGTGTTGATTCTTCTTCCAATTTTTTCAGAGATCTTTAGCATGAAGGGATGTTGGACTCTGTCAAATATCTCTTGTGTAATTTATATCATAGAGTCATTAATGTAATACATTGCATTTATTAATTTCTTAATATTGAATAATCCTTCTATTGATGGAATGAAGCACACTTGAATGTGGTTCGTGATATAAATGATATATTGTTGAATTCTAGTTGTAAGACTTGAAAGTTTTGCACATATGTTCCTCCAAGAGATTGGCCTGCGCTTTTGTGGTTGTGTCTTTTTCTGGTTTTAGTATCAGGGAAATCTGTGGCCTCAAATAATAGATCTGGAGTATTCTTTCACTTTCTAGCTATAAAAAAGTCATAGTTCTTTAAAACTCTGATAGAATTCAGAAATAAATCCATATTGAAAGACTCTAGCCCTTCAGTCTTACACACCCAAGCCTCAGGAAAGAGAAACTTCAAGCACTAGGAAATGAGAAACTAAAAATCTTGTTCCAAGGGCAACCTGATTTAGCCATTGTTCAATCTCCCCTGCAACCATATAACAATGTAAAGAGATTTCTGTTAAGAGATGTGCTCAACTGTGACTGGGATAGTTGCAGGGCTTCCAGGAAGGACCACTGTGACCTTTGTGTAAACTCCACTCCCGCCCTGATATCCCCCCTTGAGGTTTCAGGAAAACTGTACCTGTTGACGTAACTGTACCCCCTCTGTGATCACTCTGTAACCAGACCATGATCTTGTGAAATGAAATTGTATGGAATTGTAATCTTATGGCTATTATGGGTTTTTCCTTTATAAGCCCCCATGTGGCTGCAGTAAGATGCGGCTCTTGCTCTTAGGAGTAGAGTTTGCCCTTCTATATAGAAGCTGAAATAAAAACCTCTTGCTATTGCATCAACTGGACTGGAGTCTGGGTTCTTGGGGCACCCACTTGAGACCCTAAATTTTGGGGTCCAACACATATGGGACTAGAATATTTTTGTTTGGGAATTATCATTTACTTCAGCATCATGGCTTGTTACCGATTAATTACCTTTGTTTATAGTCTTTTGATTAAATTTTGTTTCCTCATGTGTCTAGAAATGCATATTTTTCCACTAGATTTTTCTATCTATTGGACTATATGTTTTCAAGGTTTACATTAATGATCCCTTAAACATCATTTGGTGTCTGGTGGAACATCTTCCTTTTCAACATTTATTTTATAAATATGGGTCCTCTCTGTCTTTCTTTTGGAGATTTCATTTAAGCATTTACCAATTTATTTTTCTTTTCAAAGAACCAAAAATCTGTGTTTAGTTTGTTATTTGAATTGTTCTATTCATTTTAATTTTATTAATTTCTGCATTGGTCTTTATTATTGCCATTTTCTGGTTTGGTGTTTATTTAAATCTTGTTTTTCTAAGATCTTTGATATTCCTCTGATTTTGTATACGTTTTATTTGAATATTATACCTATATATCTATATACCTATATGTCTGTCTGTCTATCTATCTATCTATCTATCTGTCTGTCTGTCTGTCTGTCTGTCTGTCTATCAAGTGCCTGTAGTAGAATATTATTTTAAGATGTGCTACTTTTGTTTATTTGCATTTGTTTAACTCTGTGAAACTGTGTTCCTGTGCCTGTGTAAAATACCTGTTGGTCTAATAAAGAGCTGATCAGCCAATATCAAGGCAGGAGAAAGGATAGATGGGGCTGACAGGCAGACAGTGTTCATAGAAGGAAAAATCTGGGATTGGAAATCTAAGAGCTAGGAGCCAAAAAAGGAGGAGGACTCCAGGGACCAGCCAGCCAGCTACACAGCAAAGCCATGAAGTAAGCGTACGATTTACAGAAGTAAGGGGCATGGGAAAAGCCCAGAGTCAAAAGGTAGATGGGATAAGTTAAGGACAGTTGGTTAGAAACTAAGCCAAGCTAAGGCCAGACATTCATAAGTAAGAATAAATCTCCATGTATGAATTTATTTGAGACCTGGATGGTTGAGTCCCCCAAAAAAGATTCAAACAACAACATACAACAAGTGCCTACCTACAGGTGCAATAGTGTCACTGGTGTCTTGGTGATTAACAAGAGATTTCTGATTGGATTTAAAGCCACCTCAATAGGAGAGAATCATGTCCTGTACTTGAAAGCTAGCCAACTGCTCAGTTAGTGAGGTCTTGTATTTTAGAGAAAAACACACCACTGCCACTTTACTAGATCAGCTTCTGCCTTATAAAACTTACCTTTATATACAAATAAATGTTGTCATTAACTTCCATCGAAGAAGATTTCCTTTGTATCAGACAAAGTTGATTACAGAAAACCACAACTGGTCACAATGTAAAGACCATTGGAACGTATGAAGCTCGATCCTAGCGAATACATTTACAACACAGCTACTTCACCTCAGGCTCAGGGAACACTGAGAAAGAGGGAATGAAGATATTGGAAGATGTGGAGAACCAGGAAGACTGTTGTGAGATTGTATATTCTAGGAGTGACAGGGAAGCCATGATAGTTGAACAATATGGAATGTGGGAGAAATAGTCTTCCCCAGGGATGATTCCCTAATGGGTTATCCAATACTAAGTGTCAGGCCCTGAAATCATATACACACCAGCAACACTATCTTACTTAGAACTTCTCTTACTGGGATAAAACACCATGACCAAGGAAATTTACAGAGGAGAGTATCTGTTTAGAACATGTTTTATAGAAGGATAGAATCCACAAGGGCATAATAGAAGTAGCACAAGGCAGATCACTAGAACCACAACATCGATCTCACACCTCAGACACCAACTTTGAAGTAAAGGGATTCAGCTGAGAATGCAGGTGGTGGGAAAAGAAACAGAAGAGTGAGGGGAAAGCAACAAAAGAATCTTGAAAACTGAAGTTAGACTTGAAGCAGTGTTGGTTTCTATTTGTTAACTTACCTGAGAACACATGCAGATTTCTGAATGCATGCACGTGTGTGGTGATATTTTATTTGTGCTGAAATGTGGTGATATTTTATTTGTGCATTAATAAATAAAGCTTGCCTGGAGATCAGGGGGAAAAGGCCAGCCATTTTAAGTAAACACAAAAGTTAGGCAGCACACACCCTTAATCCTTTAGGAGGCAGGATCTCTGTGAGGTCAAGGCCACACTAGGGAACAGAGTCAATCGTGGTGCCACATGCCTTTAATCCCAGTACCAACCATAGAGACCTGGAAATCTGTACAGACAGGCAGAAAGTGACAAAGCTGTGTAGGAAAAGGAAGTGAGGTAGCTGGGCTAAGATAGCCAATGAGAGGACAGAACAGCAAGGCAGTAAAGGCATGGGTAGACAGGAAGTAACTCACATTTGGAAGCTGCAGAGTTGGTAAGGTGAGGTTGGCTGGTGGCTTTCCCTATTTCCCTGATCTCTCTAAGGCTTTCACCCCCATATTTGGCTCCATACTTTTTATTAATAAGACCTTTTAAGATTTGTGTTACACACTTGCCTGGGAATACAGATGCAGTTCCTCTCTGTTTTCCTTGCCTGAACACACATGCAGGTCCTGTCTCTATACTGTTTTCCTTTTCTCTGTCACGCTATTGGTCGTTTTATGTGGGCAGAACTCTATAACGCTTCCTTTGCTGATTTTAGTGTTTTCCCAGCAGTCAGTGGAAGCTGTTCATGGTCTATGTGGTGTCTGTTATAAGTAGAATTGTCTTGTAGGCTTGGGTATGCCTTCATTCTAATGTATTTGCCACTGGTCAACCATGTAGTGTCTGATTCCAGTCTATGGCTCAGAGTAGATTTCTGCCACTTAATTATCCTGACTCAGAGATTTTTTTTCCTCTCTGGATTTACACAGAAGGCAGTCCAACTTGCTGCATGTGTCCAGAGTAGGTCAAAATGCAGCCCAACATAAAAATGTTAAGGCTACTTAAAGTATTAAGAGATTGTTTGGTGATTTATTATTACTATTATTCATTATTATTATTTATAACTTGATTGTGCTGTTTCATTGTTGTTGAGCAATGTGAAAGCATCAAGAAATCCTGACAGACAGACAGTCAGGACACAGAGGTAGTCCGCTACTGCTTGAACTCGGTTTTCTGAGTAGGTTGAGTGCAGAGGAAAGTTCACCTCTTGAAGTCACATTGTAGCTGAATCATAAGAGATATTTTTGCTGTTTGCTGATGCAAACAGGAAGGAATGATTTCTGTAGGGCCTACGTGGAATGCCAGCATCTGCACAGTGATGGACTCACTGTTGGCTGTGATTTTGAACCTGTTTTTCCTTTTCCCTATTGGTCTCCACCCCTCCCTGTGCTGACTCATACACTACCAAGGGACATTTCTCCCCTTTCTTCTCCCCTCTCACTCTCTCCCTGTCAGTCTGTCCTATCCATATTGAGAGCATAATTTACACTTTCAGAGGCCCTTGTCTTGTCCTAGCCATTGGCTCCAACTCACGGTAGTTGTCCTTACTCTGCACTGAGCACGGGCTTGGGAGCTCTGGGACGGCACTTGGACTCTTTTCCCTTCTGGTTTTCTGTCCAAACTTCTAATTCCCTTTTTGTTGCTGAAGCTAGGATTTTCTTGGCATCACTATTACCTGTCTCATGGGATAACGACTCTCCAGTTTTCCCAGTTTATTCCACAGGGTGTTTAGCAGTTGGTGTGTTGACACTGCCATCCATGGGCTGCACTTGCCTGATTTTCATCAATCATTAACTTATTTTTCTTAAAATCTTTATAACAGTGCTTTATTTTTGTTTCTACTTGGTGGACCAGGTTTTTGGGAGTGTTTGTTTTGTTTCGTGATCAGATATTAGCATCCTAAAATAGCCTCATGTAATCAGAGTTTTGTTTGCTTTCATGGCTTCAGCTATTGTGGCTTTAGATATTGCTTTATTACTGCTGTTGGAACATATGCTTTCATTTGCTACCATGTATATGAACTCTCTGTGTATTATTAAAGGACTTATCTAACATTCGATTTGCTGAACATGGTACTAACAAACTTGTATCTTTTATGTCAATGCTTGTTGTAAACTTTCTAATTCTAAATTGCAAACATATCATGATATGTTGCATGGCTCTCTGGAAAGGGAAAAAAAACCTTTTAATCCAATAATATTAAATCCAAATGACAAGGTATTTACACTTGATAGCAATGCCTTTGAAATAATATGTATGATCTTCTTTTGCATTCTTTTTCCATTTCTTTTTCCTTTATACTCTTTTCTTATTTTTTAATTTAAAGGAGTATTATTATTTTTCCCATTTCTCCTCCAATTTGTATGAAAGATATATTTGAGATCTTATTTTGTTTGTCATATTATAATCAATTGGTTAAAAAGTATATTACTATTTTTCTAATTGTAATTTTTACTAGTGATGGATCTTCATTTTCTGGTTCATTTCTATAGAATCCCTTAATCAGTGACACAAGCTGATAAACAATAAGTTTGGGGCCTTTTTTATTATATTAAGTGAATTACCAGAAAGACTTGAAAAGTACGTACGTGCTGGGGTATGAGGCAAGCTTTCACACTGATGTGGCTCTAGACTTATGAAGGAGAAAGTCCACTTTCTACATCCTGTCAAACCTACCTAGATGATGCGTGCTCAGTATATTCCTAGAGTCACAAGACCTAGTAGATATACACTGTTTTGAGCCACAGTGTTGAGGTAGTAGGTGATAGAGATAAGGCAAATTTAGAGAAAAATCTTTGTCTCATCAGCACATCCATCCATCTCTCAGACAAAATAAGGATGGCTTAGAACACTGTGATTACTTCCTCTTGAGCCCTTCCTTTTCATCTTCCTGGCTACTACTGTTGAGAATAGTAGGTCCATCTTCTTTGGTAGGTTAAAACCCGGCAATTAAATGGCAACTTGATTACCCAGACTACTTTACTAAAATGTCATTCATCATCTGTTCTAAAACCTCAAGGCTTCTCTGTTAAATGTTTTACTTTTATTTTTGCACGTGTATGTGTACATAGTAAGTCTGCACCTGTGTGTGTGTGTGTGTGTGTGTGTGTGTGTGCAGACTTGCTAGTGTGAGTGTGAACACGTGTGTCTTTTTTTCCTCAATCACTTCCCAGTGTACATTTGGAGCCAGGATCATTCACGTGAACCGAGAGTCTTGTCTAGCTAATTATGCTAGTCTAGCTATTCACTTTCCCTCAGGGGATCTCAGATGCCAGACTCCAGGGTCCTGGAATTGTAGCAGGCTGGCATATATGCTCAGCATGTATGGCATTTGGGTGAGTGCTGAGGATCCAAACTTCAGTCTTGCTTACCCACTAAACTCTCGTCCCATCCCACCCACCTCCTCCTGAGGAAAATTTTAAGATGTGGCTTCATTTTCATTCACAGCCATAAAACCCTCAGTTGCTATCTTTTTTTAGTAGGGCAGTTCAACAGGGGTTCATACAAGTTTCTGTTTCATAAGTCCCACTAAATAAATGTACATTCTCAAGCAATGACAAGAAGCAAAGGACTTCTGTGTCACACTCACCCCAGCAACTTCACTACATCATTTATTTTCACTCTTACAAGAGAAAATGGTCACCTTAGCCCTTGATGCATTTTTCTTTTTGAAGGTAAACTGTCTCTTTATGAATTATTCTTTGTGTAGAATAGCTTTATATAGACTTAATTATTCCTGCTTCTCATTCTTTGATCATAATCTGTGAAAGAAGCAAAACATGAAATTGGTGTTTTATTGAAAGTAAAATTCTTCTTCTAAAAAAATTAGAGTATTCTCCCATTAGACTGAACACTGAATCCTTTTTCTATTTTAGGTCACCAGGAAATGCTTGGCTGATTCCTTTCATCACTACAGGATCCACTCTTTTCTGTAATTTTAATGTGAGGCAGGTGAGGCTGCCAAGATGGGGAATGCCAGCCTCAGGAATGAGCAGATATCCAAAATTCTCACCTCCACCATTAAAAATTTAAGTGATACAGCAATGAGCTGGAATAATAATAAAAAAAATACATAGACTAAAATTTGGCATGGCACTCTCTCAGGTCTGATAATGGCTGAGAAGGATTAATGGGAGTTATCTGGTGTTAAACTGGGAGGCAAATGCATTTCCAAACTAATGTAGAAAAGACCGCACACTGAAGTCAAGTTACATCCATGTTTGTTTTTTATCTTGTCTGCCTCTTTTTTAAAGAACTTTAAAAAAGTGTTGGAACTCTTTGAAAGTATTTTTTGAGACCTAGATAGCAATGGTGAACAGTATTTCCTATTATTAAATATATCCCTCACCTAGAAAAATTTCTGAATTGATATTCTCACTTTAGTAGACTTCTTGTCTCCTCTTCTTAGTAGCTACCAAGCAAATACTAAACTTCAAATTATTCCTGCAGTCTTAATAAGTTGCAATTCCTTTGATAATATTTGTTTTTTTTTTAATGAAAATTATCCACCCATTAGTGCCCCTTAATTTGGATGCAAATAACTGGCTACAGAAAGGCTCATGGCAAGTGAAGCAAGTGCAGATTCATCACAGTCCACACAGAGCATAGGTAGAGGAAAGATTATTTGTGTCACGATTGAAACACAAGTGATATGGGTTAGCTATGGTCAAGTTTTAATTTCTGAAGGTTTTTCCAGTTCCAACATGCTGGAAATGAAAAAGATATGTGGGGAGACTGTTATGGTCAACCCTGACTGTCTACCTCGCATAATCAAAAAGCATCCGGGACGTGGCTTGGGCTTGTTTCTGAGGATGTTTCTAGAGTGGGTTAGCTGATCGAGAAAACCAGTCCTCAGAAAAGTTGGCACCAGATATCAGGAGGTCTACAGACAAGCCATCGCACCTCGCCGTTTTCAGGTTTCCTTATGTGCCAGTGTGCATCCCCGCCTGCTGCTTCTCTTCTCCACTCATCTGTGACTCTAGCTTCATTGGCCTTCACATCTGAACAATTCACAGCACCACATAGTACACCTCATACTACTTTTGAGGAAGTCTTCTAGAATCTCAAAATTCCTTGAATTTCCAAGGAATCTGCATTGTAGACCAGGTCTCTACTGGGCTGTCAGTCTTTTTGGTGTGTAGATACACATATACAGATATAAATATGCTAACCTATTTATTAACTATTCTGTGGCCAGTCCAATAAATCACACCCATACATGGTCTATCAGTCCAGTTCTTCTGGAGAACCTTACTTAGAGCTTAACATATATATTGTTCAGAAGGTATATGCCATGTTGATTTTCAGTATCTTTTCAAATCATTGTTATTCCTTCAAGAAAAAATTTGTGATATGTCTGATTTATAAAAAAACAAACAAACTATGCTTTCGCCAAGGAGTATGACAAAGAAACAAAATTTGATTCTCAATGAAATAAGCACTGGGTAGTAAAGTACAAGTATGCGCATTTTATTGTACAAATATTGAACAATAATAAGGAACTAGGACAGAAGGTGGAGGACGGCTCAACCTTGGTAAGTCTGAATTCTTACAGAGCCTTCAACATACAACAATGGCATGGAATATGGCTTCTTCATTTAGAAAACTTGTACTTACTTTAGGGCTAAAAAATTTTAATTTAAGTGTAAAAAAAAGAATTAAGATACTATCTTTGTTACTTCTTTTTCATTTGATTTCATATTTTCTGCTCCTGAGGCCTTCAGGGGAATGTAAATTAGGCTAGCAGTTTCACAAGACATAAAAGCAGTACATGAAAAACTTCTCTATCTTTCTGTGCTCACAATGAATCTATTATGTACACGGCATGCAAATATTTGCAATATCTGGTATCAATAAAATGTTCCCTAAAAATGAAAGAGTGATGACTAATTCATTATTTACACGTTGTTTACCTGTTCAGTTATACAGAAAGTTTGAGAAGAATATAGCAAACTTAGTTAAAGTGTGCTGTACTTAGAATGAGCATGGGAATACAGTCTTCAATAAAAGCAATATTAGCAAACCAACACATATATGAACATCTTAAAGGTAAACTCTCATCATGTATTAATTTTTCTAGCAAGGCTAATTAAATTCCAACAACTCTCTTAAGTTGATTAGATTATAAATCTTATATTCAATAGTACTGAATAACTTTTATGAATAAATTTTCTAGAAAGTAATTGAAACAATGGATATAGTTTTGACACTATCCTTGCTTCCATGAATATATATATATATTTTTTTTTCATATTAAAATCATAAACTTTTTACTTCTAAGGCAATAAAAAAACATAGGTGCCCCTGCTCTATATGACAAGATATTAAACTACATCTAACTTTTGCAATTTAGGTCAATAAAGGTTATTGTCTTTCTATTGTATCAAATTCTGCTTTGGAATATTAACTGTTATTTTATTTAATACATATTCATAATCTAAAAGGAAAATATTTTCAGAAGAATATTTACTGAACTGTGGTTATCTGGTGCTGTAGCCATTTAATGCTGCTGTAATAGGATATGGAATAGTTGAGCATTTACAATGAATAGAAATTTATTCTTTTGCTCACAGATCTGTCATGTGAGAAGCTCAGGGGCATAGCACTGATATCTAACAATGACAAGAATGTGTGTCTCTCATGATGAAAAGAAGGCCAGTTATCAACAGAGAAAGAGCAAGAAAGGCTTACCTCAGTTTTACAATAGCACATGCTCCTAAGCCTAAACCACTCCAGTGAGAACAGAAGGATTCTGCTCATGAGAAAGCAGGAAGAGGATGCTGGATGCGACTTGCAAGTATTGGATATAAAAAAAAAAAATCCCTTCTAAAAGAAAGCTTGGTTTCAAGTGGCTTAGTTACCTATGAGTATCCTGCTTATCAGTTCAGAAAGTTGACTAAGGACAGGACAATATTAGTGTATTACAAACGTATAAACTCTTCCTTCATTCATTAGGACGGCAGGTAGGGATAGGGTTCCACACCATCACATCTCCCCCATTGACTTAGTCATCAGTGATTAGGCCCTACACTATTGTATTTGGAATGAAGTTCTTACCACATGAATTTGGGGATGCATTCAAATTATAGCAGTTGTCAATTGGGTAACTGGAATTTGAAGTGATGTTGACATTGATTCAGAGACTGTTCGAAACTGGGTGGAGAGTAGGTACACAATGTAATTAAGCGGATACCATTAATTCATTACATGAAAGAATAATTAATGGATAAATAATTAATTTGCCATGTTGCTGAACTAATGGCATAAGATGTGGGTCCACAAAAGGTAGGGAGGGTAGCTCCATAGTTTCAAAGGAGTCTTGTGTTGATGGAAGCTTCTGTCCTGCCAGGTCCCACAGACATTCAGTCCCAAATAAACACACAAAGGCTTATATTAATTATAAACTGTTTGGCGTATTGGTCAGGCTTATGGCTAACTAGCTCTTACACTTAAATTAATCCATAATTCTTGTCAATGCTTAGCCACCTGGCTTGGTACCTTTTCTCAGTTCAATATTCTCATCTTAACTTCCTCTGCACGTGGATGGCAACTCTGTCTCTCTTTCCTCTTCCCAGCCTTCTCCTAATCTGGTCACCCTTCCTACACTTCCTGCCTGGCTACTGGCCAATCAGTGTTTTACTAAACCAATGGGAGTAACACATCTTTACAGTGTACAAGAGCTCTCTTGAGCCTTCTCTTATGTTCACGCTTGTCATGTTCCTCTAGAACCTGAGTTTTGTTTAAATTACAAATATCTTCAAACACTTGGCTCAATTACATCATCGATGGAAAAAGAAACTCAATTCCTGTATTAAAGGACAGCTAAATTAGGCAGTTGTTCTTTATCCGTACAACTTTTCTCTTTCTCCTCTCACATTAAATTTTAACTGGTTCTATATCTAAAAAGCGAGATAAAATTGGAACTGAAAATGCCTTTAAATTCCACATTTGTAGTGATGTTATCTAACTGCCACTTACCAAGGTCGGTGCATGCTGGGAGTTCTTAAACTTTATTGTGCATGAGCATCTCCTGGGAGCTCTTACAAATGCCTGACTCTGGTTCCTCACCCATAATTACTGTCAGAGATCACAGAGGTAGAGAGTGCTGCTTTGGCTTAAGTTTCACAGGGAATTCTTATTCAGGTTATTGGGAAACTACACCCTGGCTGGTTAATAAGACTACTCCGATTTGTGCATTTAGCTGAATCCACTCATTTCGAAGTCTCACAAGAAGCAAAAAATATAATCCTAAGTATGAATCATCTTGTGAGTTCATTTAAAGATTTATTTAACTTTAAAACTATGTCCTCTGCTATTGTGATCCCAGTAAGTCACAGTCAGTTTTCCCATCTATTTTCTAGCTAACATCTGCGTGAAAATCTTCTTCCCACACTAACAGCCTGTATGCCAGCCAGTCACAGAACGACCACGTTTGGAATGCTATTCTTATATAATTGCTGCCTGTGGAAGAGGATACCGCTGTGCATGATGCTACTTCGTTAGTTACGAGTTAGACTGGAGCTCGAGGCTTCAAACAAGAAACTCCTCATTTTCTGCAGGTTAGCCGGATCCTCCACTGCTCTCGGTAAGCAGGAGGCAGATTTCAATCTCAAAATCAGAAAATCAGGTGAGCACACCTACCCAGGGCACATTCATTCACTAGCAGCGGGTCGTCTCCTCCTGTCCCTGCATCTCGACTCCAAGGGACGGCCAGCTGCAAAACAAATGTAGTGCAGGCCCCTTGCCTAGAAGAACCGATTTCTACCAAGTGGGAAATTGATGAAGATTGTGTGATTCCAGTCAATTTCACTCACAATGGGTAAGGAGTGCTTGTGCCCATGCTGCTGTGGCCCATCCAGAGCAGCTGCAGCCATTTACCTGAGTCTAGACTAGATGGGGGGGGAAAAACAGAGAGCACAGGAAATAAGAAAACTTATGTTCCAGGGAGATTAAGCCCTGTCTCTTTACAACAAAAAATTATGAGCATTTCCCAGATTAAGTTATTTAAAAAGCTTATGTGTGTCTAGTTGCAAAAAAAAAAATGTTGTAGTTCCCAAATGTATCATATTGTTCCAAAGGATACAGGATTTATTTTCAATAGACTACACATGAGAACACAGGTCTCCTTTCGTTGTTTGTTTTAAATTTGATTTCAGGGCTGGGGATATGGCTCAGTGTATAGAGTGTCCATCTATGATGCATGAAGCCATGGGATATATCCTTATAACCACAATAACTGAAAACAGTGCTACATCCCTCTAGTCTTAGCACTTGGAGATGAATGTAGGCAGATCAGAAGTTCAAAGTCATCCTCACTGTTTAGCAAGCTTGAGACCAGCCTGGCTGAATGAAATCCTGTCTCAGAACAAATAAAATAATATATATCATGGATGGGTACTAACAACATCCTTATGTAAAGGATGAAGACTAATGCTACTCCGACCAACACCTCCAACTATTTGCAGATGAAAATGAAGACCCTGGAAATTCTACTTCGAGTTTAGGACAAGAAAGACATGAAATTACTGAGTATGACATTTGAAATTCAATTAACCTTCTTTAGTGCCGATGCACACAGAGCTAACCAGTTAGCAAGTCTGTAGAAGTGTCTTGGTATTTAGCACTTTCTTCTCCTATTCTATCTCATCAGCCTTGGATCTGAAAACTGCATATATATATATATATATATATATATATATATATATATATATAATATATGTGTGTGTGTGTATTTGCATGTTTGTGTTTGTTGGTCATTAGCTAAAATAAGGAACAAGAGAACTGACAGACTTTAAGATGGTAAGAAATAATGCAGGAAAGTGTAAATATCTACATGTGATATAAAATTGGAAAGATTGTCCATTTAAGAGAGAAAATGGCCTGCAATAGGCAAGCTGAGGTAATGAGGAAGGGGATGAATAAGAACAAGGATATCAGCACATGGGTATTAAAATGTCATAATTAAATCCATTACTTCGTATGCTATCCTATAACTTATTTTTAAATAAAAAAATTAAGTTGGCTCCTGGGGATCTATGACACTATTTGTCCTGATATCTCATCCATTTAGACAAGATTATTCCCTTGTCCCTGGGTTCCTCTTTTTCTATGGCTTGAATACTGATGCTTATTGAGTTTTTTTTCTTTAGTTTTTTCCTACCAGTGATGTTCACAGGCGTCACAATAGTACTATGATATTGCTATCAAATATGCCATAGGTGACCACTACCCATTTATAAAATACTAAACTTGATCACTCTATTTCCCATGTTTTACAAAATTTAAATGTGTTATCTCCCATCGTAGTCCACTTGGTGGCTAAAACAAAATACCATAAATTGTATAGCTTACATTTTTTAAAGAGGCATTATGGCTCACAGTTCTGAAGAGCAGGGTTTCTAAGACCAAGACACTAGGGATTCAGTGTTTGATGAGCTTTTGCTCTTAGAGTCCTCCATAGCTAAAAGAACAAGTGACTGGTCTGGGAAGTGTTCTGGTTAAATACTTATCTGCAAAGATAAGTATTTAACCAGAACACACCATCTCCTTTCTAACATGGTCAACTTGGGTTGTTCGCTTTACTGTTTCCTGTTGCATCTCTGTATTGTCATAAGCATTCACCTCTTATTACTACTAAAGAACATCATGTATCGTCTTGCTTTACTAAAGTATTTAATTTTCTTTGTTATGGCAAACACATATTTCCAAATTAATATTTCTCCTCCTTAACTTTTTTCACTACTAACTTCTAAGAGAACTGCTTTCCAATCTTAAGCCAGGCAGAGTCTTGCTTTATGACTGAACTGAAATAACACCGATAACATCATGAAAAATTTCACAAGGAACTCAAAGTGCTCTCTGCAAAAAATATCATATTTATCACTAAATATGTCTGTAGGAGAGAAGCAAATGTCATGATTAGCATTTGGAAGGAAAAGCAACTATAAAATCTGCCTTGCTTTCGCTAACCCTTCAATAGGATTAAGAAAAATATCTAGGAGTTTCTAAGACTTTTTCTGGAGCAGAAATTGGAAGTGTAGGCCAATGATTTCATAATATGGGCTTTAATTTTCTAGACAGAGGCTCCCCGTGTAGCTTAGGTTGGCCTCAAACTTACTATGCAGACCAGATTCACTTTTCTTGTCATCCATTTGTTCATCCTCCAGAATGTGTGAATTATAAAGGCAAGCAACTACATATTGCCTTATAGAAATGTTAAGTATCTAGAAAACTCATAAAATACTGAATTCTTTCCATTTTTGTTATTTGTCTGATCTTTCTTTCCTTCTTTCTTTCTCTTTCTTTCTTTCTTTCTTTCTTTCTTTCTTTCTTTCTTTCTTTCTTTCTTTCTTTCTTTCTTTCTTTTTTGTTTGTCAGAGAAGGGGCTATAGATCTGGAGGAAAAAAGTAAACAGCGTTAGTCTGTGTTCTCCGATTACTTCAGCCACTCAGGGGCAGGCACATGACCTATGTACATTTGATTGAGGACCACGGTAAGATAACAAGGACTGAGAATCCATCAACAGCTGCTAAACTAAGAATATCATCTTATTAAATACATTTCAAAGTGATGTCTAAAGCTTCGTACATAAAAAAAAATCTTAATGGATTGTTTGGTATTTGGTAAAATGGGATTTTTCCACTACAATCTACAAGCCCATCTTGTGGTGAAATGAAAATATTTTAAGTTTTCTAAGGAATCTTTCCAGATTCAGATCTGACATGGAATGGAGGTGTGAACTTGCATCTTTATCATTACAAGAAAAATAAAATGGGGGGAGGGGGGAGATGTGAAGCAATGGCTGAGCAGTGACTGCTCTTCCAGGAGTCCAGGGTGTGATTTCTAGCACCCACATGGAGGCTAACAACCATCTTTAATTCCAGTTCTGGGGCATCAAATGCCCTCTTCTTTCTTCTGTGAGCACCAAGCATTAGCAGAGTGCACAGACGTAAATGCAGACCAAACACCCTTGGCCATAAAATAAAATTAAAAATAAAACTTAAAAAAATGGAAGAAAATAAAGATGGAAAGTTTAAAATCATTAAGCCCATCTATTCCAAGGACAGGCAAAAATCTGTAACGATACTTTCAACCAGAAACATGGTAGAGATGTGATCACCTGAGCAGATGCCAATGACACAAGACACTAGAGAGAAAAACAGGAATGTGTGTGTAAGAAGAGTTTTGGTTACAAGTGAGGGAATCCCAGAGAATATGTCAAATATAAGTTTCTGTGGGTTTAATTTCCAAGAATGCCTTCATCTTCAAAATGTGAGAGGGCTTCTTTAACATAATAATATTTAATCCAAAGACTCTGGGCTTCTTCCTCTCTACCACATTTTTCTACTGTACAAAAAAATAAATAAAGGGTTATGGGTTATATCACAGATTGTGATGAAGAAACTCTAAGACACAGAGTCTCTTTAAGAAAGAATACTTAGGAAAAGCCCAAATCAAAGATAGCAGAGAAACGAAAATCAGAAAGATGCAGCACCTGTAGCTATGTCAAATTTTAAATGAAGCCTATACCTTGGTAAATTAACACAGATATTTACAACAAGGGCCTTATCGTAAAGTATGAGATTATAGAAAAAAAAAGTGTGTGTGCATGTGTGTCTGCAATGTATACATAAGCTGATAATGGCAGGAATCGATGACTGTATTTAAAAAGAAACACATCTATGATGAATAATAAATATTTCATAGATATATAGTGCCTTAAAAATATGAGAGAGGCACAGATAAGTTTGACCTCTGAGTAACGCATTAAGTAAGGTAAGATGAGAGACAGCATAACCATCTACATTGGACATACACGTTTGAAGCTATGTGTTTAAATAAAATAACATAGGATTTTTTCATGTAACTCATGAGCTTCCTGTTGCATGTTGTAAACCATACCTAGATTAGACTTGTAATACAACATAGGTGACAATTGTTTTTAGATTATTTTCTTTAGGGAATAAATCATTGTATCCATGTATAGGACAGATGCATTTGTTATCAAATATTTTATGAACTGCACTTTATTGATGCTATGGATGTCAAAGGCTGTTAATTAACATTATGAATACAAAATACAAATCTTGGATAGTACACTGTTCTTTTTGCCACAAATTTCAAAGATAAACCTGATAGTGTATGGCCTTTGTGAACATATAGTAGACATGCTACTGCAGGGATGTACATGATCATCACTTCACATGGACAAGTCTCCACAATAGATCAAAAGGAAGGCCACAAGTAAGTCCTAACTCATGTAAAAGTTTTCACAGGCATTAAGTATTTCTCTGACCATAGATGTATGAAATTAAAAATAAGTAACATCAAAAACTGAAAAATAATTATATATTTATACACACACACACACACACACACACACACACACACGTATATAAACAACATATGCCTTAACAACTGATGTGTCAAATAAGCCTTGAGAAAACGTATTAAAAATGCATGGGCTCTATGATGAAAATTAGGGTAAGTCATTAATCTGATTGATTATAGGGGAAGGTAGGTTCAGGCACCCTCTCTATTTTTTTTCCTTGTATGACTCAGTTTATTCAAACAGTTAAAGCTTACTAAAGTTAGCAAGGACAAAAAGGCTAGACATACATCTTCAAGTCAATTATTGTTAACCTGAGCAGACCTTAGGAATTTCTATCAAACATACTTTATTTATCAAACATTTGTTGTTCCTTATCTAAGAAGCCTGGTGTTTAACACAGAAACAACGTAAGTGGTTAGACATGCATCTCTAAGTAAGCTTTTGTTAATCTGAATAGACTTTTATAACCTTAGGAATTTATAGTGCTTAGTTATCAAATACACCTCATTAATCAAACATATGTTGTTCCTTATCTAAGGTTTCCTAGAAGCCTGGTGTTGAACACAGTTAATAAAGACATAAGTGCTTAGACACACATCTCTAAGTCAGCTTTTGTTAATCTGAGTAGACCTATATAAACTTAGGAATTTATACCCTCTCTATTATCGCCAGGAGTCATAGTTGGTGTCATCCTTTTGGATCCCTGAGGATTTCCTTAGCACCAGGTTTCTCCCTAACTTCCTAACGCAGTTGGACTAGGACTTATCCTAGATGCATGAAATGGCTTCTTGGAACATATTCTCTAGGATGGGATACCTTGCTCAGCTTTGACACAGCAGGAGGGGGCTTGGTCTGCTTCAACTTAGTATGCCAAACTCAGCTGACTCCCCAAGGGAGGCCTTACCCTCTCTGAAGAGTAGATAGGGGTTGGGATTGGGGAAGATGGGGGGGGCAGGGGAAGGGGAGAGATGGGGTACTGGGATTGGTAGGAATGAAAAAAAAACAACTTTAAAAAAATAAATTTTAAAAATGCACGGGCTTAATAAAACCAGTTGTAAGTGGGATGCTATTAATGATGAATGTATACCCAAAGAAAAAGAGATTACTGGGTGGAGAAACAGCCAAATGGTTAAGAGTGTGTTCTGATCTTGAAAATGACACTAATGTTGGAAAACTAACAAATGCCTGTAACTTCAGCTTCAAGGAATTCAATGTCATTTTCAGATTGCTGAAGGAACCTGTACTCAAGTACATATTCCAATTCTTGTGCACGCGTGCGCGCGCGCACACACACACACACACACACACACACACACACACACAGGATTAGAAATAGAATAAAGTCTTACAAAAGAATAATATTAAATTAATACCCCATTAACCTGCAGCTGAAAGAAGAACAGTAAAAACTTAGTAACTCATTGAAAATAACAGCGTTTCTAGGAAAAATAAGTAAAACAGACGAGAAAACAAAAATAAACAATAAAAATAGTTTTCTTTAGAGTTAAATTTCTCAACCCTTAGCTATTTAATTCAAGAATAATAAAATAATCAATAAATGCTATTAGAAATAAGAGTGTAGATTTGTAAAATAATATCACAGAATTATGAAGGATTGTAAAAGTATACTATAAACAGCAACACATCACCAAGTCAAATAACCTAGAAAAAAGCAGATACATTCTTGGAAACAACCAATAAAAGACTATGAAGATATCAGACATATGAATATGCTTAAATGGGTAGTAAGACTACATCAATAATCAGTAATTGCCCATACTCCACTAAACAAACAAAATCAGGATACTATGGCATCAAGGATAAATTCTACCTATTATTTAAAGAAAATCGTCAGCAGTACTTTACAAATTGTCCCAAAAAATGAAAAATAAGTAACACATTTCTTTCAATTCACTTTGTGAGCCCAATTTTAACACAATAACAAAATCAGACAACAATATTACAAGAGTCAAAGAAGTAACTGAGACCAATATCCTTTGATCATTCATTTAAATATCCCCAACAATAGGGTAGCACAGAATATGTGAACATTAGTGTGTAAAAACTATCATACATCACTTTCAAACTAGCTCTCTCTTGGCATGCAAGATGGTTTAACCTACACAATTAATCAATGTATCACACTATTATAACAGAAATGAGAAAATTATGATAATTTTAATAGTGGCATGAAAATAATAATTGTTGACAATTCTAACATCCCTTCAGGACAAAAATAACTCTGAACAAATTGCTCTTAGAATTATGTCAAGCACAATGCTACCATCTTAGTAATACTGAGAACTTCAAAGTTTAGCTTGTATATTAAGAAAGATCCAGAAAGTCTACTCTAGATAATCTATTCAACGTAATGTTTGAAATCCAATTCAGAATCATTACCTAACAAAGATATATAAAATGTACCCCAAAATACAATGAAGTAATTTTTTTAAATTTTTATTAAATTTGTCTATGGATATTCTTATTACATGTGTGATTATAGAACATACTCATCTCTGGTACGCTCACAATTTAGAAGAGGACCTCAGATCCCCTTGTACTGGAGTTACAGATGGCTGTTAGCTGTCATTTCTTTGAGGCACATTGAACGTTGGAAGAGTAGCCAGGGCTCAACTGCTCAGCCATCTCTCCAACTCCTGTGAAGTGTTTTTTTTTTAAGGTAACATGATATTATATGTTGACATGTCAAGTGACTTTACTAAAAATACTGCCAGTACTTTTACATAAATATATTAAGCTTTCTGTGTAAAACAAACAAGCCAAAAAAAAACAAAAACAAAAAAACAAAAAAAACCTCAAAGAACTGAATCTATCTATAACAATAACAGTTTATCCAACATTAAAACAACAAAACTAGATCATTGTTGATAGCATCCATAAAAACAACTATTTTGGAGTGAGTCTTGCCAAGGGAGAGAAAGATTCTACCCAGAGAAAGAGGTCCTCAGGGAGAAAAATTGAAGAAGGCACAATTCCTGTGTAATAGGGGACAACATTGTCCAAATCCTTAGCATTGAATTAAGCCAACGGATTTGCTGAAATATCTGTCACAAAAATAGAGAAAAATAATTTTAAATATTATATAGAATGATGAAAGACATTGGCCAGTTAAGCAAGCTTAATTAAGAAGAAATTCTGATGCATCATATTCTCTGGCATCAAGTTTGATTGCCTGCTACATTAATCAAAGCAACATGCTACTGGCATGACAAAAAAAAATGTAGATCATAGAATTAACTAATCTTTATCAAAGGCAAAGAGGAAGGAAGTGCTGTAATGTTGGCGTGATTGTTCAGATATAATGCCAAAGCACAGGTAATTAAAAATAAATACAAGGCACTGCATCAAATTAAATTTTTTTCTGCACAGCTAAATTTTTTTGAAAGAATCAAAGAAAAAGGGAAAGGGTTATGTGGAATGATATCAGATATTTGTAAATCACAAACCCTATAAACAGGTAATATGAAAAATAAGTAAGGAACACATATATTCAGTAACTGATATTAATAATAACTGGATTAAAATACACAAAATGCCTAAACAGCATTTCCTGAGGAAACATACACATGGAGAACAGCTACAAAATACTTATGTTTAGCCTCTTTAATCACCAGGAAAATGAAAGCCAGAACCACAACGACTAACCACCTTGCACATATCAGCAACTATAGTTAAGTGATAACAAATGCTGGTGAGGAATGGGGAAGAAACTGTAGCTGAAGTTTTCTCTGGTCCTGCCCAGCCCCACAGACCCTGCAGCCACTTGAAAAACTATCACTCAGAAGCTTATATTACTTAAAGCTGCTTGGCCATTAGCTCAGGTCTACCACTGACTAGCTCTTACATTTAAACTCAGCACATTTCTGTTAATCTATATGTTACCATGTGTTCCGTGGCTTTGCCTGTGTGCTGTGTTACATGCTGCTCCCTGGACGGGGGTGAGGGAGTAGGGGGACTGGGGGGTGCTGGTGTCTACTGACTCAGCCTTCCTCTTCCCACAATTCTCCTCTGCTTATCCCGCCTATACTTCCTGCCTGACTACTGGCCAATCAGTATTTTATTTATCAACCAACCAGAGCAACACATACACAGCATACAGAGAGATAACCACAGCAAGAAACTATTGGCAGAAAGGAAAGTTAGTACATCCATTGTAGGAAATACTATGCTGATTCCCTGAAATCCTTAAAATAGAATTATCACATGATTGTAATGGCTATACATCTCAAAAATACAACCATCATGTAGAATATATATCTGCACTCCTCATTGCAGCATTACACATAATATCCAGGATAGGAAAACGACTTGCTTATAAAAAAATGAAAACATGCTGAAAATGTTACATACACATGATATATATATATATATATATATATATATATATATATATGTGTGTGTGTGTGTGTTTGTGTGTGTGTGTGTTAAATATAACATTATCTGTCGTACATATGCATTATAAGTTAAGGGGATCATGTGATTTCCTACAATAAGGTTGAACATGAAGGGTGTGATGAACACAATCATCCACATGGAGATGAAAACAAAAACTAAATATAAAAAGTTGAGTTCTGAGAAACAAAGATAAGGATGTTAGTTAGAAGATACCAGGTAGAAGTGAGCAGATGTTGATTGGAAGCCACACATTTTTTCTTTAGGAAATAAATAGGCAGTTCTGTAAACCATGTAGAGAAGAATGGCTGTTTTTATAGTAAACAGGAACAAAAATTGTGAAAAGAGTAGCCTCAGGGCTTAAGAGCACTCACTGCTCTTCCTGAGGAGCTGAGTTCAGTTCTTAGAACTCACATCAGAGGGTCAGGACTGCCCTTAATCCAGTTATAGGCAATCTAGTGACTTCTAGTCTCAATAGGCACCTATACTCCTGTAGCATATGCACACACACACACACACACACACACACACACACACACACACACACACACACAGAGAGAGAGAGAGAGAGAGAGAGAGAGAGAGAGAGAGAGAGAGAGAGAGACAGAGAGAGACAGAGAGACAGAGAGAGACAGAGAGAGACAGAGAGAGACAGAGACAGACAGGCAGACAGACAGACAGACAGACAGAGACAAAGAGACAGAGAAGCAGATACAGAGAGACAGAGACAGAGAGATACAGAGAGAGAAGAGGAAGGGACGGAGGGAGGGAGGCAGGCAGGGAGAGAGAGAAAGAGAGAAAAAGAGAGGAATCATATGAATACTCATATAAATCAAATGAGTCAAAAATGGAGAGTAGATCTTAAATATTCTCAACTAAACAAAAAAGCTAAATTTAGAAAAGGCAATGACATTAGAAAAGGCTTTGACAGAGGCATTATTCTTTTATAGTATATAAAGAAAACATCATGATGTATATCTTAAATCTATACTATGGTATTGTCTATTTCACTTGATGTTGGTAAAGAAGGTTAAAAAGGGGGAGACAGACAAAGAATATGCAATTTCTCAAATGTTACAGAAAATAAGAAGAAATGGAACACATTAATCTGTGGATATTTTAAAGTGCATTTTGTATCAGTAGTATTATGTAGAAACTATTGTCAAACATCTGTGAGACTGACATTTTTTCCTTCATAGTGTTAGAGGCTAACACAAACAATCATTAAATATTTTGCATTCAATCTTGACGTTGTCTGCTAATAACATCACTGTACCATCTACCCATTCCATATAAGACAATTCAAGTTATGTCTGACTTCTTTAATTTGCTGTGATGAATAAATCTTTTCTCAATTTCCTGATTAAAACATTCAGTCCATGTAAGTGCCTTCCAGTAAACAGGAAGTTTTCTTTCATAATATGTAAAGCTCTCTTCTCTACCTTGTAGCATTTACGTCACCTACAAACAGAAACACACATACCCACACACAAATATTGCACACCTCTGGATTTTGAAAATTGATGAAAATGCAAAGAAGCCTGCCGGGGATGCCTTTCTGTATGCTGTGAATGTATTGCTCTGATTGATTGATAAATAAAATGCTGATTGGCCCGTAGCCAGGCAGGAAGTATAGTATAGGTGGGACAGGAGAGAGGAGAATTCTGGGAAGTGGAAGGCTGAGTTGGGTGATGCCACCGGCTGCCACCAAGAGAAGCAAGATATCCAGATACCGGTAAGCCATGAGCCATGTGGCAAGGTATAGATTTATAGAAATGGGTTAATTTAAGATGTGAGACCTAGCTAGCAAGAAGCCTGCCACAGCCATACAGTTTATAAGTGATATAAGTCTCTGTGTGTTTACTTGGGTCTGAGCTGCTGTAGGAGCCAGGTAGACACATGAAAACTCCAAGAACAGAAGCCAGAGATAATGCAAACCAGCATAGGTGTATGTAAAAACAAACAAACAACAAAATAAAACAAAACAAAACAAAAAAGCATAGATGTTTCTAGATTAGGATTTGTCCACATCCCAGGCCACAGAAAATTTTATGTAAAACAGCTTTACAGTTTAGTAGTTGTAAACTTTTCCAACCAGATCTGGACCTCAAGTCACTACAGTTCAAATCAAACAATGAGGTAATGTAGAATTAGCCACTTGTTGATAGATCGGCGCAAGGGAATTTTAAATTAATGACTCTTACTTAGATACTTAAGAGAAAACTACCCTTCCTTTTCATTTCAATTAATTGTAAAGAATTTGCAGTCATGAGAGATACAGTAGATGCACTCTGTTTTTTTTTTTCTTCAGTTCTGTGCTTGAACCCAGGACTTTGTACATGCTGGCTAAGTACTCTACTATAGAGTTATATCAAGAGTTCTACTATAATCTCAAAATAAGCACTTCTTTTGAGAGAAATAAGTTAGTAAGAGTCTACAGTCATCCTGTTTAGTATATAAATAGGTAAATATCTCTTGGGATGAAAGTATTATCAAAGAAAATCTATATAATTAAAATATATTCCCATTTAAAATCATTTCTGTCCTAAAACTAAAGCACATATTTCTACATATGTTGATTGGGTAATTAGAATATTTTATCCTTCATATAAATTTCCTAGTGTTTGAACAAGGGCTATCAATTGATGCTGGTCTAATTTTACAGTATTTTGCATCTTGTTAATTGCTTTAATTTTGAATTCTTTTTGAAATACTTACGTTATGTTTAGCGTGTGTGTGTGTGAGTGCGTGTGTGTATGTGTGTGATGTATATATATGCAACAGATGCATGCAGTTCCAATGCAGGTTATTATTGGGTGTCAGATCTTCTGGGACTGTAGTTACAGGAGGTTGTGAACTACCACGTGGATGCTGAGAACCAAGCTCAGACTCTCTACAAGAGCAATAATTCCTCTTAACTGTTTAGCCATCTCTACAGCCATAACAATTTATTTTGTAAACTGTAAAATAGCTTTAGTTTGTCTACTGGAATTATTTACCAAAACTATAAACAAAAATATTGTGTGAATGTTTTGTGTTAAAAAACAAAACAAAACAATCAGTACTAAAGAGTCTTTAGAAAAATGTCATTATTTCTTTATTTCAAAAAGTGGATAAAGGGATGACTTGATGTCTCCATATTATTATTATTATTATTATTATTTTGGTTTTTCGAGACAGGGTTTCTCTGTGTAGCTTTGCGCCTTTCCTGGAACTCACTTGGTAGCCCAGGCTGGCCTTGAACTCACAGAGATCCACCTGGCTCTGCCTCCTGAGTGCTGGGATTAAAGGCGTGCCCCACCACTGCCCGTCAGATGTCTCCATATTATACAAGAAAACAATAGGTTTTTTTTTATTTCCTTAAATTAGAAACAGCAGGACTCTTTTGTAATATTGTAGAAATTCATAATGTTCTGTCACATGCCATGGGTTCTGAATCTTCTTTATTAATTGTAAAGTCAATCAGATGGTACTATTGAGTATAAACAGTTGGATAAACTATACAGCAGGTTAACAACCAGTTGTTCAAATTCTCAGAACACCACTGATCTAACATATATAACATATTTTATGATAATAGCTTTAATTTATATTAGGAGTATAGGAAATAATTTGATATTAAGAATACGAGCATAGGAAGTAAGGAACAATGTATTTCCAAGCCTCAGGACATAGTTTGATTCATTTTATTTCATATAATTATCACTATATATATGAATCTATCTATCCTTTTCTATTTTCCAAAACACAAAATAAAACAAAAGTTTACCATTTTCCAGAGCATAAATAATCCATTGTCAGAGAATATAGTATTGAAATAGAAATCAAAACCTCATTAACATTAAGTTTTGTTGCAATTCTTTTATGAAATACTAGTTATGCATAAGAATTCAAATTATACTTTGTATTACTCATACATAGCAACTGTGCCTTAAACCATAGTGACCATTTAAAAGGTACAACATTTTTTTTCAGAATCAGAAATCATAAATGATTTTGGAGATAGAAATTATGAGGTCAAATAAGTGTTTTAGGTTGGGTTTTTCCATTGCTCTTTTCATTCACATTTGCACAGTACAACCACCTTAAGTTATACCACAGGGTTAGTTGAGAGGCATTCAGCAGGGGTGATTTATTCTTAAGAATTTTACTCTTAAATTGCACAACCACTATGTCATTTCATACAATTCATTAATCTGGTCATAACGTTGTAAAGGAGCCTGGAGCATGTATCCTGTAACTGAATTATGTATCAGGTAAATCACAATATAGTCTATTACTAAGATGCTGAAAGCAAAATATCCAGACAAAAAAAAACTACCTTTGTCATAAGTGAACTTTTTAATGATTGTAAGCATAATCTGGCTTTATATTTTGTCTTGTTGACTCATAAAAGTTTCATGACGTTTTTGTTCATGTTTATTAGTTTTTATTACATAGTATATTATATTTATTTTTGTTGGACTTTGAGTATTTTCAATTCTTGGAAATTCTGTGCACATGTGTATGCCTATGCATATTTATATATGCATACATACATATATTACTGTTTTTGACAACAGGACAGCAAACCATTCTTTCAATATGCTAATATTTTCCATAAATTTTCAATTCATATAAACCAACTCTTTAAAGCCATAGACCAGTTTCAGTAAAGCAAAGGGAAATTCATTCTCCTTCATCACAGTGTTATCCATCGTCACAAAGGCTGAGCATCGCCAATGGTATGTGGTATATTGGAGGAACTGACGTGGTTATGATCTCACAGCAAGGGTGGGGCTAAGCTTAAACAGAAAGGTAGAGCCTTGTGGGTAAAGTCCAAAAAAAAAAAAAAAAAAAAAACCACCTATGCTTTCACAGATCTGTGATACAGATGACAGATCTAAACAATTCATTGCATCTATGTATCAGTCAAGGCTACGATTATATATGTATATATGTATATTTATATAAACACATATGATCATATATTATTTATACTTATAAAACTATATATGTGATTAAATATTATTCATACTTATAAACTACTATTAATCAAGTATACACAAAATAGAACTTAGATAAATGAAGGGTAGTCCATGCTTCAAGTATTTCTTTTAAATGCATTCAAAAGACTTACGTTCTCTAGTTACAAAATTTATCTTTATTTCTTTGATATTTACATGTGTTAGATCTTATTGATAATAGGTCATTCAAAACTAAGAAATTATATTTCCCCAATTATATTTGGATTATAACTCAGCATTCAGATTAAGGGATGCCAGGCTTTTCTTATGTGTTCTTGTAAATAATAGAAACAAACAAACAAATCTTCCAAAGGAAGAGTTAATGCAAACCAAAGGGTTGATTGATGAGGGCTATATATGTGGAACACTACAGAATCAGGTCTCACAAGGGTAAGATACAAAATCACAACTACCAATAACCTTCCCCATCACCAGAGTCAACTTCTATCAGGTAAACAGTAGCTGAAAGACTTCTCCTCCTTAACTAAATTTTCTGAACAGTTCTAAGGATAGACAAGTGTTTTCTCTGACAGACTGTGTGCTGCAGTACTATTTTTTTTCTTTCTCAGTAAGAAGTACAATTGATATCATTATGTGTGACATGTAAATCATGGCTGCCTTTCACCAATAACTTCCAGACAATTTAAACTTTAGAATTCCAGATCAAATGAGAATATTTTTATACTTATCTACTTGGTATTATTTTTATGTGTAAATCGTCAAAGCATTTTTTAAGTAAATGAAAATAAAATGTGCTAATCAGCTTAATGAATGTGAACACATTTTAAGAGAAACTGTCAATTTTTCCTATCATAAAATTTGCTTTTTGTTAGCATAATTGAGTTAGATAAAGGATGATTTAAAAACATGGGGAACTGATATGACACCTTTTTATTTTTTTCTTTTTATCCCTAGTGGCAAAGTCACTGTGCACTGAAGTGCGGTTGTCCTGTCCCTTCTTGAGTGGTTGGACACACTGAACACAGGATGCATTAAATTGTCCAAAGCGAAGGTTTCTAATTGTTCAGTAAATGTTGGAATACCATGCTATATTTAATATTGTCAGAAAATCAATTGCAGATGCAATATTTACTTACTATTTCCACCTTACCACAAATTTCACTTCCAAGTTTCAGCTAACAGTGGTCAACTATAGCCCCAAAACATTACATAGAAAATTTCATACACGAGACAGGAGGTCTGAAATTTAGACCTGCCGAAGACAATTCAGAACCTAAGATCTTGATGAGCACTACATCTTCCATCTGTGAAATTATAATGAAGGAAAAAATAAGCAAGTGTGATTTTGCACCCCACAGTGTAAAATTTATAGACACAGGGCAAGGTAAGTCTTTAGTTACAATGAAAATACATTAAATCTGTGGGTAGAACTCTGAGAAGGCAAGCAGATGGATAAACAGCATCTGATTGGAAAGTACTAAGTACCAGAGAAACCACATCTACCTAATGAAGGGGCTATTGCCACATGCCATGCAGAGTTGACACAATTTCAATTTGTTAATTAAGACCCCAGGTATATAAACATGGCACAAGGTGATGATCCATATTTGCATGTTATTAGAAGTACATTGTTATAATTGCTTCTATTTACTTATTTACTATTATTATTGGTAATCTGTTACCAATTATTTATAATGTAAACTGTGTGTTTGTGTGTGTGTGTGTGTGTGTGTGTGTGTGTGTGTGTGTGTGTGTGTGTGTTAATAAAGGGTTTCAGGAATTTAATGGGAATCTTATAAAGAACTGCACGTGATGATGGCAGACCTCTATATGGAATCTCTGACTTTTAGATCATTGAATATATACTCTACTTTTAACACTCTGATTCTAAAAACTAATTTCTCTCCACTCTGCCTTAAATTTGGAATATCATATCACATCGCTTACTGAAATAAATTACAAGATAATACAGTAGGCTGATTCTGGTATATAGATGGATCAACACTGAACGTTATCTCATAAAGCACTTCCTATTTATAATACATAGTGGGTTTAGTTTAATTGATGTTGCTCCATAGATAGCACAGGAGAATATAGTGCAGCTGGAATTTCATTTGTAACGTGGAGACATGAAGATATCAAGACTGCTAAGATTGTTGAACTGTATGTTGAACATCCTAGCTGCTGATGGACAGCTGCCACAGTGAGTAGCTCTCACCTAAGCTCCTGTTCCTTGACTCCTTGACTATGTTAGCCTTTCATCAGCTATCAGAAGAATGATTTTACTGACTTCTGTCCCCCTGCATCTCTTCCAAGGGATGTCATGCACAGCAAATTAAGGATCTAAAGCACCAATTTTGCACAGGTGTTTGGGTTATAAACCTCCCTTCTAAACCAGTAATTGAAAAACCATCTATGTGGCCCACACAGAAATGAACTAAAATGTTCTATTCCATATTGGTTTATTTGCAGAATGGATGCTGTTATTTATGCTGTTTGTTTTATGGGTCTTTTCTTATAAAAATAATTGCATGATATTGGTGAAATTATTAAGGCCACTCCACGCAGTTAAAAGGAAGATTTATTTAAGGGCGTGACTTACAAATGAAGGGATAGGTAGGCTGAGGGTTCTGGGAAAGACGCAGTGGAGTCCCAGGTGTTCTCTGGAGAACTTTCCTTGGTCCACCTCTAGCCCCGCCTTGTAGACGTGATAGTTACCGGAGCCTCAATGGGGGTTGGAACTTCCAGACCGAAGCTGGAATGGCTACCCACTACAGCATGATTTATTTTGCCTTTAACTTTTACATTTATGAACAAAATCACATAAGAAATATAGTAGATTTTCAAGATGAACACACAGTTTAAGGGTGTCTCCATTTCTTCATGTCTCCATCAGAAACGAGGAAGGTAAGCAGGCATGCAGTGAATGCTCTGCTACATATCTATTAACTTTTAGTATAAAAAAATTCAAATTAGAAAGTTTCACATTTCTGGTCTATTCATAGATTCTGTTTTTAATGACGACATGAAAATTTGAAAACCATAGCAATGAAAAAAATTACAGACTAACTTTTTCTTGTTTGTGAGATAAAATTCTCAGGATCACTTTAGAAACATATCTTTTACTCTTCCAAACAGGTTATTGATTTTTTTAAGGTTTCATCTCTCAATCAAAGCCTAACATAAAAATGTGTTTTTTGACTTGAGCTTTGATGTAAAATTTAGTTTAACTCTTTTTTTTTCTAGTAATATGTTTGTCAGAACCCCAGCAATTTTCCTGTCACTGAAACTAGTGGACTCCTTAACTGCTTTGCTCACCAGAGTACAAAATTATTGTTTACTTCATCTTGATTGTTTGAGTCAACAAATGTTAATTTAAAGAGCCAGAGAGAGAAAGAGAGAGAGGGAGATGAGGGTGGGGGTCTTAAGAAAACACATTCAACAGGGTTGAAACAGATTTTTCTGCCTTAATAGTTTTTATACAACTTTTCAAACTCAAGAGTCCAAAGCAGTCAACTGGAAAACAAAGATCCGTGGACTGTTTTGCTGCGTACATGCCACAAGAAGCCAAGGAGCTAAAAACTCTGGGCAAATATCCTGGATGGTTATGCGTTTCTCTGTCATTGGTATGCATCTAATTGAAATAGTAACATTGTACTTGGAATTTTGAAGGGATAATTTTGGCCTGTGTGGTACTTGAACATGATATTCTCATCCCATTATTTATAGTTTTAGATGGAACTGTTAGCTAAGTGAAAAAGAATGAGATGAAGTGAGCCTTTCCCCAGATATCTCAATGAACACAAACTTAATTAGTTCACCAAATTATACCAATATTTTGACAAGGATGGCTGTGCTATTAAATGTTATTTCATGAAACATTTGTTTGTTTTTTGTAAATATTTTCAGGAGTTTATGAAGATCTGTTACCAATTTTAAAATAATAAACATGTTATAAGATTGGCCAGTTTTATTGAATACTTTTTCTTCTATTTGTATTTTTATATCCTATCCACCATAATAGTCACTAAAAATCAGAGATTAGTTGAAAAACTGAAAAAAAAATGGGAAATGCCTTCCTGCTCTTTCATTCAGCTTTAGTTTTCTCAGCTTCATGTAATTCAATGAGATAAAGATGTCTCATGTTCTACCTGTTATCCTTTTCTGCCAGAAGATATTTTGATACTATTTATTGCCCCTCAGAGAGTCTTATTTTCTTATCCTTCTAACTTCCATTCCAGAACCTTAGTTATAGGAAAGAATTATTCATCATCCTTGGATTTCTAATGGGTTTTATGTTTAGACGGCTGCTAGCAAGCTTTTAATTGGGCTACCAAAATTTAACAGTTGGTAATCCCACTCATTTCTAGCCAGCGGGAGCCATTAGCCTTAATGAAGCAGCCATCCTCACACGCTTGAATCAGATTGGCAATCAGCTTCTTGGTAATTGGATTAGTAGAATAGTGTGAGTTTCAAGTTTCTTTGTCAATTTGCATATTCATGCAAGTTCTGTTTCACTCTGATTTATAACTCTTTATGTATATTTACATGGCTGGTCTTTCATTTTACAAGTGAATGGCCAGCCCAAAGAGAATTTGATTGATTTGCACTAGCTCACATTTATATGAATGTTCAGAATTCATAATTTAAAGATATGGATAAATATGATTTCTTGTGTTCATACATTTATGAAAATAAGCTATATTTTGTATGCAAATACAACTTATTATATCTACATTTAATTCTGTGATAAATCAAGAACATTCTTTCACAGTGTAATTTTTGAATATGCATATTCTATAAAATCTTGTTCCAGTGTATAGCCCTGGATATTGAAAAGCAGTTTCTAAATCCTTCTGTAATAAATGATCAATACAGTGTTTTAGAACTTAAGAATTCTCACAGCTGCTAGATGTCAAGTGTTGCTGGCACATTTTTGATTAATGTGGTGGTTTGAATGAGAATGGCCCCTGTAGACTTTTCTGTTTGAATGCTTGAATCCAATTAGTAGAACTGTTTGGGAAGGATTAGCAAGTGTGACTTTGCTAGAGTGGGTATGTTCTTCTTAGAGGAAGTTTGTTGTTGGAGGTGGGCTTTGAGATTTTAAAATTCCAGTCTTTTTCCCTGTATGCTTTCAATGATTCAGAATGTAAAGCTCCCAGCTACTACTCCAGTGCCATCTAAAACTATAAGCAAGCCCCCAATTAAATGTTTTCTTTTTTAAGAGTTAAGTTGCTTTTGATCATAGTGTCTCTACACAGCACAGAATAGTGACTAAGACATACTGTGGGATAATGCTTTTTTACACTGGTTTAATAAAATGCTGATTGACGAGTAGCCAGGCAGGAAGTATAGATAGGATAAACAGACAAGGAGAATTCTGGGAAGAGGAAGGCTAAGTCAGGAGCTGCCAGCCCACCATCCAGGGAGCAGCATGTAGCAGCACAAAGGTAAAGCCACAGAACACGTGGCAACATATAGATTAACAGAAATGGGCTGAGTTTAAATGTAAGAGCTAGTCAGTAGTTAGCCTGAGCTAGTGGCTGAGCAGTTTTAATTAATATAAGCCTCTGTGTGTTTACTTTGGTCTGAGCAGCTGTGGACTGGATGGGACACAGGAAAACTTTCAGCTACAAAGACAACTGGTCTACTAAAATGACTTAAAGGTGCCTCAACTGTCTCCTGACCTCTACCTTCCTAACTTCAGTTGTCTTTCCTTTTACTTGATAGGAGATGCAGCAATGAAATAGACTGGGTAAAAGCATTCTAGACTGGATGTCCCTTAACCTCTTCTGAGAACTTTAAGTTCTTTCTCAGCAGAAGAGACGTGATAGATCTCTGCATGTTATTGTACAATTAAGTTTAACATATATGAGACTATTTTATTTTGTGTTTGCTATATTATATATATATATATGTATATGTATATATATATATTACATAATAAATTATCTTTAAAGTTGAAATTTTAGGAGAAAGCACTCATTATTTCAGAAGAGTTTGTTTTTGTTTTAGGGTATGAAACTTGTGGGCATTAAAACGCTATGGTTCTGGTTTAGTAATTTTCTCATGAGTACAGACAAAATTTCAAATCTGTTGTCACATGAAAATTGACTACCCAACAGGCCATGCCCATGCCCACTTGCTTGGCATGATACATCCCTACATCTCTGCAGTGATGTCTACAATGTGGCAGTTAGCACTCTTGTTAGTGAGCAATCTCTAGGAGGATCCTGGAAAGACAATTGACTGCTTGGGACAGTTTCCATGACACACTTATTATTTCTGTTTTATTCTATTCTTTAGTAGCTGGAAGCAGAGTGCACTACAAATTTAAAAGTAGAAGACTATCCACAAAGAGGAATACTAGGGGACAGAGTCATTGGGAGCTATGGTAGGGTATGGCTGCCACAGGGGGAGTCCCTTTGGCTATTCCATCTATTTGAAATATTGTTACTAAACTTAAGTGTGCTGCATTTAAAGAAAGGAGAGCATGAAAAGTCAGTAAATATAATTTTATTATCACAAAAAGTCAATGCATGTGTAACTATATCATCAAATATGCTTTCCACTGTCATGCTATTTTGTAGGGGAAAGGATGAAATATTTAAAGATGAAAAATGTAAGTAATGAAATGAGTAATTGTAAAGTAGACACAAGAGCACAATTATCAGATTAGAGTGTTTTAAATGTCTACATGATTGATGAGAAAGGCTTGGTTAAAAATATGGCGTTATGTATTACAATTAAAAGAAAAAAGCAGCCGGGCGGTGGTGGCGCACGCCTTTAATCCCAGCACTCGGGAGGCAGAGGCAGGCGGATCTCTGTGAGTTCGAGGCCAGCCTGGGCTACCAAGTGAGATCCAGGAAAGGCGCAAAGCTACACAAGAGAAACCCTGTCTCGGAAAACCAAAAAAAAAAAAAAAAAAAAAAGAAAAAAGCAAAAAAAAAATGTTGAAAAGTATTACATGCCTCTTGAGAACAGGTATCAATGCTATATTAACTTGGGAATTGAAGGCAACCAAGGTAAAAGGGATGCTAAGGGCTAGCACAAGAAAAAGAACGGGAGAGAAATTAGACCCATGATCTCTATATCTCCTATGTCATGACTTTCAAATAAATGAAAAACAAAACAGTGGAATTATGATGAACTTTGAGCCGCTTCTTACAAGAGAGAAAGAAAAATCAATCATTTGTGTTGTTGTTGAGCAGAGAAGCCCTGGTGAACATCCACCAGCAGGGCAAGGAAGGTCTGTAAATGTTTGTGTAAGTGTAAAGGAGCATGGTGCTCCAATACAGAATGAAAAGTTTAAAGTATAATGAGAGTGGAGGACAATGTTTTTGCACTATGGGGCAATTGGAGAGAATAATAGAGTTATTTCAATAAATAAAAAATTTTTGTTTTATCAAAACTAATCATAAATATGTATTGTGAATACAAGTGTATACTCTCAGTTTGTATATTAGCTTTTCAGATGTTGATTACATAATCTTCTATTACCACATTCTGAAATAATACATAAGCATCCACTTCAGTCCAGTAAATTCGACACTTGGGATTTTCTTGAGCTGTATGGGATTCTCTTCGCACGTTGTTTTTGACATATTTCCTTGCAAATAAATCATCTCTTAATGTAGGAGAGTTAAAGCTCTTCAGTTATCCATTCCATTTGGAAACCGGGAAAATTCGAAGCAAGGGGTAAACTTTTCTGATATGCTTGTGTTGCTGACTTAAATCATTAGACAAACAGTCTTTGACTATGCACCAGGAAATAAAACACACCACTCACACTGAAATTTGAGTTCTCAGGTATGTAGATGGGGCAACAGAGGACTCAACTAACAAGAACTATCACAGTGACATTCCCTTTTTAGGAATTCTGCATAGAGGCAGAGTTTACGTTAGTGCTCTTATTGTAACTTTATTAACAGGCATGGTGAAGTTCTTGAAAAAAATAACTGCAGAGCTATTTTTTTTTGTTTGTTTGTTTTTTTGTTTTTCGAGACAGGGTTTCTCTGTGTAGCTTTGCGCCTTTTCCTGGAACTCACTTGGTAGTCCAGGCTGGCCTCGAACTCACAGAGATCCGCCTGGCTCTGCCTCCCGAGTGCTGGGATTAAAGGCGTGCGCCACCACCGCCCGGCCTGCAGAGCTATTTAAATGATTGTAAATATTAGTTAGGAAAGGTATTACTCAGAAATGCTTGTTTCACCTTTGCTCGTGGGGGAAAAAAATCACAATTGAAGCTAAGCAGTGCTAGCCTTAAGAGCAATGGTAAAACACACCAACAAATTATAGAGCTGGTAACAGTTTAAAATAAACATAGTTTTGTCAGATGGCGGCGGCGGCGGCGGCGGCGGCGGCGGCGGCGCACGCCTTGAATCCCAGCACTCAGGAGGCACAGGCAGGCGGATTTCTGTGAGTTTGAGGCCAGCATGGGCTACAACCCATGTAGTAAATTCCAGGAAAGGCGCAGAGCTACACAGAGAAACCCTGTTTCAAAAAACCCAATAAATAATAATAATAATAATAATAATAAATAATATAAAATAAAAATAAAAAATAAACATAGTTTCTGCTATAGTCATACGTCAGTGCCTTGCTCAGCAATCATCAGAGAAGCTTCCTCCTGCAGCAAATGGGGAGAAATACAGAGACATCAGACAATATGCAGAATTAGAGGTACTGGAACACTCAGCCCGAAAAGGGATGTCTCCACCAAATCCCTCCTCTCAGAGATCAGGGAAATCTGTAGCAGAGGAGGTGTAAAGAAAGTAAGAGCCAGAGGGGAAAGAGGACCCCCAGAAACCAAGGCCTTCTAAACACAACACTATAGATGCACATATGAACTCACAGTGACTCAGGCAGCATGCAGAGGGCCTCCGTGGTTCTTCACCAGGTGGGGCCCTAGAGCTGAAAGAAGTGGACTAAAGCTTCCATCTCTAACCTAGAAGGTGTCTCTAATTGAATGCCACTTGTAAATGAAAAGTAGTTTTCTCCAAGGAAGTCTCCTTGGGGAAACAAACCACTCTTAAGCTTGCCCCATGCCAAACAGTAGATGGCTGGCACAAAAGCAACTTAACAGAGTCTTTGGAGGTTCTTTGTGTCTTACTATGATACCGGAGAGCACTTCTCTCTCTCTCTCTCTCTCTCTCTCTCTCTCTCTCTCTCTCTCTCTCTCTCTCTCTCTCTCTCTCTCTCTCTCTCTCTCTCTCTCTCTCTCTCTCCCTCCTTCCCTCCCTCCCTCCCTCCCTCCCTCCCTCCTTCCTTCCTTCTTTCCTTTCTTTTTTTCTTTCTAAGTTACAGGTGTTTTGTGTGTATATTATGGCTTTGGTTTGGGATTTTATGGGATTCCTGTGTATATGGATGTGTGTGTCTCTGTATGCGTGTGTGTGTGTGTGTGTGTGATTTTTTTCTTTGGCTATTTCTTTTATTCCAATTTCTTTGTTTTTGGTTTATATTTTTATTTTATTATTATTACTTGATGCTTGTTTTTTTTTTTTAATTAGATAGAGAAAATGCTTTGATCTGACTGGGAGGTAAGGAGGTAAGTAGTTGGGAGGAGAAGGGGGAAATGTAAGGAAAACATAATATATGAAAAAAAGTCAGTTTTCAATACAAGAAAAATAGAAGTGAATGCCGCTCCCTGACTACACTATTACTTTAATAACCCCTGATTGGTTAAAAGTTCTAGCAAGTGAATAATAAAATTGATAGCCACATATATTGTAAAATCTTGATAATGCTGTATATACTATTCTACCTGCTCCACACATATTTTTTCACTCTGCATTCTAGTACTTCTTAGTAGATTCTATGTCAGATTTTCAAGTCTCACTGAATTATTTTCTCTGTTCCTTTGACATTATTTTTGTAGTTGTTCAATGAAGATTGTTATATAGTTTGATGATGCAATATTCTTAAAATAACTCTCACATTCTAAGAAATTGAAACTTATGTTGGAAGTCATAGCCAAAGTTAATAATATACTCTGTGGTCACTTAAGATTTAAGACATCTATCCTATTGTGCACTTGAACCATTTGTTTAACTCGCCTTCAAAAGAACAATTAACAATCAACCTTATTTGCCTTGGGTTCCCCACATAATCAGCTTTTACAACATAAGATAATGCCTAGCAATAATTTAAAAACATGTACTATTCCATGCCCCTGACCCAGAGTAATTCTTGTGCATAGTTTGCTGAATGCAGCAAATACAGATGTTGAAAGGAACTTTCTAAAATCTACTATAAAGGTTGATAGCAACCATTTATGGATATTGGTTGATAAACAATGAAATTTCTTATCTGAATTAGTTGGGATCACCTGGAGCCAACACTTAGTCCCTTGTGAAAATATATTAAAGATATCTGTAAGTTATTCCATTTTTTCCCCATGTGATGCTTTCTATGCGCTCAATGAATCCAAAGCAGCCTTTTGTTAGGGCTTAGGGTTTACCATTTGATATTGGATAATTGATCGGTGTGCTCTTCCCTGGGGAAGGATATTTCTCCCACTCTCAGCATGCTATAGTGCTTTGGGTAGGGTTGATGCCCCTGGGATTTCTTTGAAGAACACATTAGCATGGTTATCAGTGTTGTCTTCTTGCAACTTATGTGTAGGCAGTCATATTGGTGAGATATTATGGACATAAATTCTGACATTCTTAGGAGACAAATTCTAGAGCAACCTTCCTCTTCTCTTAGCTCCTAAAATTCTTCTTCCCCCCTTTCCAGAATTTTCTATGGAACTTAGGTGTGTGAGTTGTATTGTACATGTGTCCACTGAAACTGAGCTCCACACCTCTGCATTTTGATTCATTGTTGTTTCTGTCATGGTCCTCATCTGGTATCAAAAGAAGTTCCCTTGGTGAAGAATGAGGACTACCCTTACTTGTAGGTATAAGGACAAGTCTGAGATTCAACATTTTTCTTGCCAATTCAATAAAGTTTGGTGGAATACAGAAGCTAGATCATCAACAGTGTGTTCAATCAGACATTGCTTATTAGTGTCTAATGCATCCAAGTCTTTTGTACAGAAATATGAGATATTGCAATTTGAATGCAAGCTTCATTTTGGTTATAATAAATGAATTCTGATTCAATTATTTATCATTATACTGTAGTTTAATTAATTCATCCAATATAACTGTGGATATATCCCAGTGAGTACAGAGTACATGACAGTTAAAACTATGTACACTCGAACTGTTAGAGAAAGTCTGTTGAGAATATCAGAAAGTTAAAATAGACCCAGGATTGGAATTATAACTATGAACAGGACAAAATAGAAGGAGGGAGAGTAGAAGGAGGAAGAGCCAGATGAGGAGGAGGAAGAATAGCTGGAGGAGGTAGAGGAGGAAGGGGTGGGGAAGAAGAGGAGAAGGAGGGAGAAATAACTAATGGTTAGTATCATTTGCAATGTTCCAGATGTTTGAGAATTGACTTACTAACCCTGTGATCCCATGTTTCACAAACTACAAAATTAGAGATCATTTATATTAAGGAAACACTTTAGGTTCACTCATTCAATAATCGCCAGACCTTGTTTTAATATCAAACATTGTCACATAACTCCACATTCTAACCACTACACTACACTGTAGTTTGGGAGACTCTACTCATAGACCAAACTGAAGGAATGCACACGTACACACGCCTTTGTCAACAGAACCATGAGTAACATTATTCAGTGGCAAACAGGGTCACAATCTGTCTAAGAGTAGGAAGTTGTGGAGGAAACAAATAGTGAATGAGGGGGTATTAGACAAAACCTTTCAGAATACTATTTGTGCAAATGCAATTGGATTACAGACTCTGGCTGCATTGTAGGTGGGGGAAAGGTGAAGCTTGAGACAACACTAGCTTTACAGAAGAGCAGAAGAAACCATGGAAACAGAAAAAGTCCATGAGCCTGTTTTCTCACATGACCAGCATTTTCCCTTTGCTCCACTTGCAGAGATCTCCAGACTCCTTAAAACTATTACCATTTTGAAGCACGCTTAAATTTACTTTACTGGAATTATTTATACTAACCAACACTTATAAGAATCAAATCATTTTATATTTGCTGTGTGAGTAAAGTGACCTGAGAAATTAATTTTCTTCTCCAAATGAATTGCATGAGTGCTGGTATTCACGACTCAGTCACATGACACCCTTCAGTAAGAAAGCATTTCTGGAAAGCAATTTCAAATTCGGCATTTGTTTACCTGTTGAATAGACTCTGATATATAAGTTTCTCCTGTGCATGTTTATAAGGCAAGTATATTAGAGTTCTCCATGTACATTTCAAGTTTAATTTACAAGCATAATGTTATATCTGCAAGGTTTATTTCCTAAATCATCCACAAATGATGAACAGTAACTCATACTGATGTGAAGATCTCAAAGAGACAGGCAAAATAATACACCATACTATTAAAATGCATTAGAACCAAAACAACTGAAGAGATTATATACAAACTGAGCCATTGGTAAGAAAGCATCCCTGAGAATATTGTAGTGTACACCCATACATTGGGGGACGAAACTGTTGATAGTACAAAGTAAGAAAAAAAGGTGCAAAACAATAGTATGCTATGACATAAACATTAAACTTATTTTGGAACTTCTTATTCTAGATCTAATAATTTAATTTTCTGCTAGAAGGAGAAATGAAGGAGGATGTCATAAAATAGATTTTTAAAGTTCTGTGCACAAGAAAGTATTTTAGCTCATTAAGTTATTTGCAGTGCATAGAAAAATGAAAGGAAAGATGGGGTGTGAGTGTTGGGGATGGGCTTGGACTAATTTAATTTGAAGGAGATAATTTTTATGTGTATTATCTTGTTTTATTGAATAAAAACATTTTTTCCAACATAATATAATCTTGATTATGGTTTCTCCCCTGTATTCTCCCCAGTCTCTCCCCATCTTACCTCCAATCTAGAGCCACTGCCTTTCTGCCTCTCATTAGAAAACAAACAGATTTCTAAGGGACAATATTGTAATATATAATATAATGTAATATAGATAGAACAAATATAACACATTGGAATTGGGGGGGGGACAACAACAAAGAGACAAACAGAAAGAGCCCAAGAGAAGGCACAAGAATCAGAGATCCACTTGTTCAGCCACTCAGGAATCCCATAAAAACAGCTAACTGAAGCCACAATATATACTCAAAGGACCTGGTGCAGACCTGTGCAGGCTCTGTGCATATGGCCTTAGTTTCTGTGAGCTCATATAAGCTTTGATCATGTTCATTAAATGCCTTGTTTCCTTGATGTCCTCCATCCCCTGTGGCTCTTATACTCATTCTACCTCATCTTTCACAAAATTTCCTGATCCCAGAAGGGAGGGATTTGATGGAGGCATACTATTTAGAACCAAGTGTTCCTATGTATCTCACTCTCTGCATAATGTCGGGCTGTGGGTCTTTGTATTTGTTTCATTCTACTTCAGAAGGAAGAAGCTTTTCTGATGATGACTTGTCAGGGACCAAACATGAACCATGGAAAAGTACTAGCTAGGCCAGAGAACAAGCCACAGTCCCCAATCCAGATGCCCACAAAGATGAAGAACATTCCTTGGTCAGGTAGGTCAGGTAGCATAGCAACAGAACAACCCCCTGCAGCCTCACGACTTGCACGTCTCCCTTCACCTGCACGTACGGCATGTCCTGCACCCCTTAGCTCCTTCCTGCCCCCTCCCCCTCCCATGCTATATAAGCCTTGCTGAGGAGAATAAAATTTGCAGCTTGATCAGAACCCTGTCTTGCTGTCTTCCTTCGTGTCTCTCAGTCCCTTTCATTCTCTCCCGCAGGCGGGTCGCCTCCTTTGACACCCTGATGCCTGGGGCAATCAATGACTGAGCAAGGCATTGAACTATGAGAATAGCAGAATGTCATCAGGGGTCATTTTAATTGCTACTTTTTTTGGACAGTAGTATTTAGTTTTCCCCTCAGGTCCCTGGGCTATCTAGTCTCAGGCTCTTGTCTCGTGAGCATTTGGGCTCCATCTTGTGGAGTGGGCCTTAAGTGGAATCAGATTTTGGTTGACTACTCCCACAGGGATGTGCCACCATTGCCCTTGCACATCTTACAGTCTGAACAGCATTGTAGATTGAGACAATCTTACATATAATCCTGCAAATTTTTATCTATAATTGTAACTATGTTCATATACTCTTTGGTGGATTTGGTGTTAGTACTGAACAAGAATACAGACTCAAGAACAAGATGATAATTCATATATTTTAGAAAATCATGGTACGTGTATTAGTTAACTTTCTCTTGCTGTGAATAAACTTCCTAAACAAAGCAACGTATGGAAGAAAGAGTTTATTTGGGTTTATGGTTCCAGAGGATTGGAACCCGTGATGATGGGTAATCATGATAGCAAGCAAGAGACATGGCATCTGGAACTGCAAAATGGGAGTTCACAGCTTGATCCTTAAGCATTGAGAAGGCAGAGACAGGAAACCACCAGCAAGGAGAGGCCTTAAGCTCTCCGAACCTATCCCAAGGAGCAAACTTCCTTTAGCTATGCCAGAGCTCCTAAACGGTCTCAAACATCAACAAGGAACCAAGTCTTCAAATGTTTGAGACTGTGTGGGACCTATCTCATTCAAACCGACACAGTATTGATTTTGGTTTATCCAAACATCACAGCACAAAGTGTAAATTCATGCTAAAATAATAATTTGTAAAATCTTAACATATTAATGCTAAGACTGACACTAGGAGGAATTCTTCTACAATGATATGGGCACAGATATTTTCATTACACATGATGCATGCTAAGTAGTTTACAATTTTGTTGGATGGATAGGAGATAGTCCAATCTAATTGTATGTTAGGAACAAAGCTTTTAGCTGAAGTGTGAGGAATGCATTGAGAGCATTAGAATTTCTTCTGTCAGGTGACCAATGTGGTGGCCATGACATCTGGGAAAGGAGACCCAGATGCTCAGTGTGCATTTTCTGTAGTGGTGTTCAGATCAAAACATTTGCTTTGCCAGGTAGACCCAGACATCCTTTGCAACCAAATTTCTTCAATGGACTTCGCAAACTTCTTAGTTTCACATAAATGATCAGACCACATTCTTAGTCCCTCACTCTACTTGGAGAGTGGTACATTCATTCTATGGAAGTACTCATCAGTTAAATTTGTAATTCTCTAGCTTGTTTTTGACAACAATTTGAAATAATTTTTCTTTTCTGTATTTTTTTTTAATCTGCATGCTTTTTAATTGTAGTTTTAAAAATTGTCTGCTGAAATTTGGTCATTTCCTATGAACAACCTTGATATGAGGTATGAGGAAACTTTTAAGACTCAGCAGCTTCTTTTCAGAGTTCTAGTCAGTCCATTTTAAGCAAGTTATTTATGGATATCTATTTGTTCTGAGGAAATCAATCTAGTGAACTTTTCAAATAATCTAAATATCTGGATGGCCACTTTGTGGTTCATATCATTAGCAGTGAAACAGAGTTAAGAATCTGTGATTAATATAGAGTAGGGTGATCTGTGCTTGATTTCTGGAATGTACATTGTAATAATGACCTTAGCGATCCAGCGACTTATTTTATTTTCTCATGTGGTGCTAAATTTCTCATTGGGATGTAGACAAATTTAAGAATTTCTTTCAAGGTCCCTAGCTTATAGGGAAACATTCACAACTCCTCAATATTGTAGAGTGTCCTATACCATGTAAAATTCCTATGAATATTGTAAAAACTTAGGAAGCATAGTGATATCAGAAATAGAGTGTCTGTAATAAGAACTTGGGGCAGAGATAAGAGACAGTTGTGGCTTCAGTTCAAAATTACCTGACCAAAGTTTTGGTTCAGTATTTGCAAATATTTTCAGCTTATTGTGGTGATACTGTGTCCCCCCAATATATTGTGCACCCTAATAAACTTATCTGGGGTCAGAGAACAGAACAGCCACTAGATATAGAGGCCAGAAAGTGGTGGTACACACACCTTTAATCCTAGCATTCCAGAGGCAGAGATCTGTCTGGATCTCTGTGAGTTCAAAGCCATATTGGAAACAACCAGGCATGGTGACTCACGCCTTTAATCCTAGGAAGTGATGGCAGGAAGCAGAAAGGTATATAAGGTGTGAGGACCAGGAACTAGAGCCTGGTTAAGCTTTTAGGCTTTTGAGTAGCAGTTCAGCTGCGATCCATTAGGGTGGGGACTCAGAGGCTTCCAGTTTGAGAAAATGAGATCAGCTGAGAAGTTGGTGAGGTGAGGTTAGTTCTGTCTCTCTGATCTTTCAGTGTTCACCCCAATACCTGGCTCTGGGTTTGTTTTTATTAATAAGACATTTTAAGATTTGTGTTACAGTTTACCTTACCTCTAAGTTTTATTATAAACACCATAAAATAGCATCAGAGTGGAGCATGCTAGCCCCAGAGGAAAGAAGTGAAAGCCAGAAGATGTTTAATCTCCCCACTTTAGAAATCCACCCATAGTTGACCAGGCAATAAAGCCCTGTGAAGTGAACAGATAACACCACTCATAATGTTCCAGTGTATTTTTGATTGTGAGAATTCTGTGTTCATTTACTTCACAGCTGTGGTGAATTCACTTCTTAATCACTTTTCTAAGCTTTAGTTTTCATATCTGAAAAATGGGACTTTTCCTTTCCATATTCAACACACTGAAATATAAAAGGATTTTGTATGTAGAGCTCTAATCATACACAGACACAAAGAAGACCTCAAATGAACAATTTGTAGATATATCGCTGATAGTATCAGTACTAAGATTTTCTGTGGATTACCTGTTCAGATGATACCATTAGTGAGATATTAATTTATAGATGATGTACATTTAGAGAGCATAGTTCAATCTCTCCTCCATTTTAGGTACTATTACACTGAGTCACAATTCTGTTTTATAATTTTAAAGAAAATGTCAAATAATAAAATAAACTTGGACTCATTGCTTTAAAAAAAAAGCTAATAATCTTATTTTGGTTATATAAGTTAATACTGATAGAATTTAGATGTAGCTATGCAGTTTGATCTCTTCCTTCTTCCTCCCTCCCTCCATCCCTGCCTGCCTGTCTTCCAGCCTTCCTTCTATCCTGTCTGTCTGTCTTTCCTTCTAGCTTAGTCTTTTGGATATTCTGGCTGGAGTTTAAATGTAGCAAGTGCAAACATTTGCTTATTTGATTTCAATAGTTATGAATCATACTCAGCCACCATTAGGCTGTGCGTATTGTCCTAACTGGTACACATATATGTGCTGACTATATGACTGTCTAGGTAACAGACAAACTGGTAGCTAAGCTAGTTAGAAATACTGATTAATTAAATACTACCTTTAAATTGGTGATGATATGATAAACATGTTTCAAGACTGCCGTAAAAGTAAAGCAAATAGATAAGGGAAGAGAACTATAATGAAAACCTGCAGAAGTAGATTGAAATTATAATTCTTATTGTTTTTTCTATGAGCCCAACATTCTATTAAAATTGAATTAGTATTACTTGTCATTAACAAAGAAGTGTGAGAAAAAAATTGAAGCAATGACTGTAAAACTATGTTGTATAATAGAAAATGCATTACAGACACGGGTCATTAAAATTACCATAAATTTAAAAGAGAATGTAATCATTTCACGGTATTCTGGTTCTTTCTAAATCTTTCATACATTTAAGGGAGGAAGACATTAAACGTACCAGTTCTACATTCATTTTCCAAGTGAAAAATTAGGGATGACCAGGTTTGTATTCTTAGTGAAGAACTTACAGTCCATTTCATGACTCTCAAGAAATCACAGGTAAATGTCTATGAAATATGGTGAGGAATCCATGTGTTTTGAATTGTAATGTCTTTCAAGTCTGACAGGAAATGAAAGTCTACATGAAATTATTGTTCTCTGGTATCATTACTAGTTAAGTTTTCAATGGTTATAAAACTAATCTTGGGATGAGAAGACAACCAGGAGTCCTGTTTTTTTTGTTTTTTTTTTTTTTCCAGATTTTGCTAGGTATCATGTGCTAGCCCCAGAGGATCCATGGCATTATGATTCACATTTATTACTTTTATTTGTAAGTGTATTGCAAGAATCAAACAGCAATAACTAAGAAAGAACCACGAATCCTGTTCATAAAAGATGTAACTAATGCAAAACCAGAGGCTGGCTTCTGCAAAGATAAATACAAAATTCCACTGTGGAAATCATGCTTAGGTTTTATTTTTACAAGTCTAATTAAAGCCTGGAATCCCTGAGGTAGTCATATTTATTGGCAAAGATAATGATATCTTTACATCTCCAATAAAATGGATTAGAGTTACACTCCTGAAAGTTTCCTTATGGAATGCAGAGTATTACTGTTAACTTTCTTTAACTTGTATGGGAGATGATACACAAGAATAGTAAAGGTCTATGGGAGTCCATTCATTGAAGTTTCTCTTTAATAACTAAGTTGCTGCCATGTACTTTTTAATCTAGTTTGTAGTTTGTACCATTTTCCTTTTTATAATGAGATGCACACATGGCAGGATCTAGGTAGAAAATTCAGCAGCATGGCATTGAAGAAAACACATTATAAGCATTATCTAGTTACTAATTACACTCTAACACAACACTCATCTGTGATGATTAATGTACTTTTAGCAAAAGAAAAAAAAATTCGTCTTCCTGCATATCAGGCAGATTTGGCCAACACTGCAATTAATCTTTCCATTTATGTGAGAAAGTGTTCACTAAAAGTTTTACTTACTTAACAAACACGGATGAATTATCCTAGCTGCCATTCAAAATAAATTCAAGCTATGTTTTCCTTGTGTTTCATTATTGATTAATGTGAGCTAATAATTTCTTGATATTTGTCTTATTCATGCTCAGTTACCATACATAGCTAGAGCCTTAAATTATACATAAGTGGCATTTGTAAGAATATATATATATATATATATATATATATATATATATATCAAACTTTTCCATGCTGTTATATACACTTTATACTCCAGCTAGCTTATTGTAGAAAAATGTATAAAAGTTCTAAACTGACATATATTTTGACCCTAAAAAAGAAATTAATGATGGCAATGGTGAATGTGGAGACATTGTATGATCAATGTGGTTCAAATCAAACACCTGTTGGTAGATAAATTCTTAAAGTCTTATTAAGTAAGAAACACAGAGCCAAATACAGAGGTGCAAGCTATAGAGATCAGAGCAATAGCCTTCAACTAACCTTAGCTTACCACCTCTCTGTAGCTTCCCAAGAGAATCTCTTCCTGTCTAACCTGTGCCTTTATTGCCTTCCTGTTCTGCCTTCTCATTGGCTCTAAGCCCAGCCACATCACTTCCTTATCACTGCCTATCTATACAGACCTCCAGGTCTCTATGGTTGGTACTGGGGTTTAAAGTGTGTGTCACCAGGCTTGGCTGTGTCCTTGCACACACAGAGACTCTGCCTGCCATGTGATCAGATTAAGGGTGTGGATTAACACCGCCTGACATCTGTTTATGGCTGACTATGGCCTCTGATCTCCAAGCAAACTTTATTTATTAACATACAAATAAAAAATCACATTTCAGCACAAATAAAATATCACCCCACCTATTACTTCCAATATAATTTTGTTACTTGTCATATTAATTGTTGTGATAAGACACCATGACCAAAGCAACTTACAGAAGGAAGAATTTACTTGGTATAGAGTTTCTGAGGTTTAAGTTAGTGACGGCCATGCAAAGGTAGATGTGGCAGCGTGCATTGAAGCTGAGAGGTCAGATCTTCAACATCAAAAAGGAAGTAGATAGAACACAGTGACAATGGTGCAAGAAAATTGAAGAGTGACCAAGACTAAGAAGGAGGTCAGCAGTCTTGGGAACATTCTAGTTTCTTTAAAGATTCAAGGATAGCTTTTCCAATCAGACATCACCATGGGTTTTTGATGATATTTCACCCAGTGACAACCACGTATGTCATAAAATTACTATGGTCTAGGAAGCTATCTGTGGGTGCCTTGGCCATCAGAGTACTTTGTATCTCAAAATATCATTCAGGCTTGCCATATTCCACTGAGATGAGTGAAACATATAAAAGCATATTAAAGACAGTTATAAACAGTACATAATATATGACAATAATAAGAAATCAGCTACCATATCTATTTATGTACTTACTATGTAGGGTTTTAAACATTATTAGAATGTGTTCCTGCTGTGTACATGGCAATACTATAAAGCTGTAAGTCATGCTTTGCCAACAGCAGACGTTAAGTACTGGAGTTTCCTATGCCTGTGATTGAAACATTTTCCCTAGTATTTGATCTAATCTGTGATTTTTTTTTTTTGTTTCTTTCTTTGTCATGGCTCCAGAAATAATCAACTATAAACACACAATACAGCCTAAGAAGATAGTTGACTATACCATCCAGATTTGTGTCAGTAGAGTCTGTTTCTACAATGACAAAATTACCAAACAAGACACTCCAATGCCCTGCCTCTATCACAAAGTGAGGCATGACTGATGCTGTTATTAGTGTGCTACAGGTGAGGAATCTGAATGAAATTTGCAACTTTCCTTCTGCTATCAAGATTGTCTTTGTGCCTGTTTGTAGAACCTTTTTTATACAGGTTCATTAAAAGATATTGTAGGCCTTTTCTTCTTTCATTTTTAATTTAATTTTTCTTTATTAAGAAATTTTCTACTCATTCCTCATGCTATCCACAGACCTCCCCAGCCCTCTTTCCCAAGCCACCCCGCATCCCCACATCACTGTGTCACTTGGTGTTGTTTTCAAAGCACTAATCTCACCTCACAGTTTAGATAGTTATGATGACATCATAATCTCTGTCTTAGTCAGTGTCTCTATTGCTGCAACAAAACATCATGACCAGATAGACTTGGGGAGAGTAAGGCTTATTTCATCTTATACCTTGTAGATTATCATCCACCGATGTCAGGACAGGAACTCAAAGCAGGTAACTGGTGGTGGAACAGATGCAAAGGCCATACAGAACTATTTCTTACTCTCTTACTTAGCATGGCTGGCTCATCCTACTTTCAGCATGAGGAACCACCTTTCCAGAGGTTGCAGCTACCCAGGGATCAAGCATCAGTCACATCAATCATTAATTAAAAAAAATAGTGTAGTACAGACATGCTTACGTGCCTATCTTATGGTGGTATTTTCTCACTTAAGAGTTCCTCTTCCTAAATATTGTAAGTTGCATCATATTGACATACAACTAACCAAAACAACTGATCCCTTGTCAATTTGATACACAAATGAGCTACTGTTAAGTCATAACATTTTCTTTCTTCTTCATATCCAATGTCATATCTTAATTATATCATAAAATAAACCATAAGTAATTTAAAGTACTACAGTCTTAAAAAAATACAAACCCTTTGAAAGTTCGGTCTCTTAAAATACCTCCAAACACTCATAGTTAAAACTCTTTTTTTAATATCTAGCCCCTTCTAAAATATTCCAGTCTTTCTACAATTTCAAGACCTCTGAACTATGGCCTTCTTTTAAATTAAACATAAGTTACTTATTATTTCAAAAAAGACAAGCCAGAGCAGTTACAATCAGATCAAAGAAAAGCTACTGTTCATAGTGTAAAGCTCAGTGCCAGACTTCTAGCTCTGATAATCTTCTGGTTTCTAAAAGGGACTGGTCAACTCCAACTCCATCCTCTGCAGCACACATAGTTTTTGTTCTAGACTCAGGCCAGCTCCTTTCTCTGTCTGCTGCTATCCCATGGTACTGGCACCTCCATAATTTTGGGGCCTCTAATGAATCTGTGTTGTTCTTTCCCTAATATAATTTCCTGGCTTCTCTTTATGTACTCTAACACTGAAGCTATAGTACAAATCTTCAACTTTGTTCCATGGTCTATTCAATCTTAGCTCTTCTACTTCAAACAGAGGTTGCACATTAATCATTGACCTCTTCTGGCCTCTCATGGTAGGAAGTCTCACTTCAGCTGTTCTTCATGACCCCTTCAAGTGCCTTCAAACAAGTATGATTGAAGAAGCTCTTACACATTTCCAGCTCTACTGCCATCAGCACGTAAGCCCTGTGTCCCCTCTGGATCACAGATTATTTGTGCTGACCCTGATGAAACACTTTCATATCTCCTCTCAAAAATGCTTGTCTCTTCTTAATCACTGATAATTTCTCAGCTCCGGCTAACTAGCACCTATTTTCCCAGTAAAGCAAAGGTTTTAATTCAGTGTTTCTGTTCTCTTTTTGCTGATAGCTAACGCCTCAGCCCCAGCCAACTAGGCACACAAAACATCACACAGATGTCCCTGGTAGAGCTTTTGCTTGCCTCTGGAATTTCACAAGCCAGGTCTTCATCATTGGCACTGCTCTTAAGTTTATCTTTGTAGCTCCTATTAAACAGTCCACTGAGTTCTGAACATTCAATGGCTTTTCAGATGCAATCCCAATCTTCCTAAGAACATATGGTCCGGTTTTTCACAGCAATACCCAACTTTGGCACCAATTTCTTTCTTGTTAGGCTGTCAATTGCTGTGATGAAGCACTCTGAGCAACATGACCTTGGGGAGTACATGGTTTATTCAGCTTACAGATCCATATCTCAGCCTCTCTTTGAGGAAAGTCAGGGCAGGAACTCCTAGCAGGTACCTGGAAGCAGAAAAGGATGCAGAGGCCATGGAGAAGTGCTGCTTACTGACAGGCTCATCACAGCATGTCAGCATTTGAGACCACCTGCCCAGGACTGGTATGTCACCCAGTGAGCTGTGTCTAGTCACATCAATCATTAATCGAGAAAATACACTTCAGACTTGCCCACATGATCTCATGGGAGCATGTCTTCAGTCCAGAGTCTGTTTCCAAATGACTGTAGTTTGTGTCAAGATGACATAAAACTAGACAATGTCAAAGAGAAAGAAGTTTGTCTGTGTTACTAGGGGTTTGGTCCAGTGGACCCTTGATGCATTACTCCAAACATTTGTAGTTGGAAATGGAAGGATTTGATGCCTAGTAGTAAGTATCTTGTAGAGGAGTAATATTAAAACTAGGAATGAATGACTAAAAAAATTGAAATAATTCAATTGATCCAAGTAATGACATAACCCAAAAACAAAATCCTAGATTTCATAGAGGTGAGATTATCTAAAGTGATAATATCTTTAAAGCGAACATTCCTCAAAACCCTTAAAGCTCTCTGGAGTGGTCAGAAACTTGGAAGAAACTCTGTCATTACCGATAGGTTGAGTAAGTCCCCTTCAATTCCCAGTCCTTTATATATGAAATGGTTAGAGAAACAGTATCCATAATTTTTTTAATGTGATACAGACTGATACAAGTAAAAATGGCCTGAGACTATTTAATCTTTACTTAGAACACTCTGAAAAATAATTTTAGGTTTGAGAATCACCTGTTAACAACTATGATACAAAATTTGTGCATTAAAAGTTTCTAACTTAGGCAATTATAACTATTGTTTTGAAAACTGTGTTTAAAAAAAAAAGAGAGAGAGAGAAAAAAATTAACTTCTACTTAGAAGCTCCAAAGTTAAAAAAATTGAAGTGAAAATTTCAGCCATGAAATTTCAAGGGGTTAAAGTGACAATAAGTAATCTCTTTCTTGCTAAATTAACTCTGGCATATGAAAATATTTAACTATGCAATTTGTATCCACTGCACAGTTTAAGAAATAAAACACAATGGAAGCCTTTTACATCTCATGTTGTAGCTCTTCCTTTCTATATCTCATCTCCATTGTCCCTACTCAGAGAAAATCTTTACAACTGTTATTTACATTATCATGAACATTTTCATACATTATTTTACATGTTATCTCCAAACAGCATAAAATATAATTGATGCATCAAATTATATTAAAGATAGTATATTTTGTGGCAGTTCTGGAACATACTTGTCAATTTTTAATATAATTTTCACATGCATACAAAGTTCTCTTTAGTCTTTCTTTGAGAAAGTGGATATTCATCTGCCACATACATAATGCAATTTCTCAATTAAGTCTCCTCAGTTGGGCAACTCAGACTATGTTCTTTCCACCTTTCAACAGTGTTTCCAGTATTATCGCAAATATCTCTGCACATGTCTCCCTGACCACACTGGGGCTTCTGTGGAAGTAGTTGCCTGATTTTAATATATGTGCCTCTCTCCCTTCACTGGAGAGTATGAGAGTTATCTCCAAAGGGGCTGTGCCAATCTATTAATGTGTAAGCATGGAAACAAGTTCCAGTTGCCCTATATCTCCGCAATAGTAGTTAGCATTTTAGAAATTATTTTAATTTGACAGATGTGAAATTGCAGTTAATTATTATTTTAATTTGCATTTCCCTAATTACTAATGGGTTGGCTAATTGTCTGTGTGACTATGGTCTTTGTGCTCTTATTTTCTGTGATTTGCTGTACTTTGTTATTAGCACAGAAAAAAATTTCAAAGGACTATTTGTTTTACTCAGAATTTGGGTTGTAGAGAAATCTTTTAATTTCTTTCTTCTTTTTGTTCATTTCTTCAAAATGTTACTCTGAAATATTGATGTCTGCTTCTCCCCACCAGATACTAAGGCAGCATCACCGTTGACCACATCCTTAAAATTTAGAGTCTTCTTATACATACAACCCATACAGTTTTAAGTACTCTAGGATTTAGGAATGTATGAACTCAGTTGGCCTTTGACACACAAACAACAAAAAACGAAGTCAGCAGGTTATATTTATGTGTTTGTGAATCTATCTATGCAAAATGATGTAGCAATTAATAATCAAACCAAAAGAGACTATCAGTTTAGTGTGTAGGAGACAGGGATGTAGATGAAGCAAAGAGTAAAAATGAACATATTTCACTTAAATTTTATTTAAAAATTTTAAAATAAAAATAAAAAGTCTGAAATATTTATGTACAAATGAAGGAAATACCAATTGTTTGTTTATTTTTCTTTTATTTTTTTACTTGATGTAGAGTGTTTTAGTAAATTAAATTGCTGTTTAAGTTTCTGTAGCCCTGTGAGTCGCTACACGAGTGTGTGGGTTCCCGTGGGTCCTTGGAATGAAGACTCAGAGGCATCTTAAGAATGAATTTAGCCTATCATGGCTGCAGGGGGGTCCAGCCTCGAAGGACAGAAGCACTGACCCTTGGCCTGGGGCATTTTTATTTCTCTCCAATACAGTTTAGCCAGTTAATTTCCATATGCCCAAAACAACCTGAAAGGGGCTCCCAACAATACAATGCCAAGTGCAAATTCCTTGATTTGTCAGGTACCACAGTATTCCAGGTTTCCTGAATCAATTATTGCATAGGCCTTTGTATCCTTGGGAAACTCCAAGACAGGATTCACATGGAGGGCAACAAGGGAAACAAAAGGTGTCTGCTAAACAAAGACGGATTAGGGCTAGGTGTTACTCTCTGGAGCCAGGCCAGGTGCAGCTCAGCAGGAATGCCGCTACAAGTTTCCTTTTAAATAAGTAAAATATGTGTGCATTAAAAAATTAGGAAAATCAGGGGCTGGAGAGATGGCTCAGAGGTTAAGAGCACTGACTCCTCTTCTAGAGGTCCTGAGTTCAATTCCCAGCAACCACATGGTGGCTCACAACCATCTGTAATGAGATCTGGTGCCCTCTTCTGGCCTACAGTCATACATGTTGTATACATAATAAGTAAATAAATCTTTAAAAAAAAATTAGGAAAACCAACACTAATGAAACAAGGGAACAAACCAACAAATACATGTGTGTGCATGTGCTTGTGTGTGTGTGTGTGTGTGTGTGTGTGTGTGTGTGTGTGTGCGTGTATCTTATATTCTTGTATTTCTGTTCTCTTCTAAACTAGATAATATTTTAATTGATAAGTTATTTTCTATCAGCTAATTTTCCTGAAGCTTGTAGTTGTTCACTGTCTTCTGACAGTATATTTTGGGTAAATATACTACGATATGATATTCAGTCCTTGGAATGACATCAGTGTGTGCTATACCCAGTATGCTTAATGAGAAACATTGTTTCTAAAGGAATTTAAGTTACTGGGTTGAAGCTTGTTAAATGTACACAAGAGAAAATTAACCCTACGCCATTTAAAACTGTAAAAGGAAAAATCATCACCAGACCTGAAAGAAGTGCCATGCTGCAGAAAAGAAATAGCTAAGCAAAAATTTCAAGCTTTCTATGGTTTTTGTAGCAATGTAAACAAGCCTAGCTGTGGATATCTCTCACATGCAAAAAAAAAAAAAAATTCTAGCAACAATTACATAGAACTGTCTTTTTTGTAATAACACTTTAAAATGCACCATGTAAATTATAAAGAAAACCCACCAGAAAGTCTTGCCATTTTAAAAGAAATCTTAGTGAGGAACAATATAATGGAAGGTGAAATCTAATTGAGATGCAGAGTTTTTTTTTTATTTATTTATTTATTTTTTTTTTACACTGAGTTCCATAGTCAATTCTGAATTGTACTGTAAGGATACATATGTGGAGAAATGAGGTCATCTTCTGTATCAGAATTGGGTTGTAACCCACAAAAACAATAGAAAACTCTAACTGTATGTCTGTATTTGGTTTTATAGCTTTAAATTTTTTGAGAAGGTAAGAAATCTTGAGTAGCTAGGAGTCATGGCTCCTACCTAGCATCCCAGCATTTGGGAGACTAGGGCAGAGGAACTACCCAGGGTGGAAAGCCAGAAGGAGATCATGTCTAGAAAACAATCCTCATAATTAAATTATTCTTTTATATTACTAATGATTAAACCTAAGACTTTTCACAAACTAGGCAAGAACTCTATCATTGAACTATACTCCCAGTCCTTAAACTAAAAATGACAGTGTTTGCTTTAATGCTAGAATAACCTCAAACATTACTGTATAAACAGTGTATATATGTAATTGTACTCAATTACTAATTATAAAATGTATTTTTTTTTCTTTTTAGGACTGAGTTACCTTTGCAGCCAAGACAAAGTTACCATTCACTATTTTTGCATCTTCTTCCTAGACTGTCTACTAGCAAAGAGCTGGTATTGACCCTCACAAACAAGTGGATAAATCTGTGGGCCCTGTCAGCTATAACATGTCTAATAGGACATACCCGAAAGTCAACTGTTAAAGTGTAACATGTGGCTGCCAACACTTTGCATCATGTAAACATTGCTCTAACACTTGGAGCAACAGACCCTCTTAATCAATTGAGGAGCAGAGAAGCCATATGAGTGCCTCCTTCCCTTTCAAAATGTAATCCTGAAATCATCACCTGTGGAGTGAGAAGCAGGGTTTGAGGTGATATGCATGAGCTATTATTCTATGTTCCTCTCTAAATGGATGGAGAAAATAGACACAGTCCCTGCCCTCCCCAAATGTACCCCAGTGAAGCACACTGTGGCTAGAAGAAAGACACGTGAGACCCTGTAGAGAAGGGCAACATATTTGCATAGAGCTCAGCAGTCTCTGAAGCATTTTTTTTTACATCTTAGTAATCTAGAGGTAAACCACTTTTATACTATTATAATGGCCAAAGGTAATTCAATGATGGGACACAGACACACACACACACACACACACACACACACACACACACACACACATACACACACACAAAAAAAGAACAGACACATGCACAGACACACACACATATAACACATACACACAGAAACACACACAGAGACACACACAGAGACACATGGACACACACACAGACACATACAGAGACACACACACATAACACACATAAACACACGCACACAACACTCACACACAGAAACACACACTCTTCTTAGAGATCAGAGACTTGTAGAAAAAAGTTTGACAGGGAGAATGAGAGATGGACAATGTTGGTTAAGCAGTGGTGGGCGGTGGGCGGTGGGCGGTGGCCACGCTGATAGAAGAGAGCACTGGATGTTGAGGTGGCAGAAGAATCACCAGCCATGGTTACCAGGGAGGGAGGGAGGGAGGGAGGGAGGGAGGGAGGGAGAGAGACAGACAGACAGACAGACAGACAGACAGGGAGAGAGACCATGCAGAAGACAGAGGGAATATGAGGAGAGAGAGACCCTTGGGAGGTCACACCTGCTTTTTAGGCTGGGACGCCGTTGCAGGCTGGTGATGTAATAAGGACATAATCCTTACAGACAACAAGTACAGACACCCATGGTGAGATATCATTGGACATTCACTATGAATTAGGACTGAAAGTTTTTTTTATTATTTTATTTTATATTTTTTACTTTCTTGCAGGTTCTGTTCTTGCTACCTTTCAGCTTCTGGCGTCCTTTGCCATTTTTACAGCTTTATTCCCACTATAGTCTCTTCATTTCTGAGCTAGAATATTTAAGTTTTCATCCCTTCCATGGATGTTGAAGGCCATTAGTGTACCGCTTTTTGTGTCTTCAGGCTTCATCTTTTTTTCTTCTTCTTCTGTGGTTATTATTTTTCTTGAAACATTTTGGCTAAAACTACATAAGTGACAAAGGGTTATGTCTATAGCTATTGCCTATGTATTATTTTTTAATGGTTTTAAATTCAGTCAGTGCATTAAAATTGAGCCATTTTTTTCTCTACTTGATATTTAAGTAAATGGTTAAAGCTATTAGTGGTGTTTGGGGTCCAAAATTTCTAATAATAGAAAGAAATTGGATAAGACAAAAACTATCTTGGTTTGAATTTGTCATCTGGAAGGCTCTAATCACCTTAGCATCATTGTAAATATCTAGGCAAAAATTCCAGTGTTCTAGTTATCTTTATCTACAGAAATAAATTATTGTTTTCAGGTATAGACAGGAAGTGAAAGGAAAGGGAGGTATACCATGGGCTGGCAAGTTCAGGACATGCTCAAAAATTACGAGAATGCGGTAAAGACAGAGAAATCATCTAGAAAATATGTTACAATTTCACTTAAAAAGAAATAAATGAAATTGTGCATTATAAAAAAAGAAGAAAATAGAAATCTTTGAGTTCATAATGTTAACAAAGACATATCAAGAAATAAGTAGATGAATAGATTTCTCTTTCAGAATTGCATTGATTCTCCCCAAATGATGTATAACAAACCTCCATATACCCAGAACTAAAGTTTGATGAGTAACAAAACTTTCAAGTATGGCAAGCAATAGAACTCTTTCTTGTGTGTTTCATAGAACATTTAAAATGTTTACTACTGTGATGTTGCCTAAGCAGAGCTCTTCTCTGTGTTGATTCCATTTCCAATGCAAGTGTGAAATCTAAAGTCATCCAGGACAGAATCTTTTGTTGTTGTTTGTTTTTGTTTTTTATTTTTCCATTTTTTGAGACAGGGTTTCCCTGTGTAGTTCTGGTGCCTGTCTTGGATCTCACTCTGTAGACCAAGCTGGCCTTGAACTCGCAGAGATCTGCCTGGCTCTGCCTCCCTAGTGCTGGGTTTAAAGGTGTGTGCCACCACCACCTAACCAGGACCCAATCTTTTAATTGATATGTCCCACCCATCTCTTCTCTTATTTACTCTTTTGTCTCCATGCTCTCCTTTCTCAATACTTCCATTCTTCTGCCTCTTTCTTTTGTCCTCTCCATTCAATGTGAGGCAACTTTTATTTATTTCTGGGGCAATTGGAAATTAATGTCTTCTTTTGTGTGTACTTGATTATAATTTTTTATTGGTTTATTGAGCCTTTCTCACATGTTTGGATTGCATTTCCCTCAGTTGCCTTGCCTCTTCCCATATCCGCCTACACTTACTTAATGTTGCATGAGACTATACCTGGATAGACTTGAACATGCCTCTCATCTCAGACAAAAAAAAAATCTAATGATAGAACAAAGTGCAGACAGCACTATTTTCCAACATGATGAACCAATGACTTTTACTGGGGCTGCTTACAGGAATACAGGTGAGGGGTTACTCATCAGAGCAGAAATGACTCAAAGACAGCAGCATCCCCAAAGTTCACTCCAGCATGGGTGACATCTCATAAAATGTAGAAAGCTGTTTGTTAGACTAATCAACAGGTTAGCGAGTATCCTTTCCCAGGTGCTCAGTTGGTCTAGTCTTCTCCAGACACCTTAACTGGTATTTATTATTTCTTAGTGTCCAGCTGGTCTCTGTTTCTTTCAGGCTGTTTGGCTGATTGCTACTTCTTCCAAATGCCTGACCTTTTCTGAGATTCTTCTATGCAGCTTGGTTTAACTTAAAATGAATTCCAGTGACTGCTTATACAGTCTTGAGGGGGGAGAGTTCAAATGTATCTGGTCAGTTTCAGGGACTTCCTGAAGCTATTTTAAATTGTTTACTTTCTGTATTAAAGGAGTTTTCCTGCAGTGTGGAATGTTTCACCTCCTCCTAGAACATTCCTTTGCTTCACCTCCTTATAAAAATCTTATTTTAAAATATACCATAGTTTTACTTCTCCTTTTACAACCTATGTCTTAAGAAGTTTCCCACTAGGATGTAATATTTTAATTTCAGAACAAACTGTTATATACACCTACTAAACCAAACTTGTGTTATATTTCTTAATCTGTCAGAACCATTTTTTTTGCTGCATAAATATTATTTGATGTGTGATCATCTCATAGAACAGGTTATAAATTCCAGGGGCTACACTCTTAGAGAAAAACATGTGACCCTCTCTTGGAAGCTAATAATTGCAAACAACTTCACAGCCGGGGTAGGATTATAAGCCCAACTACCATCTCCACACTAGGATTTGGTCAACATGGGATTTCAAGGGTTTTGAACATGGTGAGACAACTTCTCTGAGTTCATATGCACAGCTCATATGTGTAACTGAACCCCCAGGACAGGTTTTTATGTGGTCATCCATAACCTCTGGCCCTTACCCTCTTTCTGATTCATCTTCCTCAATAATTTCTAAGCCTTGGGAGGAAGAGGTGGGGTCTATATGTTTAATTGTAGCATGAATCTTAAAAGTTCTTATTAATAAGATCAAATCTGGGGCCAATTATTGGGGTGAACACTGGAAGATCAGAGAGCCAGAACAAGCCACAGCTACCTCACCTCGCCCGATCCTCAGCTGGTCTTGTTTCCTCAGACTGGAGGCTTCTGAGTCCTCATCCAGAATGGGTCTCAGATGAATTGCTGCTTAAAAGCCTGAATGCTTAACCAGCCAAATGCTTCTAGTTTCTGGTCCTCACGCCTTATATACCTTTCTGCTTTCTACCACCACTCCCTGGGATTAAAGGCTCGCTTTCTGAGATTAAAGGCGTGAGTCACCATGCTTGGCTGTATCCTTGAACACATGGATTTCTGCCTCTGGAATGCTAGGATTAAAGGTGTGTGCTATCACTGCCTAACTTCTATGTTTAATATTGTGGCTGTTCTGTCTCTGACCCCAGATAAGTTTATTACTGTGCACAATATTTCAGGGAACACAATACCACCACATTTAATTTATATTTCAGCATTCTGAAGTCTCTAATTCTCTGTATCTTTGTTATTTATGGGTCTTTTTGTTGATTGTCTAGTGCAGATAGATGAGGGTCGAGAAATGCATCGATCTATGGGTTTAACCAGAAGGCATTCAGAGCCAGTTAAATACAATGTCCATTTAGCAAATCATACTAGTTGGTGCTCCCCTAGTGCCTATGACCATTCTAGCATAGTTCTCAGCCTGATAATTGTACCCAGTATGAGTTTCTTGTGTAGGAGATCTTAAATCCAATCAGAAAATTGTTTCTTACACCCACAACATTAGCGCCACTGTTGCACTAGAGTTGTGTCTTGCCAGGACAGTTACAATTACAGCTTGCAAGATGCACAGCTGGCTATGAATGCTAATTTCTATTCTATACCAGTGGGGTGCATATTACCTTCAGGGTCTATGAACCTAGCTAGTAGGGGTGACAGTATCAGCCTGATTTTTTCATGGTCTATGACCAATATGGTGTCTTATTCTTTTAGAAATGTTGCATTGCTGTTTATTGATTTTGAGGGCAAGTGTCTTGCCTTATTTATTGTTTAATGTTCCCTTTGTATTTAGTGGTATCTGATTTATTTGCCATTTGTGATGAACGCATTACATCAAATGATTTGGTCATAAATTCACTTGAAAGTTAAAATTACGAAAGGTGTGTGTTAGGAGGAAAATCTTAATGCTTAAGCAATCAGTTATCTAGTTAAATAACTGAATAACTGACTTTGTTGTTTTCTCTCTGTCTCTCCTCCACTTGAACTTATTCAGCAAGAATGAGGAATTGGTTATTGTTTTGTTTATGTTTGTTTTTCTGTGGAGTAGACATGAAGGTTTTGAGTATTCCTTTGTTTGGTGTTTGTCTTCTTTTAAGCTTTCAGTCGTTGAAGTTTCTGTGTCTCTGATTTATTTAACTTCAAGTCTGTCACAAATTTAGATAAAAGAACAAACCTCTATGTTCTTCCTTAGGTCCTCAAGAACTTAGCCAGTGTGCCTTCTTTCAGAATTCTCCTGTGTATTGATTTTCAATGTGATAGTTGGAGTTTTTAACAGTGCTTGGAATGAGGAATAGGAGCAAATGTCTGAACTCTTTGAAAGAAGAAGTTGAATGGTAGTCAGATTTATTATCTTTCAAGTTCAGTAGATTGATTCTTAAGTACCTTTATATGAAAAGTTGTAACACCCCAATGGTAGAAAAATTTAAAAAAGAAAACGGATATATAGTTTTCTTTGTATCTAAAAATTATCAAATATTTCAAAGAGCTCAGAAAAACAATATATGCATGCAAAAGTACAAATAAAAATAATGCAGTAGCCCATAGTAGGGTGGAAACAACCCATGACTCAGTGTTGTTGTTCATTTCCCATGTATCTATACAAACACTTCCTTACCTCTCTAACTTTTCTATTCCAAAATGAAAAGTGACAATCTCGACAATTAACAAAGAGGAGTATGCAAAGGTGAATTCATTTATTAAACATTATACAAATGTTCATTTTTAAATTTTGGTAATTATATAGGGAAGCTGCATTGTCCTCCAACATGCCTGTGAATCTTGTGGCCCGCTCCGTCGGAGGACTGTCCCTATGCTGAAGATCACTGTGAGGTTTGGATGAAGAACAGGGAGATAAAGAAAAAAGTAGAGTTCAATTAACAAGAAGATGAAAGGAGAGTCTTTGGGATGGGGAAGGCTGTCAACTCTTCTGCTGGGTGATTCCCCAAGTAAGTTCCAGTGATGGGCATTTTCAGTTTGCTTTGCTGAGCAGAGTAGAGAGAACTCTGCTCAATAGACTGACAGCCTCAGAGACAAGCAGAGAGCAATTGTCACACCTCTTTCTGATAAGTCAGCAGGTTAATTAAAGGCAATCAATTTAGTGACAAATAAAAGAGAATTGCCAGGATTGTTCCAACACAAGAGACAAAAGGCAATCTATTCAGTAGTGAGTCGTCCATGCCAACTTAAGAAAATGTGGAAGGAGAGTGTCTCTGATTAGACATACTAAGACAGAAAGAAATAACTAATCACATTTTAGTGACACATTTTTAAGAGCTTGTTTTTGTTTTGTGGGCTTTTTTTATATTAATGTCTTGTACAATTCGGACCTAAATTTCTTCACTGTTCAATGCAAGCATACACCAAATGTAACCATTTTATAATGTCCCCATAGGATCATATGTTTGACCATTTGAGTCTCAGCTGGTGACCATGTTTCAGAAAGTTGTATAACCTTCAGAATATGGCACCTCACTAGAGGGAATGTGTTACTGTGGATGGGGGCTTGAGGTGTTACAGTCTGACTCCATTTCTTTTTCCCTCTCTGATTCCTGGATGCAGGTGCAATGTGACCAACCCGCTTCCTACATCTGTTAATATGTATTCATGGCCCACTACCATGTCTTTGTTATCCTGATATACTATATCCATTTTACCTATAAGTCAAATATACCATTTTCCCTTAAATTGACTTTGTCAACTATTTTGTTACAGTAACAGGAAAAGACATTAAGACAGAAATTGTTATGGAATAGTGAGGGCATTGTGCAATAAACCCTATGATATCCTATGCCTTTGCAACTGGTTTCTGTCAGATCATGGATGAATTTGTGCCAAACAGTGGTGGTGCAGACCTTTAATCCCAGCATATGGGAAGCAGAGGCAGGTGGATCTCTGTGAGTTCAAAGCCAGGCTGGTCTACAGAGTAAGTTCTAGGATAGCCAGGGCTACACTGAGAAATCCTGTCTCAAAACAAAACAAAAAAAATAGAATTTACATCTTAAGGCAAGTCAAGCCTTTGAATGATGTGAGAAGAGCCACTCTGGTTGGATTTGGAAGACCTGAAAGTAAAGAAAAATGTGGACTATGAAGGTCTGGTTGTGAGCTTCAAAGAGGAAGAAAGAATCTAATGTAAACGGGGCTGTGAAGTCTAAGCTCTAAATACAGTGAATAATATTTTTGGAAAACCAGATTAAAGAAATGCAAACATCCATAGACAGATGTGACCTACTTTACTCATTCTAGATGAAGGCACACAGGCTGGCATTCAAACACACAGGTCAGCAAGCAGACACACAGCTACATGCACACCCCTATCTGGTTTCACACAGAATCACACAAAGTAGGCATTTTGCCAAAGATGATTCATAATTATGAATTCCATAAATTAGGATTACATCATACACACACACACACACACACACACACACACACACAAACACGTATATATCATGGTTTCTTGAATATCCAGGGCTTATCGTCTTAGCTAATGCTGATATCCATGTCAAGACCTTGATGTCTAAATTTTAATTAGACTTTACTGACTTTTATTTCCTTCACGGAGTGGGATTCATATCATATTCTGGTAAAAAAAATAATACGGGCCGCATTGTGCCAATGTCATTTGAGTGAAGATGAATGGAAATGTAATACAATCATTTGTTTGGCAGAAGAAATTTCAAGGCGGGACAACATGGAAGCCATGTCATGGGTATTGCAAACTGCTTACATTCAAATCTACAGTGAAAGAAAATAGTTAATTAGAGCTATAATAAATTAAAATAGGAAGTTTAGGAGGAAAAGATATGTGGATATGCTCAAAGTTATGAGCTAGGAACATGGAGGTGGCAGAGTATCTGGAATTATTAAGTAGATTAGCACCAATGATGTGAGATCCTAATTAGTCTTAACAATAAAAACCTGGAGTCAGATATCAAGGGTGAAAGCTGAAAGATCAGTGAAGCAGAGCAGCAGCTACAGTCCCTTCTTAGCTCTATGGAATATCAGACCAAATTGGCGTGGGGTAAGATGGGGCAGTGGGAGGTAAGGGGTAGCTGAGATCCTGTCCCTGTGAATCCTCAGACTGAGTGGAGGCCAATATCCTGCCTCCATCTGGTTATATTTCTATCTCCACCTCTGTAGTGCTAGGATTAAAGGTGTGCACCACCTACTGCCTGGCTCTGTTTCTCTTTTAGACTGGTTCAATCTTGTGTAGCCCAGGGTGGCCTTAAATTCCTGATCTTCCTGCTTCCTCCTCTCAAGTGCTGAGATTAAAGGGGTGTGCCACTAATGCCTGGCTACTATGGTTAACTAGTGGCTGCTCTGCCCTCTGATCTCCAGGCAAGCTTTATTTGTCAGAACACAAAGAAAACATCACACAACCCACCACTAAAGAGAAACATCTGTACTAAGCTGGCCAGACAGATTTCTCGAGGGCAATAATTTACCCAAGAATGTCTTCAACTTTTGAAAAGGAAATACTCCTTTAAAGAGGAGAGCCTAAATTCAGAAGGCTGAGGGGTTTTCCTGCTCCAGGGAGTAACAGCCAAAGGAAACATGTCAGCAAACTGAAACTGATGTAACTGTGATCCAGGAGGCAGGCTCCATTCAGAGGTGGCAGAGATACTTAGCACTGGATGTGCAGATATGAAAGATACCAGATTGAGGGAGTCATGGGTCATATCCCACAGTTCAAGAGTGAGGCCAAGCAGCATGTGACAAGGTTGGCATTCCTCCAAAGCAGTCCTGGTGGGCCACTGAGTAAACTGCAATGATGAAGTGGCAATGGTGACTGCCCATGGTACAGAGACCAGAACCACAGGATGACCACTGAAGAAATTTGCTTACACCAAATAGAGTTTTTTAAAAGAATGGGAGTGGGGGGTGGGTTGAGTTGGGGGAGATTGGGGGGTGAGAGCAGGGAAGAGGGGCATTTTTGGTTGGTATATAAAATGAATGATAACATTTTATTAATAAAAAAACAAAATTTGAAAAATAAAAAAAAGAATATAGGTACTGTAGGTAGTATCAGATTGAGCTGTGTCATCCTAATCCCGGTGATAGGTTTAGAATTATAGGATTTGGTGTTTGGTATGCTGGATTTTGGGGTAGGTCTGATAACTTATTACAAAACTTTATTTCTTACATTGAAATAAGAAGGTATACCCTGTGCCATTGTATGTTGGACTATCTAATTTGATCTTTGATTTTACTTACAGTTAAATGATTTCCTGTAGTTTCAGAATAGACTTTGGATATTTGAACAATTTTGAATTGTTAAAGACTGTGGGGGGGTGGGATACACAGATATTCTAGAGCCATTGCTCACTTTCTGCTCATTTTCTGTTGAGGTAGAAATAAAACACGAGCAGCCAGCTTCCTGCTCCTGTTGGCATGACTTTATCATGATGTACTCCATCCTCGTATAACTGAGAGCCAAAACAAACCCTTTCTCCCTTAAGTTGACTTTGTGTAGGTTTCATTACAGAAAGAAAAAAAAAGTAAATTATACTGTTTATTTCTTTCACATACCCCCAATGACGAAGTTTTTCAGTATGTTAAGTATTTAAAATATTTGTGTTATCACTATATTTTATCCATTTAATTTTTTTGGTAACCAAATTGTAATGAGGTTGTGTTTGAAATGCCTAGACATTAATAAGGGCATGGCGTCTTGAATTTTTATACTTTCTTTCATTTCTGAATCTCAAGTGACTTAAATATACCCCATTAATCACTAATGCCTACTTGGAAGTATGTAGGTGGAGGATCTGAAAATTATTATCAACAATTAAATATTACCTTGGAGACAAGTTTTATTTTTATGACATAAAGGAAGTATACTTTTTATCTTTAAAAGGCTCATAATGAATAAAAGAGAAAGACACTCAAATATGAACATATCCTCAAACACCCTGTCAATTTTCGATGGGATAATTGCACAAAATGAATTTGAAAGCCATAGTGAATAAAATACTCTCTTTAGAATATATTAGATTTTTGTGAAAATATTTTCAGTAGTTTCAGGCCTGCTGGGTATGATTAAGTGCATTAAAATAGTAATTTTACTTATTATTGACACAGAAATGCTTCCTGGCTTAGTTTGCTTCTCTGATGCTGTGATAAAAAACACTCTGAACAACACACAACCTGGGGAGGAATGGTTTCATTTTATCTTACACATGCTAGGCCACAATTCATTACTAAGGAAAGTCAGGAAAAGAACATGAAGAACATAACCTGGTGGCAATAACCTGGAGGCAGGGACTGAAGCAGAGACCAACACTGCTTATTGGATGGCTCATTCTGACTTCAGCATCTAACCTTCTTACACAGCTCAGGCCCTCATGGCTCCTGATAGCAGGGGCCCACAGTAGGCTTCACACTCATACATCAATTAGCAATTAAGAACATGCTGCATAGCCATGACCATAGGCCAGTCTGACCTGGACAATTTTTCAGTTTGGGTCCTTTCTGCCCAAGTGACTCTAGTTTTGGGTCAGGTTGACTGAGAAACATTCCATTTTGTAATGACTAAATTTCTGAAAAAGTCTTATGAGTGAGAATCTTAATGAGAAGCTAACAGAAGGATAAGAGTAAGCATGCATTCTTTAAAAGACAAATATGATAGTTTCATATATATGTGTTTAAATATTTCTAGGGAATAATTTCTATCCAGAGAGATTCTTTATTTAGAAAATACTGTACATAAAAAGCTGTAAGAAAATCTGATTCTGTAGTAAATTAAAAATACTAAAACTTTGTGTGTTATGGCACATGCCTGTAATGTCATCACTCAGGAGGGTAAGAGACAGGGACCTGAGTTCCAATTAAGCCTGGACTATATAATGAGACCCACACCTCAAAATTAAAATATGAAAAATTCACCTTAAACTTTTTTGGGGAAAAATATATATCCAAGAAAGTTTTGATTCAAATTAAATTAATCAGAACTGCTTATAAACTGCTTTTTCAAGTAGCTCTCAAATGCTTCCAATTTGCTTGTGTTTGATAATGAAGTATCCACTAATAATTTGTATGTACTTCTCCAAATATCCTTGACACAAGTATGCAACAACTAGCATAGAGAATTAATTCATTTTTCTTTAAAAAGTAATAATAAATAAAGAGGTTTAGGAACTATACCACTTCATTCCTTTCTGTATTAACCATTCTTGGAAATACAAATGGTATCTGATTTGTGTTGCTTGAAGGTGTGACCTCAATGTGTATTTGTGCATACAACAACCCCACAGAAAGATTTGGATATTACATACAGATTCAAATTCCCTTCTGACTATATCCTTGAAATTTTTGTATGATCTGGAAAACTCATTCTTACATTTGCTACAATGGATCATAAGAAATATTTTTATTTCCATTAAACCATTAATAAAAGTAATATGAAAATTGGAGACAAGAGCCAAGCAGCAATATCTCATTCTCCATTGTAGTTGGAAAAGGATCTGAGTCTACCCAAGACAACAGAAAACAGAGGTGAGATGCAAAAGGAAAGAAGATGATAACAGAAACCAAAGTCAATGACCCCGACCTTAGAACTGGAAAACTATGTTCAACTTAGGTACAAACCACCAGCATATATCATTACTGATTTTATTATGATTTGTACAGATAAATAAAGATTTCAATAATAAAGATGACTGTAGAAAAATAGAACCAAAATCATATTACGACTAATGTAATGTGTCCTCAATTTAGTAGCACAGGAAGCTGAACATCAAGCTAAATGACCATTTAACATCGTTCTAGTCTCAGGTCCACACAGGTGATAGAGGACAGAGATCAATGACTCGGAAATTTCATAATGGTTGAGGACTTTTGCCATCTCACACATTCCTCATAAATTGTAACTCTGTTAGAATTCTAAATGTTTTAAAAGGATAATTTGTCTAATTGACATTTTTATACATGTCAGCCCTTGTCCCTCCATGTTATACTAGCTCAGAAAAATAATTATTGCAGATAAAATACAAATCTTTTTCTAATTACACAAAAGATTATGTAATGTGTTAACCATTGAGGTTTATGTTATGGATTACAAAATCTAGTGAACTATCCAGTGATTTCATAGATTTATATCTGCTTTCTTTAGTCACTAAAAACTTGCTTTTTCAGTCTTTGTTAGTATTTCTTCAATTCCTTCACAGAAAAGACCACTGCAAAAGATTTTGTGGAAAGAAATCCCTTACAGGTCTTGTTCATGATAATAAAATAACAACAAAATGTCACAGGGGAGAATTACCCATCAGAATAAGTTGGAAAGCTGGGACTGATACAACTTAGAGAAGACTGATATTTTTCCTTTCAAAATAAAAGTTTCTAGGTATTGAAGATACATGCTGAGATGGCTTAACATTCTATGGGAAACTGAAACAAGGCAATAGGTATTGTGAAGCAGAAACAGATTTTTTAACCATATGTAGCATGATAGTGATAGAGATTTGTTCCATCAATTGTGATTGTCATGTCAATGTGATAAAATATTCACCAAAAGCAACTTCAGGAAGGAAAAGTTTATTTTTGTCTGATGGTGTCAGTGATTTTGGAATCCATTATACAGCAGAGGTGTGTTGACTAAATTCATATTAATGTGAGGTGACACCAGCCATGATGTCAGGGAGTAGCACCCCATGTAAGGAAGCAGAGAATGCACATGATAGAAAGGCTTCAAAGACTCACTCCTCAGTGCTCCACCTCAGTCAGATAGGCCTGACACCCTCCCCAAATAGTGTCAATAGATGGGCATTGGGCGCTTAGACACATGACCCTCTGAAGGATATTTCAGATTCAAAGTATAACATCCAGGAAGCAAAATTAAATGTTTCATTCTAGAATATTGTTCTTGCTGCTTCAAACATTTGGGGAGAGAAAGGGGAGTGTTGCATAGATATTATTATGGATTGTATGTGAGATTTTCACATTTCTGAATCAAGGAATAGAATAACCACCCCTCTCCCCTACCGCCCAATGCCAGGTAAAATCCCAGTGTCTCCTAGAAATACTAACTAGACTAGATCCAGGGCTCCCTGAATATTGTGGGCATCTAGTGAATATTTTCTAGCTTTTCATAGATGCTTGCCTCTATAATTCATGGTTTACTATCTCATCCCACCTTGGTTAGAAAGTTCCAGAATACTTTTATATTGTTTTATTATATTATATTTTATGTTTTATATTTTTTTTGTACCTTACAAAGTTACCAGTTTCTCATGAGATGTTAAGCACATAATTTATTAAAGTAATACATCAAATTACATTCCAGGGTATCTTATCTTACAAAACAATGTGTCTCCTGGAATGTAAGGACAGAATCACATGGGGAAGCCAAGCTTTAGATAGGACACCCACTGATAGACACTATTTGAAGTTAAATTGTAGTATTTATTTATGAGTCTTGCCTTGGTGGCCAGGCAGAGCCACATACGGTGTACAATCTCTGGACCCAGACTGCTAGAAATATATTTCCAGTTCTTCCTTTAGTGGTGTTATCTGAACCTTCTACTTGGTGGAATATTATCCTTCAGATGGAATAACAATGATCTCCAGTATGATATGGTTGCTGGGTGATGCAACTACTCTGCCTAAAGCGGTTATGAGTTTTCATGCAAATTAAAAGCTTAATAAATATTAAGAGTCATTTTATGAACCCTTTACACTCATACATTTTATCTGTCCTTTGTTGTTCACAGTCTTTCATACTCAGAGTATTTATCATTGAAGAATCTGTGAGTGATGCCTATATCATACGAAGAATTAGATGATCGAGGATGTCATGTTTGAAGCCAAGAAATCTGCAAAGAAAGGATCTTGCAATAATCAGTGGTGCCACAGGAATTCTTATCTGTCAGGGACAAGAACAGAATCTCTAGTTAGTGGAAAAATACAGGAACACCCCCCCCCCATAAGACAGGGAACTAGATCATCTTACAGTCAGGTTGCCTAGCAACAGGACATTGAGTCAGAGTCCTTGACCCTTTCACCCTGTAAACATCCTATACAAACATCCTGTTAGCTTGCCCCACCTTATGCAGATGACAGCTTCTTGCTCCCCCCACCCTGCAGGAACTATATAAATCATACTGGAGAAAAATAAAGTGGCACCTTGATCAGAATCTAGACTTGGTGTATTTTGCTTTGTATCTCCTGTCCCTACATTCCCTCCTTAGGGTGGTCGAGAACCCGTTGTAGCCCTGCAGGCGGGGCAATTATCATTACTCAGTGGACTTTGCTTTAGTTACTATTTTATTGCTATAAAGACAACCAAAACCAAGGCAACTGTTAAAAGAAAGCATTTAATTAGGGGCTGACATACAGTTTCAGAGGGTTAGTCCAAGAGTGTGGTGTCAGGCAGGTATGGTGCTGGAGTAGCAGTGCAAACCAGGCTGAAGTGTGTGTGTGTGTGTGTGTGTGTGTGTGTGTGTAGAGGGGTGCAGGGCATGAGCTCTTGAAACTTCAAAGCCTACCACCAGTGACATACCTTCTCCAACAAGGCCACACCTCCAGATCCTTCCAAAACAGTTCCACTAAGTGGAGACCAAACACTCAAATAAATAAGCCCATGGAAGCCATTCTCATTCAAACCACCACAGGCTTACATATTTTTTATTCTAAGATATGGCCTGCTATATGGGTAAACCTTATATAGCATGAATCATAAAATCATTATCGTACTGGTGTCATGTGCTCATGCTTTCAGTCTTTCTGAAGCAACTTTTTACATGATGATAGTACAGATTTTTGTCACATAGAATGAGAATGGAATCTTGCCACATTAACTATTTTTTTCTGCTCTTCTCACAGAGGTTGGAAATTAGAAATGGAGAGGCAGTGGCATTCACTTTTATGAACCGACATTATAAACTAGTGAATTTATTTGTATTAATTCTGCATTTCCCTTGGGGCTGAATTTTTCATTTGGGAGACTGATTTATAAGATAAGGAAATCAGCTGAAATTTATGTCAGTACAGGAAGTATATTAAAAAGATTGCCATAGGGTTCTAGTATCCTACATAGAAATATGGCCATGTTGCAGAATCTACTAAAATCATTTATGGGAAGCTGGTGTGATGCTTACCTTTCGTTGTTAATTTGACAAGATCTGGAATCACCTAGGAGACATACCATGGGTGTGCCCATTGGAATACCTCCAGGAAGGTATAAACAAATGTGGGTAACACCATCCCCTGGACTGGGATTCTACAATTAATTTTTTTAAAAAGGAAAGTATTGAAGCCCGTTGTTTACCAGCACCCATCTCTCTCTCTCTTTCAGCTTCCTAAGTACCAAGAAAGCAGATCATTGACTATCAGTTCATGTTGTCTTACATACATTCTGCTCCATTATGGTTCTATTTTCTTAAATTCTGAGCCAAAACAAGCACTTTTTTCTTTAAGTTGTTTAAAAGACATTTTTTTTTTCATATAAAAAAGAAAGATAACCAACATACAAAGTTGGGATGAGAAATGAAATGGTCGCTGTGATCAATCTGACCTGGTGATTCATAGGCCTTGAAGTGTTTTGTGGGAAGAATTTGAAAGGGGAATCCCAAGATGTTGTCAGTAAAGATTAATTGGACCTTCTGGGGTGATTGGAAGACCAGTATGCTGGGAGGGACAAGTAAACTTTAGATATCTAACCCATGAGCTTTCAAGGGCTCAAAACAACACTACTGGCAATTGATCTATAGACCAGTCATGTTCCTTCTCTCTCTCAAAACAAACAAACAAACAAACAAACAAACAAACAAAAAAAATGTTTGCATTAGGCTGTATTGTGAAAATACGAGCCAGAGTGGTTTCAAAATATTTATAATCTGTTTGGTGCATCACATCCAGGCTGTGGCATGCTTATTGTTCAGTGTTCTGAGGTTCACAGTGAAAGAGAAAAGGAAGGTATGAGAAATGAGCATAGAGGTGGAGAAATGAATGTGAGCATTAAAAATGTATATATGATGGGTGCAGAAAATGAAGCGATAATTGTTAAATAGATTAGTCACATTCTGTGAAGAGTCATGCTCTTCGTTGGTGCAAGGGAAAGGTTGCTTGGTATGACACTTTACCTATAAATGTCCAAAACTGTATTTTTGAAAAGTGCAAATTGACTTCAAAGGACAGCCTGAGAGGAAAATGTCTCTGAATGAATATTTTGCTCAAAAATTGCTGCCTATAGAACCCTTTCCCTCATTCATTCAAAAAGATACACAGACTGTTAGCAATGGTCGAGAGACAGCCAGGACTGACCTACTTTGGTGATGGGATGGCCAAACACCCTAATAGTTGGGCCAGAAACCCCATCCAAGAACTGAGGAATCTGGATGCAGAGATCCACGGCTAGGCACCGGGTGGAGCGTTGGGAGTCTAATTAGTGAGAAAGAGGAGGGTTTATATGAGCAAGAATTGTTGAAACTAAGGTTGGATAAAGCACAGGGACAAATAACCAAATGAATGGAAACACATGAACTATGAACCAAAGGCTAAGGGGTCCACAACTGGATCAGGCCCTCTGAATAGGTAAGACAGTCGATTGGCTTGATCTGTTTGGGAGGCATCTAGGCAGTGGTACCAGGTCCTGGGCTCGCTGCATGAGATAGTTGTTTGAAACCTGGGACTTATACAGGGACGCTTGGCTCAATCTGGGAGGAGGGGACTGGACCTGCCTGGACTGAGTCTATCAGGTTGATCCCAGTCCTCGGGGGAGACCTTGATCTGGAGGAGGTGGGAATGGGGGGTGGCCTGGGGGGAAGGGGAGGGGGGCAGGAAGGGAGAGAACAAGGGAATCTGTGGCTATTATGTAGAACTGAATAGTTTTGTAAAATAAAAATAAAATAAAATAAAATAAATGTTACCAGAAAAGGGGAAAAAAAAAGATACACAGAGTCCAGTAGAGCTGCTGCAGGTAAATGACAATACCACATTTCAATCTGGTGTCAGATTTGGCAGGATCATCAAAATAGTACTGGTTTTGAAGGCATAAGGAATCTCATAGTTATGAGGATATGGATACTTGCACCAAGTTTCTAGAAACCTGATAAAGACAGTTGTATGGAAACAGGTTCTCTGCAAGGATTCATTGAAATTCAATTTTCTGAAATCATAAAGGTAAACCTAAAGTTTCTTTGGAGACCCTAGATACTTGGAGCTAACGGTACCTGAGACACCCATCATCATGGAAAATTGTAAGTCTAAAGGGGAATCAATATAAATGGAAAGTTTTATGCTGTCCCTGTCAGAACTGAAGGGGAAGGCAGCCCAGATTATTTGGAACCCAATGACTGTATCAAAAATCCCCTGGTTACATACATGGAGCTGTAGAATTTGATTTTGTGCTACTAGATTTTTATCATTATTTGGTGTGATCTTTCTTTACTCTTCCTCCATTATCCCCTTTTGGAATGAGAATGTTTATTCTTTCCCATTGTATGCATATATAGTGGTGACTTTTAAAATTGGACTGATGTATTTTGTAATATAGGAAGAATATGTGTATCTGAGGGCCGGGGATAGAATGTTTTGGTTTAATCACAATTTTCTTGTGTATCACCTTGACAAGCAGCAGACTTGTGATAGTTAATCTTCATTATCAACATGTTTAGATTAAAAATTATGAAGGAAACACACCTCTGGGTATGTCTTTGAGGGTGTTTCTAGGCATGTTTAATTGAGGAGAAGAGACTGACCCTGAATTTAGATAACAATATCCCATTAACTAGGATTATAGACTGGATGGGACTGTAAAGAGGAGAAATCTAGCTGAACACCAACATATTATTTCTTTTCTTTTGTACTGTGGCTTTAATCAGATCAATTATCTTATTCTCCAGCCATCTTATTTTCTCTGCCATAATATACTCTTCAGTTACCATGCCTTTCCTGCCATGAAAGACCCTCTGCCCCTTCAAACTCTAAGCCAAAATAAATACCTAATTGTTTTTGTTTTTTTTTTTTCAGGAATTTTGTCACGGCAATAAAATACACCACTAATGGAGGTAGAAATGTAGTTTTTATTTATTTTGACACATGTTCTATGCTCTTGAGTTGACTGTCTTACTTCTGCACTCCACATGAAAGATACTTTAAAATTAATATAGAGTTTGAAAAAAGAATAAATATATCTTTCTAATGAGTAATTTATGTGTTCTCTTTCACATTTGACACAGAGTAACTGAGAATACATTATTTGCTGCCTAATTTCAGAAACCTAATTTTACTGGGTTCAGTATAACTGGATTTATGTTGAGGTCTTTGATCCACTTGAACTTGAGTCTTATGCATTGCGGGGAGGGGAGAGAGGGATCTGCAATTGATATGTAAAATGAATAAAAAATTCCTTAAGAAAAATACCTAATTCTAATGATATTAAATCTAATAAGGAGATTTGCATGTTGCTGCACATTTGGAAAGTCAACACTTAGGAGGCTAAGGCAAGAGGGTTTGGTCTAAGTTGAAAGTTAGCTTCAAAGTAAGCATATCTAATAGGCAGTAATTTCTGATTAACAACAATCAATGTGGGAGAAATGAAACAATTAACCAAGCAAAGAGGCAAAAGTAGAGCAGGAAAGTAATCACAGAAAACTGCATTTAGAGTAAAACACACAATGAGATCTAGATTGCAGTGAAAATATAAATATGCCAATTTTAGGGATACTGATATGCTCTCAATTGGTAGGATGAAATATGAGGATTGGAACTAAGAGAAATGTGTCCTTTTTCTCAGTTCTTGCTGAAACTTCATAACTTCTGCCTATGGTTTTTGTTTTGAATCCATTTCCCAAATTCAGATTGTCCTGCATGATTTCAAGAGTGCTTCTTAGAGGAATCCTCTGTTGACACCTTTTCACTATTTTGACAAAGTGCTAATGTTTACATGTGAGTTATAATCACTATTACATAGGGAAATGAGCTCTAAAATGTTAGGGTAGCATTTTATAAAATAAGACTTAGACATCATGGGAGTTCATTCATTAGTCACTGGAATTACAGGCCATGGTCTGTGCTAACAGTGATGAAATGGTATGTAGGGTTCTGATTTTCAACTTTCAGATACACCCATATCCAGCCATATGCAGCTGAGGACAGCTATCAGAGCAGCCTAACACAGAATTATAAGCTTACTTGAAACATTATGAGATACCTTGTATTGGGTAGCCATTCCAGCTTTGGTCTTTGTTCATTTATGGAAGTCTGCCAAAATATTTGTTTTATAGTGTTCTTTGTAAACTGTGATCCATCTATCAGAGCTGCTATCATCCATTGCAGTATCGGTTTTTACATTAGGCATTGGTTTATTCAATTGTCCTGGAGAGGAATTTCTTCCATAGTGGCTGGGAATGTTCATACTACGTTTGATTTGGGGGCCTGCAAGAGGCCCCCTAAGGTGTTTCCCACCAGTAAAGGGTTGCCTTGTATATCTATTTTTGATCTGCACTCACTGGTCCAGTGTTGGCCTTTGCCACATCTTCTGCATAATCCAGGAGGTAGTTGGGGTCTCCTGTTTAGGCTATTCCTAGAAGGAGTATTACTTCTAGGAGTACCCCATGTACAGTTTGTACTTATATGACCTTGTGTACCACATTTAAACATTTGGTACTACGGGGCCTTCTTTCACCTCTGGGATTTGTCTCTCCTATCTAAGCCTCATTACTGTAGTTAAGAAACTCAACACCATTAGTATATTGAATCCATTCTTCCAAAAGAGTTGATCTGATCTTTAATGGTGTAAGTATTCTTCTGCATTCTGCATTAGCATTGTTGAACGCCAAGGACTCAGTTAATACTTTTCTTAATTCTTTATCTGACACAGCTCTTGTTATAGCTGTGTTCAGCCTTTGTAAAAAAAACTTTTCAATTTAGAATGTAAGTCAGATGTGGTTTACACCTAAAATCATTGAACTCAGGAACTCAGAGAGGAGAATTACAAGTTCAAGGTTAGCTAGGGCTACACAGTGAGACATGTTCTTAAACAAACTAACAGATGAATGAGAAACACTAATTCAATATTTATATTGCACTAATGTTCTGACCTATAAAAACATAAATAAATCACAAATTTAAAAAATTATAACATTAGGTACTTAAAGCACATAGGTTTAAAACTCATACTGGAAGTTAAAACTCAGATTCACACGACTTATCATCAAAGCATTAAAGGAGAAATAACTTGTCTTCCATAAAACCCTTGAGATCAACTAAGCTGTATCTCTAAATTGTTTTCTGAAATCCAAATCTCTTGACTTCTAAGTTGGTCAAGAACAGAAAATAGGATAATATATTTCCTCTCATGGATATATATCTAAACTCCTGTAAAAAATATTTAACAATGTATTAAAATGTTAAACCATCAATAAAATATATTTGTCTTTGGAATCCATGGTTTGGGATTACATAAGGAAACTGATCCACACACATCAGCAATTACCATAAACCAGAAAAAATATGTATTACCTCAGTAGATTAGAGAAATTCTCTGCTAAGATTTAGAAAACAGAGACCTATTAGAACTCTTAACACTTGCAGTTGCATCCAGAGCTACAAAGCTCAAATCAACATTTAGTAAGCAATCTCCCACTAAATGTATGAATTAACTTATACATGTCATGAAAGTGAAGTTTGAGTCCCCTGGTCTGAAAAAAAAAATAAATAAATAAATAAGTAAATAAATAAATGAACCCTGAGTTGCTTTTATTAAAGCTGCCATCATAAACATGTAATCATTTTAAGTTGACTGTTAATTATTCAGAGGAAAAGAAGAGGCCAGTTCTGTTCTTCATATACACTAACTGCATCTTGAATGAACACTGCTAGTGGAACATATTGGAAGCACAGAGAATGACATCTATCCAGAGCAGAAAGCCCTATTAGATAGATAGCACTCCAGGGAATGAGCCAGCATGATTAGGAGAAATGCTTTAAAAATAGTACTTTTTGAAGAATTTCCTGGAGTGCTCTGCCCTTCCTCTCCCCAATCTATATCCCTTGGCTTATTTTTACTCCATCACCACCTAATACTCAGAGACTAGGTTCTTAAAATACATGCTGACAGTCCCGCAGCTTTGCAGGCAAAGATTCCCCTAAAGCTGACCTGAGCCAGCAGAAAAGTGATTTCAGAGCACTGTGATGGAAGCTTTCAGACCCTCCATCGAGAGCAACTGTAAGTATGTTCAGAGGAAAGTCAATTTGGCCCTTGACAAGGAGCTAATAATAAGTATCTTAAGCTTTGACTGAGAGGATCCTCTGCCTCCTAGTCAAAATGTGATAGTGTAGATGTGTGCAAAGGATGTAAGGAGTCAAGAGTCCTTGTAACTGAACTTAAGAGAAACCCACAGAATTCATACCGAGGAGAGCAGTTACTTTCTGACCACTCTTCAAATCTTAGAGAAGTGATTTACATTTGTAATGGTCCATCAGTTATCATTCCATTCCTCTGAACACTTCTATGCCAAGACAGTGGGCATGGGAAGGGACAAGAACAAAGATTATACAGTACAGAGGGGCTATGGAGACATTTAAGAGCACTTCTTCTTGCAGAGGATCTGGGTTCAATTCCCAGAAGCCACATGATAACTCAAAATTTTCTGTTACTCTAGTTGAAACCCTCTTGCAACCTACACAGGCAACAGGCACGCAGGAGATGGACATAAATACATGGAAGCAAAACACTCACACACATCATAAAATTAAATTAGTAAGTCTAAAATGAACAATACAATTTTTGTTTGTTTTTGTTTTTGTTTTTCAAGACAGGGTTTCTCTGTGTAGCTTTGTGCCTTTGCTGGAACTCACTTGATAGCCCAGGCTGGCTTCAAACTCACGGAGATCCACCTGGTTCTGCTTCCCAAGTGCTGGGATTAAAGGCGTGTGCCACCACCGCTTGGCAAAAAATTGTATGGTACCTAGGTTCTAAGGGAAGCTATGCTTCTAACCTTTACAACTTTGGGACAATCTACAGCATTGGGGGAAAAAAGGTATATTTGGAAACTGCCTTCCTAGACATTTAAAAAATATTAGTATTATATAATATACTGTTTTGAAATTTTTATATTTCCTCCATTAGGCTAGTCATAGTCCCAGTAAGAAGCAAAAACATTTTATTTTTAAAGCATAAATCTATGTGGAGCCTCATTAAAAGGAGGAAATTTTTCTTATAAAATAACAATACTATCCAAGCAAATCTACTTTCTTGAAAAATAAGCAGGAATGGCATAGAACAAAAATAAGACTCTAGATGCCCCCCAACATATATGCAGGGGCTTAGTAGAGAAGATTGGAAACAGTTCATATTAATAAAGAATTTACAGATGCACTGAATAGAATTCTATTGGTAAATATTGCTGAGCAAATAATAGCTGCTATCAAGGAGTTGTCTCACCACAGGAAGGGTGTCAAGTAGCATAAGAATACCAATGAAGCAAAGAAAGCCCAGGAGGCAACCACTTTCATTTTTGCAAGTGCAGAAGCAGACAGAAATACGTATCTCACACAGGCATTTGATAGAATCATGTTTTCCTCATATGAGCAAGGAAGGAAGAAGGAAGAAGGAAGTAATAAAGCAAGGAATGAAGGAAGGAAGGCAAGCAAAGAACAGAAAGATAGAGAAAGGATGGAAGGAAGGAAGGAAGGAAGGAAGGAAGGAAGGAAGGAAGGAAGGAAGGAAGGAAGACAAGAAGGAAGGGAGGGAAAGAGGGAGGAAGGAAGGAAGGAAGGAAGGAAGAAAAGAAGGAAGAAAAGAAGGAAGGGAGGGAAAGAGGGAGGAAGGAAGGAAGGAAGAAAGGAAGGAAGGGAGAAAGGAAAGAAGGAAAAAAGGAAAGAGGGAATAAAAAGAGTTAGCTGCACTAATGAAACATTCTTCCCTGTCCAGTGAAAGCAGTTCCTTAGACAGAGGTGTTTTCCAGGCAGCCCTCTTGAGCTGGGGGGCGGGGGTGGGGAGTGGAGAGGGCAGCAGTTCCACACATCCCTTCCCACATTTCTTCTCCTTGGAACACACATAGCAGTGCATCTGGCAGCTACCATATGATGCACATGCTTAAGCAGAACAAGAGAGTACACATATTATGAGCAGGTAAAACTACACCAAGCACAGGTCATAAGAACATTTAAACTCTTTGTTAAAAAATGTTTCCTGCCCAAAGCATATTGTCATGCAGTGGAGCAGGAACAGAAGGGCCAGACACACATACAGTTGACAGTTCCCCAAATGATCCATTTGTGAAGCATATTCAAAGATGAAAGGTAAGAATAGATTAATAGCTGAGCAGATGGACACAACTTTTGAAATTTAAAATGTTCATGAAGTCAATGTGGAAAAGTCAAAATAGCATAGAGAAATCATTGACTAATAAGTGATGGCAACACACTGATTCTATCTTAATTAAATGTTCTAGGTATAAAAAATTAAATATTTTAAATATAAACCAAATACTTTTCTGTGTCTATAGATAAATATAGTTTATGATATAGGATAATACTGTATTAACATAACAACAAACATATTAACATAGTAGACAAAGAATAAAATCATAGTATAAAAATAGGAAACTTACATGGTTTTTCAAATTCCTTAATGACATTCAAAAAAGAAAATATCCATTTGAACCTACCAACTTGAAAAATGTTTAAAGAAAAATTATGATGTTATGATGAGTTATGCTAATGAGTAATTGGGCATTTGCCACATTTGATGTGTCTAATCTTTATACTTGACAAATGTGACTTAAATGGATCTTAAATTTGTAAAGCTAAGAGTGCAACAAGGTAGGCATCTTTTACTATGGCAGAACTTTTTTTTTTTCTGAAAAGTAACTTGGTGGGCGGGTCTCAAGTGGAACTTTCAGGAGGATTGTCCTTTTGGGTTAGAGATTTATTAGAGAAGACAGATTACAGATTGACATTAGTAAAGGAGTTTACAACACTGTGTCAACCTAATGTTCATTCTTGTACCCATATGGGAAAAGAAGTGGCTGGGTGACCACAGGGAGAGTGACTGCTTTTTCACAATTGCCTTCTTACCTCCCCATGCACACACAGTGGCAAGAGCTCCTCCCCCTCACACACAAATAAACAGATCAATAAATAATGGAATTTAAAAATTTTCTCCAATAGTTAATAATTCTTTTTTTTTTTTTTTTTTTGGTTTTTTGAGATAGGGTTTCTTTGTGTAGTTTTGGTACCTGTCTTGGATCTCACTCTGTAGACCACGCTGGCCTCAAACTCACAGATTCACGTGGTTCTGCCTCCTGAATGCTGGGATTAAAGGTGTGCGCTGCCGCCGCCGCTTCCCAGCTTAGTTAATAATTCTTTAAGTACTGCATTAATTAAATAATACTGCAACAAAAAGAAATTAAATCTCTAGGAGGAATTTCCATTATAAATTACTTAACTCTAGTAATCATTTTATATGATTATTATTTAATTAGCATATACACACAGGAAAAAGTATAATTTTTGTTTTATTGAATCTTGTGTAAGACAGTCCATGCTATAGATTTTACTTTGTCTGAATCCATATTGTTTCAGTGCATTAGAAATAGTATTTCTAAAATTTAGTAGATATAGAGTATAATTTTATAATATAAGAAGTATTTCTGACTTATTTAAAAAAGAACCAAATGCACACTAAAAAAATAGGACTTATTTGCCTTGGAGCGATTGCTGGAGGGCAAAGAATAAAACAGGTTTATCATTTATATCTAGGGAGAACTATTGGCCTTCAGTTAGTCCAAATAAATTCTTAAAAATAATTTTATTCAAAGGAATGATCTGGAAAGATTCTTTTTAAAAGTAGGATACTATCTAAATTAAAATGCATTTATGTGTGAAAACATAAGGTCACATGCATTTCTGCTCCATATTTAATCCAGAATCATGAATAAAATCATGTTATTAAGTTATACTTATTACAGTTTTCAACTTGCTATTTTATTTTGTGTTTGTGAGTCTGAAGATCTTTTACAATTAGTGAAGACCATGTTGATTAAGTGTTCCAGCTCATCTAAGTATATATAGTTACTTAAGAAGCATTTATTTACAAAAATGTTAAATTATATTTACAAAGCTGCTTTAGGGCTCATGAGAAAAACTAGCAAAATGCATATAAGGAGTTTATAATGTACTATTTATATAACTGTCTTAGAATAACATCATTAAATCCTAGAAGTGCGTTATTGTTTTCATTAATTATGAATACTGAGATCCACCAAGCAAATTTCCAGATAGGCTGCATATTAGAAACATCACTTTGAATTAATTATAACTATATAACTATATAACTATACACACACACACACACACACACACACACACACACACACACACACACATGAAGGCACATTGAAGAGGGCTGAGCAATTAGAAGCATTCTTCTGCTCAATGACATCATAGTCTCTTCATTTCATGCCACATCCTCCCCAGCTCCCCTCACATCTGGATCTACTGCTTTCCTTTCTTTCATTAAAAAAGAACAGTCTTCCAAGAGATAAGAAAACATAACAAAATAAAACTTAATGAGGTAAGACAAAAATTATTACATTGAAGTTGGACAAGACAAATCAACAGAAGAAAAATATCCAAAAGAAGGCACAGTTAACAGAGACCCACTCCTTTGCACACTCTGGAATCCCATCCAACACTAAACTCCAAGCCATAACATATATGCAGGAGACCTGGTGTAGACTAGTGCACACCCTCTGCATGCTGCTTCTGTCTCAGTTAGTTCGTAAGAGCTTTGCTCATGTTGATTTAGAGGGCCTTGTTCTTTTGTCCTCCATGTCCTCTGGTTCTTACACTCTTTCTATCTCTAAGAAGAGGAAAATATTAGACTGGCCAAGCAAATAAACAAATTAAATAAACACAGGGATGAGTATCCTACTGAGAGTTACTACTGCTCTGATGAAACACTGTGACCCAAAGCAAATTTGGGAGGAAAGAGTTTATTTAGCTTACACTTCCATATCACTCATTGTTCATTATTGGAGGAAGTCAGGACAGGAACTCAAGCAGGACAGGAACCTGGAAGCAGGAACTATGCAGAGGCCATGAAGAGTGCGGGTTAATGGTTTACTGCTCATGGCTTTCTCACCCTGCTTTCTTGTAGTACCTAGGACCACCAGCCCAAGTGTGGCATCCCCCAAAATGGACTGGGCCCTCCCCCATGAATCACTAATTAAGAAAATGACATACTGACCTGTCTACAGTCTAACCTTATGGACACATTTTTTTTTTTTTAAATTGAGGTCCCCTCCTCTCAGATGACTTTAGCATGTGTTCACATAAAACCCTCCAGCACAATTGATCCCCTGTCAACTTGACACCCAAACAAGTCAAACTAAAGCCATACCTTTACTTTCTTATCTCCAAGATCACACATTAATATAAACATCACAATATAAAATGTCTTACAAACTTAAAAAGTCCAATAGTCTTACAAATTCAAATACTTTAAAAATGAACTCTCTTAAAAAATAATCAAATCCTATTTTAAAAACAAAATTCTCTCAACAGTAGGTTTCTATAAAATAAAAAAAATAGTTAAATACTTTACTGTTTCAAGAGGAAAGAAAGAGGAAACAATCATATCAAAGCAAAACTTAACTCCAACAGTGGAAGCCACCCAATGTCTGGGGTCCACTCATGATCATATCGTCTCATCCAAAGCCTTGGGTCACTTCTCAGGTTCCATCTTCTGCAAAATGCATAATCTGTCTTCTAGACTCAGACTTGTTCCACTCAATTCTGATGTTGTTCTTGGAAGTTATCCCATGGCACTGGCATCTCCAAAATGCTGGGACCCTCCACTGCAACTGAGCTGCACTTTTACCAATAGTCCCCCTAGGTTCTCTTCATGGTGCAAAACCTCAACTCTTCTCCATCACCCTTTCAGTTCTGGAGCTTCCACTACTACTCTGGTTGTATGAAGCAGTTCTGGAATCACCTACATTCCTGTAAAACCCATCACCCATGCACCAATAATCACCCCAAGTAAAGTAATGCATCAAATGATCTTGATTGAAATAATTTCTTTCATCTGTCATTGATATCCTAACTGTTGTAAGTAAGCATTTTTTTCACATCTTTCCAGAGAAGTCATAGTAACAGCTTTAAGGGAAGTGAGAGGCAGAAAGAAGAGAGATGAGGGTATAGATAGGAGCTGAAAAATCATGACCTAAAAAAAATTTTGAAAAAAATAAAGGTACTAAGAATATAGAAAGTCCCTAAAATATATACACAAACATATGAAAAAAGAGTTTAAATGGAATTACCCAATAACATGGTGGAAGTTCACCTAGTAGACTCCCGAGGCCCAGTGCCAAGAACCCAGGAATGGGCTACCTCGTTGGGGGTCCTTGGACAGTAGGGTTCTATAGATCCTCAAACTGTCAGTTCCCAGTCCTAAATGGAAAACATATGCCATACCCCTCCTCCCAAGGCTCAGGCAACATTGCTGCAGAGAAGACAGAAAGCTTCTAAAAGCCATTAGTGGTGGATGACTATAAGGAAAGTGGTTGCTGAACACAACAGGGCATGTTTGTTTACAAATTGACAGCGCTTGGAAGAGTTTGGCACATCCAGTACAGGCTCAAGCTAGACATATTACAAGCGTGGGGAGGGATTGTGTGCCTACCCGTAGTTAAAGAGCTATTGACAATTGATCACTGTTGGGAGAGGGAGAGTCAATTCATTTAAGGGTGACCTAATCGGTATACCGATCTCTGAAGCAAGGTCACAAATCCAAGAGTGTATAGGTAGTATAAATCTTGCTTGATATTATTCACCAAAACACACAAATTTTTGAATTGGTAAGGATCTGGGGGGAGTTGGGCGAGACCAGTGAGTATGCTTAAAATGTATTGTATAAAATTCTCTAAGAGCTAATAAAAATGAAATGGAGAAGAAAAAGTGAGACAGCAGCAACCAAAGACTATAGTACATTAAAGTATTTTGAGAATTACGCCGTTCACGCAATTCTTATTATAGTAGATTGTTACAATGTCTATACTTCATTGTTTCTTAGTTCATAGTTACATTTCACTTGCAGCATGAACTTTGTCATTGGTATGAACTTGTAAGAAAAGTCTGGATATACCCGGTCTGGTATTATTAGTGTTTCAGCCACCTACTGAGGAGCATGGAAAAATTTTGCAAGGTAAAGAAAAATCTAATAACAATAATAATAATTATATAATAATTTTCATCTTTAAATCATTTATTTTATTACATTAAATTATGTGTCCCACTGTGGTTTTTTGCATGAGTGAAATGCCTATCCATGGAAGTAGAAGAGGGTGTGGGATTCCCTGGAATCATGGATGCTTAGAACCAATCTTGTGTTCTCTACAAGAATAGTGTATGCTTTTAACCACTGAGCCATCTCTCCAGTTCTGTATGCTTGTTAGGATCCCGAGTACACCAATTGGCTTACAAAGCATTATATAGCACACAACTACCTTGAACTTCTGTTCTTGCTGCTTCTGCCTCATTAGTGACAGAATTACAGGTGAGCACAACCAAACCTGGTTTATCCCATAGTAGAGGCCAAACCAAAGTCTTCCTGCATGCTAGGCAAGCATTCTACAAATTAATTTACACCCAATGCTAATTCTTTATGTTTAATGAAAAAAAATCTAAACAAATGCATATAAACTATGTATTTCTCTTCACAATGATGTCTCTAATCAAACAGTTTTGTGTGAACACAGAAAATTAAAACTACTCTATAACATTATACTGATATTTTTTATGGTTTCAAACACGCTTTCATAATTTACTTTATGATATGAGCCAGTAACAGGTGTTGGAGGTCATGTATTTCACCCCTCTCATAGCCGTCTGTTTTTATTGGCAGATGTACAGCATTTGGTGGATTATTATAAAAAAAATACATGCATCATACAGGGGTGAATGCCATCCAAAATTAGTACAGCACAAGGAGAACTATTGTCCAGGGAAAGAGCTTCTTAGAAGGCTTAGTGAACAATATTAAGAAAAAGTAATAGAGTATTATACTGCAAAAAAACCCCTCAAAGTCATGTGTTTATTAAACCAATACACCTATTAGTAATAATAACAATAGTATGTGTTGAAAAATTGCTATGAGAGTGTATTTTGTGCTCCTTCTCTAAAAACTAAGTAGTTAAGACAATGAATAAATTTGTGAGCATGATTATCTATTCTGCCATGTATAGGTGTATCATCAGATCATAGACACAGTTTATTTTCCCACTAATGGGTGAGTTTTAGAGGCGTAAGAAATCAAAAGCAAAATGGATCCTTATATAAGTTCCCAGTTTCATGTTACATAATCGGCAACGGTAGCTCCATTCTCTACAGTGTGTCTAAGGGAAGATACTGAGGTCTGGAGAGGATTTTCTTTCCACCATTAGACTTCTTTCCCCACTATCAGTTTCATAATTCCTTACATTCCCTTTTCAGCAGGATTTTCAGCTGGGTGGCATGTCCTGAGGGTGTGTGATTAGAGACTTTCCCACAGGCTTCCCTCTCACTGCTGGCTTCCAGCTCAGACTCAGAAGGCTGTGCCTCCTCACATTGATCCTTCTACCTGCTGGGGGGTCTCAAGTTCATTTGCTGAAGCTGCATTTTTTAAAGAGAATCTGTGACAGTCCGCTGCCTTTGGAAGTAGCAAGGATTACTTCCTTTCTCCCTGGTTACCAAAGCTGTGTGTCCAGCTAAAACTTACGTTAATCGCTTCTCTGGATTTTCTATCTTCCCAGTGTACATTTTCACATTCTTCTTAATTTCTTTAACTATAAACCGAGTGTTGAAAAATGAATCATCTTCTTCTACTTTACATACCCATGTCTAAACTACTTAGATTTTTAAACGTGGGAATTTATTTCTGGTTATATTATAACTGTTTCTAATGCATTTCTAGCACATTTTCCCATTCATAAATAAAATAAGATAGAAAACAGGTAAGGCGCTACGAACACGGTGCTAGCCGGAGTATACTTGTAATAAGTAATGGAAAGTAGGTTGGCTCAGAAATTACTTCACCCCTGAAGCCAATGTGAGAGTAGTGAGATTCCAGGTTCTTAATGGGACTAAGAAACATATAAATATTTAGCATTGAAATATAAAGCTCCACTCACCAAAGCACAAACATGCTCGGTCCTGGAATATGTAGCAAAGGTGAAAGTTCCCCGGGGAGCAGAGCATAGCTACACTCCTTCAGCTGCAGATGAGAGAAGGGATAAAATATTAGTCAAGTTGAAATTATATACAACTAAGAGTAAGCCACACATATAACTCTAGTTAGGATGACTAGAGAGAAAAGTTTAAATAAGTTACAGGAAAATGCAAGCTGACAATTGTGCAGGTAGAAGAGGAGAGGATTAGAGCATTAGCTAAGGTAGTATAATCATCTGCTGGAATATTAAAAATAATGTCATAAAAGTTGAACATACACAAGCGATTAAAAAGTCATTTATTTATAGTCAAGGTTTAGAAGTAAATAGAACTTCAAATTTTAAATGGAAGTATAACCCAGAACTTAAAATAACTGTAATCAGAAATGTTGAGGTACTTTAGTATAAGCAGAAAACTCCGAAGCAATATAGTAATAAGTGAGGGAAAAAGTGATTAATAATATAGAAACATCTTTCCTTATTATTTCCCTAAACATATTTTTAATAATTTAGTAATCAAATTTAAAAATAGATATATCCACAGGATAAATTTATTTCAAATTCATGAAAAACAAACAGAAGAAAAACAATGAAATAACTAAAAAAAAGTGTATTACCAGTATCAAAGTATTATATAAAGCTATAGTTATTAAATTTTTGGTATACCTGTAAAAATGATGAATGGGAAACATTAACGAAATTTAATAAAACTTACAATAATAGGTGTATTATTAAACTTTTTTTATTATATCTCTTTATCATTTCTAAGTATTTTGAAAGAGTTTCTGTAGCTTTGGTTTTATAAAAAAAACATATAATGAAGTATTTTCTTGCCATGAAATCATAAGCATGTTTCTAATATTAATCTAGGGTTCGTTAAATCAATATTTAATACAAATGTTTAGATATAATCTTTAAATTAAATACTGTAGGGCCAGCTTTGTTTAAGTAACACATTTATTTGGAGCTATATTAACATCTAAAGCTGAGTTTTCAGGGTTAGAGATTTTTTTTCACACAATAACACAGGATAAAATACATGTGAAGAAAGCAGGAATGATAAACAGGTTGGTACTCAGACAGGGATGCTGGTGAAGGATGGGGGCACAGGCATTCTTTATATCCAGGCATACATGTCCCCGGGATTCAGTCTCAAGAATACATTTTTCTACTTGTGTTTCATAAAATCAGTTGCGGCGTCTTTGTGTGTTGTAGGCTGTAAACTCCATCACTGCTTTGAACAGTGTCAGTGCAGCCTTTACTCTTGCACACCAGAAAAATTGTCATAAAATTCTGTGAAGTAACCTCACTTTAACTTCATGCATTCATATTTCCAAGTGCAGTCAGTTACCTTACTTTCTTTCACTGTGGACTGAAAAAAAAAGTCTGCAAACCATATGTCTAATACATCTTCTCCTGAAATCTTGATATGAGAACAATTTGAAAACATTTTTCCTATTTTTTTTCCTAACAGGAAAACACAACATGAATAAATAAAATAATTGCTCAATGGTTCTATGATAGTTCTATGATCAGCTTGGCAGGATCTTGAATAATCAAAGAGACAAGCCTGTCTGCAGGACTGTGAGACTCTGCAGATTAAATTCACAAAGGTGGAAGGGTTTGAAATTTTACTAAACGTGGATTAGGACTTCAGGCTGAGTCCCTGTACTGATGTCAGCCTGATGATTCCAGAGAAATTCTGGCTTTTCCTTGGCTTAATATGCATTGCATCATTTTGATATGAAGACAGTAGAAAAGCTAACACTACAGTGACTTACATGGGACAGAAGTTTATTTTTACGTTAATAGGGCCACATACAGGGTCCAAGTCTGACGTCACTCTCCATTGTCAGAGAGCCAGGTTCCATGCTCCCAGTTTACTAAGTTGATTTTCAATGACACTGTATGCTTCTGCTTCAACACTCTGCAGTTGAGGAGATACGGCAAAACAACATGAAAGACAATCACCACAGACTTGTACCTTTACGGGTTTCCTAATCTGAGAAGACCATGCTTCTTGTAATCGATTGACTGAGCTTAGTTACATGGCTGTAGGTACAAAGCCTAACTAGTAATCACCATGCAGTTCCCAAGTAAACATTGTGGTGGCCAGCATTTTTACATGGATTCTGTGGTTTCCAAACTGAGGTCCTTGTGTTTGCAAACAAGGAACTTTACACACAGATCCTCCTCATTAGCCCCATGACTACATTTCTTTACAGTTTCCTCTACAGACAAAATTTATCAACATTTTTGGGTGTGTCTTTTACTACTTGAAATAATCTGGGTCAGAGTAGTTAATACAATTTACAACTCTTTGTTTTCACATTAACAGATAGGCAATTTTAATGTGCCTAATTCCAAAAGTGAGATTTGTAAATAATATTTCATTTGTAGTGAACATATCCCTAAGCTGGCATATTTTAGTTCCTAGCTGACCCTGGAAAGGGATTTGAATACAAAGTCACTTCCATGTTTCTCCTTTTCTTCCATGTACTTTCTCTCGCGTTCCCGTTCTCTCTCTTAGCCCACTTCTCTCTGCCTTTTCCTCTCTCATTCATTTTCTTTCCCTTTTCTGTCAAGTGTCAGGTCAGTAGCAGTAGTTGTTCCATAGCTTTCAAGTTTGATTTAGTGTGGTGGTTTGAACGAGAATGGCCCCCTAGGCTCATGTATTTGAAGGCTTTGTCCCCAATTGTTGAAACTGCTTGGGAAGGATGAGGAGTTTTGTGCCTTATTGTAGGAATTTGTCATGGTGGGAGGGTGATTTTCTTATAATTTTGAGCTCATATGGCAATTACTCAAAATATTAGAACTTCCCAGCATCCATAATCACGACAACCAGTTCTTTTTAATGAGTAATTATATATAATGTATATGCATATAGGTAGATAATAGGTACATAGACAGATAGATTGGTAGATTTATCAATTGAAACACACACACACACACACACACATGCATGCACACACACACACATCTGGTTTTACTTATCTGGAAATATCCAACTAATACAGCAAAATACATCCATGGGTTACAGGATAACAGATTCTTCAGTAAGCCTGTCCTAAAGAAGATTAGTATAAACACCCACAGAAATTCAGATAAGTTTATCATCATCTCCACATTTGACAGCAGCATGGAAGATTACCTGGTAAACTGGTACCAATAGCTAGACCTCTTCCTTAAGGAGGATCACTATGACTAACATCCATGCTTCAGAAAAACCCCAATTAAATTAGGTTAAAACTGTTTTTCCATAGAAATGAAATGATATTCCTTAGTTTTGGTTATTTTGGTTAGTCTCTTTATTGCTGTTATTCCAAGAGAATATCTCTAATGAGTAATTGAAAAATATTCACTTTTATCTAGGAATATGAGGGGAGCAAGTACAAAGTTGTACATACTAACAGTTAAAGGCTAAAAATGACACCATCATTAGTGTTTGGTATAATAGTGATGGTCCCACATCCCATGAGATACTAGGAATGCAATTTTTCTTATCAGTGATGATCTGAGCTGACCTACCAGAATGAAATACGTTATGTGGATATTGTATGCTGCTTTCTGCTACTGTTGTAAACACAGGGATCAAAACAACTTGTGAAGGAGGTTTATTTCATCTAACATTTCCATGTCATAATCCATCACTGAATGAAGTCAGAACAGGAACCCAAAGCTAGAACCTAGGTGGGATCTTGGAGCAGAAACCATGAGGAAGCATCTTATTGACTTACTCTTTCAATTTCTGTCTCTCCTCTTGCTCCTGGCTTTCTAATATACCCCCTGCCTAGTGATGGTACCACAGTAGACTGGTCCTTTCCACATCAATCAAGAACATACATGTCTTATAGACACGCCCACAAACCAATATGATCTCATAATCCTTCAGTTGTAGTTCCCTCCCTCAGGGACACTCAGGTGTGTTAACAATAGAAACTAATGACCATACTAGCATAAGTCTAGATCAATTAACAAGCCTGAAGGAAAATAACATTACAAAGACCATGGCATTATAGCTGCTTGCATCCTCTTTTCCTTTAGAATAGTCATCACCTTTATTTTAATTTTTTCCTTTGTTAATTTCAATATGTACTTTTCTACAGACTCATTTCAATTTGTGTTTGCTTGAATAATTAAATACTTTGCATCATGTATGAAAACAATAGCAATAGTGTTAATGTTTTTACTCTCATTCTGAGAGGTGATACACTTGTTTCTAGAAAGTTGTTTGCCCACAGGTAGAGTTTATTCCTATAAGATACACTTAATATCAGTAGAAAATACCCAAAACTGTGTATAAAACAGCTAGCCATTAATAACAACATTAATTTAAAAATTTATAGTATCCATACAGGAAGAATTATTGTTCTATAAAGAAACTATCAACCATGTGCCACATAGGCCAAGAATGGAGCCTATTGAGAAATTTGAAATAATACAACTAGCAATGCAAGAAACATTGTACCTTCTTCGATTTTACATAGGTTAATTGAAAAGGAACATAAAGCTAGGGAAAGTTGACTAAGAACATTGCAGTAACTGAACAGTTGAGTACAGATCCCAGGAGATAAAGTGCATGCTGGGAAAAACTGAAGATAAACATGTCATCCTAACTTTGTTGCACTGCCTTTGATCGATAGATCAAGAGGAAGAGGTAACAAAGCCATGAAATACCCTTTATGAAAACCGCATTAAACAGGCTTTTGTAAAGACATTCCCTCTAACAAAGAATAAATAAGTCTGGCTGTAGACAAAGTGAATGTTGGGGTGCAAAGAAAATTACCAAATATCTAAACTACTCATTGAAAGGTCTGAAAAGACTATTGAAAGTGGATGATTGCGGTTAAAAAAAAAAATAGTAATTTGTGGTTTGTGCTGGCAGTGAATAGCTGATGACTGCAATTCCATGAAGACTTTGAGGAGCAGCCATACACCATAAACACAATCAAAAGCTGTACAGGAAGTGACATGACAAATTTGATCTCAACAATGCAAGCAGGTTCTAAGTATAGGGTTTGTTGTTTGTCACAGCAGGGAGAATGGAGCTGAAGATAGTTCTGCCAAGCCTCACTCATTATAGTGATGGCCACTCTGTTGAGATTAATCTAAACGCCATTTTTTAACAGATCCTATTCTTGTAGTGAAGGATTTGCTATTTATTTCCTGGAACCAAGAAATGTCTTTTTTTTTCCTTTTTTGTTTTTCTCATAAATGGTATATTTGACAAGTCAGGAATTATATATGCAATAGTATTTTATCACAATATATACTTATGTGTATTATAAGTATAAAAATAAATTTCTAGTATTATTACATAATAGAGGAATATGTATGTGTAAGCATTTTGTAGGTTATGTATCAGTACATGTATCCTGGTTTCCTGGGAGGAGTAATGTCTCATATGAGTTTTCTAATGACATTCCTTATTTTCCCACTATAACTTTCAAAACCAGGGAAACTTAGTCCTAATTGATCCAGGATAGCTGGTACCCACAAATGAAATTGTAGCTATGAAGCCAAATAAATTTCCTGCCTTGAACTACCTGGTACTTAGTGTATTTGAAACATAAAATATAAGGAAAGTTATAAAAATAACGACTGAATGATGTCAGTTGTGAAAAGCTTGACTGACTTTTTTGACAGCAGAGGGGTAACGGTAGTATGCAGTAAGTGTGGTAAGACTAGGAAAAGAAACTAACAATAGTTTCATTCTGTAACCCAATATCACAAGTCAGCCTTCATAAGCATAGTGATGAAATATACTTGGCTAAAACAGGGACTCTTTGCTGGACATCTCTATCTATGTTGTTCCATCATGAATAAGGAACTTAGCTCTTTTGAGGCTAAATTTCTTCATCTGTAATTTAAGAAAGATGGGGAAATTTAAGTTTGATGTTTTCCTGAGGGTCCTAAGTCTTAGAATCTAAGTAATAAGACTCACATATATTACCCACTTTGATTCTCAGATATGCATATTGTGTTACTCTATCATTCACTGGCTACCCAAACAGTTATGAACCAGACAATATTGGTCTTCTCCTTTTGGCATGATGTCATTGTTGTTTGGTCAGTATTAAGACAGTGTATAAAAGTGTACTGTGTCAATTCTTTTGCTCTTGGGAAAAGGAAATCAGCTAACAGTAGAACATAAAGACTTCTACTAAAGTGTTTGCTATATGTTTGTTGTGGTGGTTTAAATAAGAATGGCCCTGTAGATGCAATTCTAAATGGTTTTATTAAGTAAGAAACACAGAGCCAAATGCAGAGTCAAAAGCCCAGAGGTCAGAGAGCAGTAGCTAAGAGCTGAGACCACCTTCTTACCACCCGCTGCCGCTGCTGTCCTTCCCCTGAGAATGAGGCCTATTTCCTGTGTGTCTGTCTTTTTATTGACTTTCTGTTTTGCCTTCTCATTGGTTCTAAACCCAACCACATGACCTCCTCATCACTGCCTGTCTATACAGACCTCCAGGTCTCTATGGTTGGTGTTGAGATTAAAGGCGTGTGTCTCCAAACTGGCTATGTCCTTGAACACACAGACTCTGCCTGCCATGTGATCAGATTAAAGGCGTGTGCTACCACTGCCAGACTGCTATTAGCTCTGACCCCCAGGCACTTTTATTTATTAACATACAAATAAAATCACATTTCAGCACAAATAAAATATCACCATATGGCCCCCATAGGCTTATATATTTGAAAGCTTGGTAATTGGGGAGTGGCACTTCTTGAAAAGGATTAGTATGTGTGGCCTTGTTGGAGTAGGTGTGTACTTGCTGCAGGTATTACTGGGGGGTGGGATTTGATGTTTCCAAAGTCCATGTAGGTCCCAGTGTCTCTTTCTTCCTGCTGTCTGTGGATCCAGATGTGGATCTCTCCTCTACATTTTTAGCCCCATGTCTTCCTGTGGGCCACCATGCTTCCCACCATTTTCATAAAGGATTAAATCTGTGGAATTGTAAGCAAGCACTAATTGTTTGTCTTTAAGAGAGTCTGTTATAGTCATAGTGTCTCTTCAAAGCAATAGAACACCAACTAAGACATATGTGCTCAATGAGGGATATTGAACTAGCTCATTTCTTCCTCAAGACTATCTGGATTTTCTACTTTCTTGGAGATCACTTAAGAAGGAAAATGAAGTATATAGTTTTATATCCCTTGTGACATATATAGAGGGGCAAAGAGTTTTTCCCTGATGAAAAATTTAAATGGTTTTATACAGCAGTAATTATGTGCAATTATCTCTCTAGTGACTGCATGTATGGACTTTCAATATGCATAGTGTTCATCCCAGGAGCTTTAGAGTCCTCTATGGCTTGCCCTGGAAACAAACCAATTTAGTTACTTATGAGATATGATATTATGGATACACCAAGTATACATTTTATAAAAGGGATAATATGTCTAATATTCTAAAACTGTTTTAAGCTTTAATGCGATTGTATAGATAAAGGGCTAAATGTGTTAGTTAATATACTGACTTCCCAATAAATATTTGCTTGAACCATGACTAATATGAAACCCAAACCAATCTTGAAGGATTCAGTAATAAGTCAGTGAGTAGTCATTTGACATTAATGATCAATTTTATCATCTAATGGAGTTTTACCTAATATGCTATGCGTGTGTGTGTATATATATTATACAATTTCTTATTGGCAAATTTGGTCTGGGATCAATGATATTATATTGTAACTCTTGTAAATATATATAATAACTATTTTAGTTGTAGGTATATATTGAGCAACCATTTAATATAGACAAGAGTCATGATATATGTCACTATTACTGGTACCTTTAACTTCAGTTGATGAAATAGCAAGTAGCATATAACTATCTTAACTAAAAATATTGAGACTCCCATAGGATAAGATAAAAATTGTTTCTTTCATTTCTATTACTGTGCTTTAAATATGCCAGCAGAACATTGTTCACACATTTCTGGAGAGCAAATTATATGTGGCAGTGACAATAAATTAAAGGGGAAGAGACCACGGAATTGAGGGGAAGTGGGGAGGGTAAAAAGAGAGATCAAGTGGGGAAAGAGAAATAGAAATCACATAACTACAGCATTCATGGATGAAATTCTCAAAATATTAAATTAAAAATGTATTTTCTACCATACAGAGAAAAGTTAATAAAACCTATCACAGTACAGATACAGGGCTGGGCATGAAATCTTCGTGAGAGAAAATGTGCTGTGTACACATGATGCTCTGGTTAGTTTACCAGCACCTCAAAAAACACAATTTTTAATGCATGCAAACATGTATATATGTTTTTAGTTTCTAAATACATACCTATACACATACATGCATACACTCATAAATTAGAAAAGATGGAGAGGACATAGCATGAAAATACACAAACTAATTTAAAATACATTCGATGAAATCATTAAGGATAAATCTTCAAATGTATCAAGGACAAGAGCAACAACAACAACAAAAAGGAATGCACATGAGAGGGAGACCATAAAATCACCATTAAATATATGAGTTGATCTTCAAATAGGAAGATGCTCTCAGTAAGAACTGTAAAAGTCTAAATAAAGTTGTACTTTATTTATAATGTCAAACTGAAGTGATTCATTAGGTGGCATCATTTGTGGAGAGGGAAGGAGGTTAATACAGAAGGTCAAAGAGGGACGAGGAGTCGGGCGGTGGTGGCGCACGCCTTTAATCCCAGCACTCGGGAGGCAGAGGCAGGCGGATCTCTGTGAGTTCGAGGCCAGCCTGGGCTACAAACCAAGATCCAGGACAGGTACACAGAGAAACCCTGTCTTGAAAAACAAAAAACAAAACAAAAAAAAAAAAAAAGAGAAGAGGGAAAAATAACACCAAGGATATTAGATAAAGCTTTGATAAAACCATCTATGTTCATATGTGTGTGTCTGGGTATATATATTTGTTTATAAACACATGTTTATATATAAATACCCATACACAGGTATATGTGTCTATGTCTTATATGAGGTTATGCCCCTTGGGTAAATAATACTCCCCAGAACAATCTGCTAAAAACATAATTACCATGCATGAGAAACTTTTGAGTGAGTTACTAGTCAGGGCAGTCCCAAAGGGGGAGTCAATTGATGCTGCCCTTGGTTGCTTCTCAGTGCTTGATGGTTAAATCCCTAGTGCTGCAGACACAGCACTCTTCATACCCAGGACGCACAAGATTTAAGCTGGATGTCACCTGAAAATGTCCTCCCTGCGCTCTAGCTTTCATAGGACCAGGAAACACTATGAAAGCTGCCAATGGAGGGAAGTAATCAATAGTTCTCTCCTTCGGTGACACCAATGAACTATAGCGACGAACCACATGGCAAGTTATTCCTCAAGGTGCCGTAGTGGCTCTCCTCTCTTGGCAGAAGTGCTAAGAAGAAAGGAAGACAATGTCAAATATTTCATTTTTGGTTGTGGACCTGAACTGTGTTTCTCTAAAATGTCTGCTGCCCTGAAAAATGAAAGAGAATAGTAACAGAAATTGATCTGTAAGCACAAGACAAATGCTGTGGATATTGTTCTATATAAATAAAACACGGATGGCCAGTGACCAGGCAGGAAGTAGGTTGCCAGGCAGGAAGTAGGTGGGACAAGGAGAGAGGAGAATTCTGGGAAGCAGAAGGCTGAGGAGAGACACTGCAGCCACCGCTGGGAGAAGCAGCATGTAAAGACGCCGGTAAGCCACCAGCCACATGGCAAGGTATAGATTTATAGAAATGGGTTAATTTAAGAAAAAAGAACAGTTAGCAAGAAGCCTGCCATGGCCATACAGTTTATAAGTGATATAAGCGTCTGAGTGATTATTTTATAAGTGGATTGTGGGACTGCGGGGCTTGGGGAACCTGGAGAGAAGCCCTCCAGCAACAGACAAATGGGCCACTTACCCAAACATAAAAAAAATTCGGAAACACCAGGTGGTACCCTATGTGAGCTAATCCCATGATAACAAGGTACAGTTAAAATGTTAAAATACGTTCTTTACCAATCACCTTACTTCAGGTGAAGCCATCAGGTTCATTGTTCAGGATATGGGCATAGCTACCATATTATAATATGTTTTTACAATATGCTATTTTCAACAACAAAAGTTCACTACATACATAAATATTACACATGGTTTATATAAAGGAATGGAATATGTTGAGATAAAACAATGTCGACTCACTGAAGATTTTGAAATAACATGCCCTGTGTGGTCAAGTTTGCAATGAAAATCAGAGGTGAAAACCACAGAGAAATCACGATAAATATATACAAACAAAAATAATTAGCCAAATGGAAAAAAAATTACAGAAAAGAAATTAAACAATTGTAAAGCCTTAAAGCACAATAACTAAAAAGAAATGTTCAGAATTGGGTTTCAAGATCAGATTTTTCACAGTATGAAAATCAGAGCTGGCACAAATGGCTCAGCACGTAAGAGTGCGTGTTACTCAGGCCATGGCAGCCTGGTCAGTATCTGGAACCAATAGGATGGGAGGAGAGGACCAAATCTTGTGGTGGTATTGTGTTCCCCCAAATATTGTGCACCCTAATAAACTTCTCTGGGGTCAGAGAACAGAAAAGCCACTAGATACTTAGGACAGGCAGTGGTGGCTCATGCCTTTATCCTAGCATTCCAGAGGCAGAAATCCATCTGTTCAAGGCCACATTGGAAACAGCCAGGCATGATGACACATGCCTTTAATCCCAAGAAGTGATGGCATAAACAGAAAGATATATAAGGTGTGAAGACCAGAAACTAGAAGCATTTGGCTGGTTAAGCATTTGGCTGGTTAAGCTTTCAGGCTTCTAGCAGCACAGTTCAGCTAAGAGCCATTTGGATATGAGGACACAGGGGCTTCCAGTCTGAGGAAACAAGACCAGCTGAGAAGTTGGCCAGGTGAGGTTAGCTGTGGCTTGTTCTGTCTCTCTGATCATCCAGTGTTCACCCCAATACTTGGCCTCAGGTTTGATTTCATTAATAAGGACTTTTAAGATTCATGCTACATCTGGCACCCAACGTTTGTGGTATGAACTCATGAAAAAGCAGTTTGCTTGTGGCCTTGCGGCCTCCTGCTCAGACCCCAGCTACCCTAAGCCGGTTGTGGTGGTGCACACCAGTAGGATTTACTGAGGGAGGCAAAGGCAGGAGGATCCCGAGTTTGAGGCTAGTCTAGGAGTCTTGCTTAGGTGAAGCTTCGGCCCGGCCTGAATCACAGTGGTGGGACCATGGAGGCAGTGGCTACTGCTCCGAGTGGCCAGCTCCTTCTTATCGTGTTGATGACTGCAATGATGCTGCTACCTGGGACAAAGGGTTTACTGCTGCTAGTTTAGAGAAGAATTGCCAGGACCATCGTGTTACAAGAAAGCATCAGCAAAGGTCAGTTTGGAAAAGTTTGGCAAGACAAATGGTGGGGAGAAATTGCTGTGAAGATATTCTCTTCTAGGGAAGACCATTCATGGTTCTAAGACACAGACATTTATCAGGCTGTGGTTGCTCCAAACCACAGAGGAGGCACAAAAAAAGTCTTCAGTGAACCATGACCACGCCTAACAATGACTTTGAAATCTTCAAAAAGATGACAGGATCCCACAATGAAGGTTCCACATGAACTATGATAAAGCCATTAAGCTGATAAACACCTTGGAAAGATGGGCTTTGGACTACAAACTGGTCAGGACAATTTCGAGATGACTAGCTGACATGATCCAGCCTGACAGACTACTCGAGCAAGGACTTGTGACAAGCCCTGAACTTTCCTATTGTGACTGGACAAATGATACAGGACTTGACAATTAACCCCAAAATTTTCTTTTCAGAATCCCCAAAGATGCCTTCACCCTAGAAAGAGGAAGTAATTTTAAGAAAATGACACCCACATTCCCAAGAAGTGGGATGAGAGGTTTTTGGTTGTTTAATGAGTTTTGGATATTGTCATTGTTTACAATGGTTGGTTACAAGTTGTCAATTGTTAATGGTCAAGAAAAAAGCTGAACATGAAGATTAGATTCAGATGTTTTGTTTAAAAAAAAGGAAAGAGAAAGATAAAGAAATAATATGATAAATGGGTAGGTCACTGAATCTACACTAAAAAGAAAAGGGGGAAGATATAAAAATGACAAAAGGCAGATTACTGAATCTATTATGAAAAGAAAAAATACTTTTAAAAAGGAACTACTTGTTTTAAATAAGATAAGTAATGAAATTTTTTTGTTTGAGTTTATCAAATGTTACTGGACTCTAGACATTGTTAATATATATATATATATATATATATATATATATAGTGGAGTTTTTATCTGAATCTGTCAAACGTTAATGGACTCAACATTGTTAATGTAATTCTTGACTGTATATATTGTATATACTTATTGGATAGTGTTTCTTGTATTAGTTATAAGCTTTTTAAAATTTCAGACAAAAAGAGAAAATGTGGTGGTATTGTGTCCCCCAAAAATATTGTGTGCTGTAATAAACTTATCGGGTCAGAGAACAGAAAAGCCACTAGATACTTAGGACAGGCAGTGGTAGCACAAGCCTTTATCCTAGCATTCCAGAGGCAGAAATCCATCTGTTCAAGGCCACATTGGAAACAGCCAGGCATGGTGACACACGCCTTTAATCCCAAGAAGTGATGGCATAAACAGAAAGATATATAAGGTGTGAAGACCAGAAACTAGAAGCATTTGGCTGGTTAAGCATTTGGCTGGTCAAGCTTTCAGGCTTCTAGCAGCACAGTTCAGCTAAGAGCCATTTGGATATGAGGACACAGGGGCTTCCAGTCTGAGGAAACAAGACCAGCTGAGAAGTTGGCCAGGTGAGGTTAGCTGTGGCTTGTTCTGTCTCTCTGATCTTGCAGCATACTCCCCAATACCTGGTCTAGGTTTGCTTTTATTAATAAGAACTGTTAAGATTCTTGCTACAAAATCTCACATGTTGTCTCCTGACCTCTGATACTTTGGTGACATATGCCCTAATACTTTAGGTACAACATTCATCTGTGTGCAAATATGCATGCACACACAAAATAAATAAAGGTTTAAAATAATTTGTTTGTATGAAATTGAGTGGTTGAGGTTAAGGGGAGAAAAGGGAACAAAAATAAATAAAACACAGCAGCAGCTACACTATATCCTGAAGGTGATTAGAAATTTTCTGTATGAAACCTGGAAGAAGAAGAAGGAAGAGTAATATTTAAAACATAGTCGGCAATTATGCTAGTCTAGTAAAATGGATGCAGTAGACTCTCTTCTAAGGTCCATGGTCTCTGCAATCACAGGAAGCTCTTAGGTTTCCCGTAATAGGCATGATTTCCCTCCTGTTGAATGGGCTTCAGGTTCAAGTAGACAGCTGTTGGTTCTCTGCATCTGAGTACCACTTATTGCACTTTTATGGATATTTGCCATGCTGGTCCATAAGGACCAAGGCAAAAGAGGTTATTGAGAGTGTGGCAGGGGGAGAGTATATTGGCAGGTTTGGATACAGGCTAGAGGGAGAAAATTGAGGGGTGAAAGTGATGCAATTCTAATTATTTTTAAAAAAGAAAAAAAGGGCAGAAAGAATATTGGGAGAAATACTGGCTGAGTCCTTCCACACAAAATCGTGTGAAACATGTAACTAAAAACACAGGATGCTCAGTCCACTCTAAACAGTGAAAATTCAGAGACTGTGCTATTTCCCTATCACCAGACTTCTAAGGGACAAGGAAAATTCAAAACTGAAGTCTGACAAATACTCATTGTGTACATGAGTTCCCTAAGTGAAACTAAGGGGTAATTTCTCACTAGAGGTTTTGATGGCCAGAAAGTCAGATTAAACAATTTTCAAGGCTAAGCAATAAAAGAAACACCATCAAACAAGAATTTTGTGTATGGGAAAACTCTCATTCAAAACTGAGGGATAAATTATAACATTCTTAAATAAACATAGATAAAGAGAAGTCATTCCTAATACTGTGGTTGTCCTATAAAGAGAGCAATAACCCACATTCAGATTACAATGATAAGCCCTGGGAATGACTCAAGAATACCGAAAAACAAAAGCAGAAACACCAACTTTCCCTTGTCTTTGATAGTTAGTTGGCTCGCATAGGCATATGAGGCCAACTTCCGAAAGCAACAAAATCTACGAACTTACATTTCCTGAGTGGATATAATTTCATCTGTCCCTATATTTGTAGGAAAAATAAGTTCTGTTAAAAAAAACTTTACAAATTTCTGGGGTAATTTTACACTGAGAAAACATGGAAAATACCAAAATAAAATGTAAAAAGAACACTATTCATATAGATGAGAAAGCCAATCTGTCTAAGAGGGATATGGGAAAAATGTGAACCTTTCTGTGAAGATGTGAGGCTCTATTTCACAGAAGTTTTTTTTTTTTTTTGTTTTCCTCGCATTTTTTTCTTTTATTTTATTTTATGATACCATTCAGTTCTACATATCAGCCACGGATTCCCTTGTTCTCCCCCGTTCCTGTCCCCCTCTCCTTCCCCCCAGCCCACCCCCCATTCCCACCTCCTCCAGGGAAAGCTTCTCCCGAGGACTGAGATCAACCTGGTAGACTCAGTCCAGGCAGGTCCAGTCCCCTCCTCCCAGACTGAGCCAAGCGACCCTGCATAAGCCCCAGGTTTCAAACAGCCAACTCATGCAATGAGTACAGGACCCAGTACCACTGACTAGATGCCTCCCAAACAGATCAAGCCAATCAACTGTCTCACCTATTCAGAGGGCCTGATCCAGTTGGGGGCCCCTCAGTCTTTGGTTCATAGTTCATGTGTTTCCATTCGTTTGGCTATTTGTCCCTGTGCTTTATCCAACCTTGGTTTCAACAATTCTCGCTCATATAAACCCTCCTCTTTCTCGCTAATTGGACTCCCGGAGCTCCACCCGGGGCCTAGCTGTGGATCTCTGTTTCCAGATCCCTCAGTCATTGGATGGGGTTTCTAGCACGACAATTAGGGTGTTTGGCCATCCCATCATTCTTTAAGACTATGTAGAAAGCAAAGATTAGCAATACCTGGAAAGAGTGGATTAACTGGAGGAGCAAAATCATTTAAAATATTTAAACAGTTCATGCTTCAACATATACATGATGTTAAGATTTGATTAGGAATAAAACAATACCCTAAGTACGTCTGATTGGGAAAAACATAACTGAAAATGAAAGTAGAAAAATGAACTGTCACAGAACAAAGAAATGGAAAATATGGAGTAAATATCCATAAAAACCTGGAGAGCCTGAAGCAGATCTACAGCTGAGATGTGCTCCCAAGCAGCAAAAGCTGTGGAGTTTACAAACTTGTCCAGCTCCTACTGGGTCATGTTGGCAAATTGCTAGAAGCTGAGAGTGCATAGCACGAGGGCAGGGAATACATAAAGACTGAGAGAAGTACATACTTTTAAGGCTTTTGCCTCTGGGAATTTCACCTGAATCTGATGGTGATCTGTCCATGAAGAACTGCTTCTTGTTTTTGGTTATAGGATCATAAAGCTCACACTATAAAAATACTTTGGTGTTTAAGGTAATATCCTCTCTGGAGTTCAATACTTTTAATTTTTAATATGTACTATACATTGAAAAAAAGGACTTGGTAAATATGAAACGAAGTATCATGAAACATGTTGATTATTGTGCATTATGCACGTAGACACAATGTAATCATATGTATCTTTAAAACCTTTTCCTGGATTAACTACTGGAAAAAGGTCAAAGGACTGCATTATTGCCTGATTTGAAGGAAGTAGGAAATGGCCTGGGATTGAAAGTATGTAGAGAAGGATCCAGAACTTACAAAGAATGGAATTTCTCTCTTGGGTTTTCAGAAAGAACCATAGTCTCACCAGCACTCGAGACTTCCGTGGTTCCTCTGACTTAGAGAAATATAAGGTGATAAGAGTGTTAACGTAAGTCATTAAGTGTGTGACAATTTCTACCTGCAGCAAAATACAATGCAAAGCTTCTTGTGTACAGTTTCTGCCATCTTTACAGAATCACTTGGGATTCCGCAACGATTCTGCAAGCATACACTGAGCAGCAGTGAGCACAGGAGCTTGATCCACAGAGGTGCTAAACTCTGAGCTGTGAAGATCTGACTGCCATCACTGTGGTCCTGTACATAGTATTTAGGTGAAATGATGTAGTGCCTACCCCCAGCAGCCTTGTGTGTTTGGTGCAGACTGGAAAGGCCCATCTGACATCTGTCATGTACTGATGGGTGCAGTTAGCTTAACAAAAGGGAGGCATCAGCTTCTGTGAGAATGTGAAAATGAGGATAGAAACACAAATTAGACATGAGTTACACATTGCACCTGACATAAGCAGAGAGTCGAGACAGTCAAATGCACTCAGTCAAACCATGGCTGAGTAGGAGAGAGAAAAAGGACCCCTGATATATATCTGAAAAGTAAAGACTGTCTGGAGATTCCCCAGGTTCAGTAGCTGAGCTTTTTACTTGTGGGCAAAGTTCAAAGGCCTGGCAGTGTGAAGAACACAGTGAGACCTGGAAGTGATGAGATTTAATTTTTTACAGGTTCAGGTTGTCTGAACCAGGATTGAAAAGGTAGGCAGTGTTCAACAATAGGCAGTGTTATTACAAAGTGGTCAGTCACTGCTAACATAAAATCTCCTGGCTCAGATGAACAGGAGACATGGGTTGTGCACAATCATGTCCTTTACATCTATTATATACGTACTTCCATTGCCTCATGCATTTGTAGAAGTGAAATAAAATTCAGAGATTAGGAAGTTCTCTGTAATCTGCTGTATGTAGCTGTGAGCTATTGAACATTTGAAACGTGGCCAGTAAAAATTGAAGATTATTGAAAATACATAATAAAAAAACCTTTCTTCGGCTCAAAACAAAAGGATGGAAATGATATGTAGGCTAGCATCATACTAAAATAGTTACCAGTAGGTGTGGGGAGATGGCTCAGTAGTCAAAGTGCATTGTCCTCTTGCAGGGGACCTGAGTTCAATGCCCAGCACTCATGTCAGTGGCTAACATCTGTTGTGTGGTATTTTATTTGTGTTCTGACAAATGAAGCTTGCCTAGAGATCAGAGAAGCAGAGTAGCAGCCACTGGAGACATCTTACCTCTACAAATCCTCAGACTGAATGGGGTGAGATCCTGTCTCCACCCACCTCATATTCCGGTGTCCACTTCTCTAGTGCTGGGATTCTCTTTTAGACTGGATCAATCTCATGTAGCCCAATTACTGGGAATAAAAGTGTGTGCCACCACTGCTTGACCTCTATGCTCAATTAGTGGCTAGGTCTGTTCTCTGATCTCCAGGCAAGTTTTATTTGTCAGAACACAGACAAAACATCACACAACAAACTGCCTGCAATTCCTCCAGCTCCAAGATGCATTCTTAAGGTAATCAATACCCCTTTCTAGATAGATTCTGAACACACACACACACACACATATATATATATATATATATATATATATATATATATATATTAACATGTATATGTATATATGTATATATATATAACATGTATATGTATATAGGTATGTATATGTATATATATTTTAAAAATAGAATGAATCTTTAAAAAATAACATAAAATTGTTACTGTAATTTGATAAGATAGATGTATTAGTGCATATTTGTAATCCTAGCTCTGAGAAGACAGATTGAAGAAAATCACAAGCTCCAGACCAGCCTTCACTACATAATGAGATCCCTTATCTAAAAAGGAATAGAAAGGATTATTGTTGATTTATTGATTTAAATAGACCACATTATTGAAATTGATATCACTTTTTAAATGTGTTTTCTAGCAAAAAAAGTCAATATTTCATTGGTGGTTGTCTTACACTGAGTTTTGCTTAGTGTTGATGTGGACGGATATTAGAAAAGATTTTTTTCTATTAAAAACCAAGTAATCAATATTTTAGGATGTGCAAAATACAGTTTTTCTTCTTTTTCCCTCTACTTAATACTTCTTTGATTTTTTAACTTTAGCAATATCGAAAACATTCTTATCCTAGAGTTATGGAAGAGGAAGAAAAGCATATGATATATATGGTCTAAGGACTGAGATTGTCTACTCCAGCTTTATTCTAAACTGTTCTGTATAAAAGAGTAAGCCAAGCCAGGCGGTGGTGGCACACGCCTTTAATCCCAGCACTCGGGAGGCAGAGCCAGGCGGATCTCTGTGAGTTCGAGGCCAGCCTGGGCTACCAAGTGAATTCCAGGAAAGGCGCAAAGCTACACAGAGAAACCCTGTCTCGGAAAAAAAAAAATAGTAAGCCAGCATCTGAGTGAAACATTACTTACTCCTGACCATATACCTGGTTCATGTAGGTGAGAGGTCTGCAATCACTCAGGTATTATTCCTGAGTGAAATTATTATTTCTAATCTATAATGTATTATTTATTACTGAGGATGATGAGCCCTTTTGTATTTGTTCTTATCTACTATGATAAAATACTTTATATCATTTAGAGAATGGCAGAGTGCATGCATATTTTAGCTAATTGTTGAGCACATTAACAATCTTCCTTTTCATCAGTGGCTTGTGAAATGATTTTTAAACATCAATTTAATCTGATACCACAAAGGACTGTTGCTCATTTAAATTCCTTACATTGTACTATCCATTTAGTTTTTCCTTGCTAAATTAATTCTTCCCTGGAGTGTTTCCACTGACACAAGCTTCATCTGCTGTGTTCTTCAGACACATTCTTTTTGAAACTTTTTAAATGTTCTTTTTCACACATCACTAGTAGATGAAGAAAGTTCTCTATAATCTCGGGGAAACCTAAGTTGTCTAAAACACATTACAACTTCATAGGACAGTAGTACTGCAAAACCTTAGCTGGAACCATTGCCAAGATCTACATTGCCAAGAACCTTAGCCTCATCTGCAATTTCAGCACACAGGATATTTGACATAGTTTCCACTCCCTGAGTTTCCTTCACCATCAGAATGTCTGCTCGTGTGTAATATTAATAAACAAATTTCAGGTCTCTTAACCCAGGAACACCGATTTTTGTTGTTGTTGTTATTACTGAGGCATGCGACTGAAAACAACAATGCCAGTGACAAATGAAGGAAGAATTAAACAAAGTTAGTTTTAAATCCAGGAACTATGAGTAGAAAATCAAAATGGTGGGTAAATAAAATTCAACCATTGATAGATTGGTTTTTAATAAAATAGAGGCAGAGAGATTATTTGCTAAGTCTGTAACTCTCTCTACGTGTACATTCAGACATGTGCTTTCGCACTCGCATGCGTGGGCACACACACACACACACACACACACACACACTCACACACTCACACATGCACCTATGGCAATGAGTGTCTCCTTCCACAATATAGGATGTCTACTTTCTCTTTCCATTGTGAGGGCTATAGGGAAACATTTTAAGTCTTTAGGGCTAATCGTAGATGCTTTTTATCTCTATTGAGCCATCTTCCGGTGCCTTATAGTTTAAATACGTAGGACATAATTACGTTTGCTAATATTATAAAACATTAGCTCACAGGAAAGCAATTTCAACAAAGATAAATCTTTTCACATTGAATTTGAGCTGCTGTGTGTAACTTGACAGTTTTCAAAAGTGTTTCTCATTTTAAATTTTCAATGCAGTCTTCTTTTTAACAATAAAAATGGTTATATTTATTTATTTTATTTTATGTGTGTGAGTGTTCTGCCAATGTGTCTGTGCATCACATGTATGGCTAGTGCCCACTGAAGTCAAAAGAATGTGTCTCCTTCCACCATATAGGATTCTCTAGAATTGGAATTATGGATGATTGTCAGCTACCAGGTAGGTGCTGGACATTGAACCCACGTCCTTTGTAAGAACAGAAAGTACTCTTAACCACTGAGCCATCTTCTATCTCTCAAAATGGTCTTTAGTATTAGAGAAATTAATGACTATTGCTGTTATTTTAATCTTTATTAGAAGTAATATAAAAATTTTAAAAACATTTTGAATAGACTATAATTTCTTCCCCCATACATGCATGAGCCCCTTACGTGACATACATTGAGTTTTGTTTTTACAGATATAAGAATGTTCAAAGATTTTCAAAAAATATTTTTTTCTGCCTCAACTGTGCTTTGCCTGTATTTAAGTAACAGTTTAAATTACTTTGGAATACTTTCATATTTAACTGTATTAGAGAAGATGGCTGGAGTCTTTAAAAACACCTGAATTTCTAAAATAAAAAATAATATCTTGCCCATAAAATCCAAAAACCTAACAACAGACCAGCCAAAGAAATGGATAATAGAGGCATAATAACATTTATTATCTTTCTTTCTTTCTTATTTATTGATTTATCTATTTATTGATTGATTGATTTTTAAGAAATTAGGGACTAACACTAAAAAAACTTACCTCTACAAGGACTTGAAAGAAAGCACAGGGAAATAACAAAATGATCTGTGATGTGTCAGAAAGAACAGGAATCAGTGAGTTGACTACACTTAACAAGAATGAATGTACTTACAGTTACAAAAATAATTGTAAGCAACAAGCAAATAGAAAACCAACTGTAAGAATTTAAAGTGTTGTATCACTGATCGTCAAGTGGAAGAGAATCTCATAACTTGTTGCTATCCTCCTTAGATTTCAGTGATAGTGGACTGTGATGGTTAATCATAACTGTCAACTTAGCAGAATTTACAATCACCAGAACAAACCTCTGGGCATGTCGGCGGGGCATTATCAAGATTGAGTTTGTTGAGGTGAGAGGATGCACTCTAGGTATGGGCAGCACCGTTGTGTAGTCTAAGACCCTAATGTGAAAAGGAGAAAGGGAGCTGATTATCTCGCTTTTTTTCCTGGTGGCAAATGCCATGTGTCCAGCTTCCCCACTCTTCTGATGTCATGACTGTGACTTCCTGCAGTGGTCCACTGAATCCCCTAGAAGTCTGGGACAAAATAAACCTTTTCTTCCCTAAGTTGCTTTAGTCAGAAATTTCATCTCAATAACACTGAACCAAGTAACTAATATAGGGATTCACTCCAAAATTTTCCAACTTCATATTTGTTTTTGTTGAAAGCTGAGTATTAACATGCTTGATAAATAACTTAAGATATTGTAATACAAATGTACCTGAAGACTATTGAGTTTGATAAAGAAGAAATGAATCCTATAATTTACTCAACAGAAGTCAACACTTAATTTTAAAACAATTAGAAAAGTTGTCATATAATATTTTAATGACATGAAACATTTTATTAGTGCAAGCAGCACCCAAAAAGTTTTGTTTATTTTATTTATTTATTTATTTATTTATTTATTTATTGAGACAGAGTTTCTCTGTGTAACAGCCCTGGCTGTGCTGGAATTCTCTCTGTGGACCAGATTGGCCTCAAACTCACAAAGATCTGCCTGCCTCTGCCTCCTGTGTGCTGGGATTAAAGGTGTGAGCCACTACCACTCAGCATACTCCACCTTTATTCTAAAACAATTCTTTAATCTAAATTAAAATCTGCCATAGATGTGTGTGATTAACATAATCAAATTCAGATTTCCTAGTGAAAGTGGTAAACTAACTACAAAATTTACTGTTTGATATATGACCATTAGTACAATTAGAATTCATGCTCTCTAGAAACTTCAAATCGCCATGAGGTAATTTAAAAAGATAAGTTACCCACATATAATAACCTGTAAAATTCTTTAACAACATAAAGGAAATATGGTGAGTGTGTGTGTGTGTGTGTGTGTGTGTGTGTGTGTGTGTGTGTGTGTGTATACATACATAACAACAAATAAAGAGAGGCCATGGTTGAAAGAACTCAAAAGGAGCATACATGGGATGGTTTAAGAGGAGGGTGAATGATAGATATACTTACATTATCTCAAAAAAAATTTAAATGCAATATGTTGTTGATATTAAATATACAAACAATGATAAATGGCAATCTTATTTCTGGTGTTGGACATTATCTGTCAAATTAAAACATAAATATTTTATTATAAATATTAATGCTTTGTTAATTAGTAACCATTTCTGAAGTTTAGCTATTTCTGGATGTGAATAGTTTTCTGTTGCTACTTCATTAAATTATCACAAATATCGTCATTTAAAAATCACAGAAGTTTTTCTCTTTAGGCTTGAAAATCAGAAGTCCATACCAGTCTTATTGGGCTCAGTGGTAAAGAATTTGCTTACTTTATGCAAGGTCACAGATAAATTCTCCAACATTACAGAAAGCAAGAAAATAAAATGTCCCATTGAGCTGGTTAAAAATGGGAGACAAAGCTGGTTTCTTCTGGAGGTTCTAAAGGAATAGTAGGTTTACCTGTCGTTTTAAGCATGATCTTAGATTCTTTGCTCAGGACTGTCTTGACCTTCACCCAGCATCTTGTCAAATCCTTCTCAGGATGATGTCTTGCTCTTCCACTTCACCATGGCCCTTACAATTTGGGTCCACTTGCATAGTCCAGAATAATTCACAATCTATAATTTAGTCTCATGTACCTACTACAGAGAAACAAACATTTTGTGTGCAGACTCTTCCTGTACCACACAGCATACTTAGGGGAACACCGGTTTCAGAGCCTGCCAATGGAGACTCCAGGCAGAATCTTGGATTTAAAAAGATGAGAAGCGGCACTGATGTACAGCAAAAGGATGGAAAGAGGATCATGCAGGGTGTTTTCAGGTACAGGTTTACAGCCCTAGGGAAAAAAAAAAACGTGCCTATATGGAATGTTTTATCTTCATGGATAGAGAGCCTCTGGATGTTCCTTCCAGATATGCTATGATGTAATACAAAAATATAGAGCTTGAACAGCAAAACTTATTATCTCAGCCAGCTGATAGTGAAGGGGACTGATGATGGAGGACTAGAACATGGGGAGAAGGGAAAGAGAAACTCCTGAAACTGCCTCTCTGCACACCGGACGGCCCACCAAGCATAGTGTCATTGTTTATAGGCTCTCTCCCCAACAGAAATCTCTCCTGGAAAAGAAATGGAAGAAAATTGTACTTTGAGGACTCTCAGTTGTTATTTATAAAATTTAATAGTAAGTGAAATTTGATTTGGCATTATTGTGTTATGTGTTGTAACAATGTGCTTGTCAGCTTCTGCTGTATTTCTTTCCTTCTGTTATGAATCCGGGGATCAAGATTATTTAGAGTGATTGGCATGTGTAAGCTAGAAAGTAGAAATCAGAGTAAGAGAAAGTCAAGAACTCCTTATATAGTTTTCAGTTTCAAAAATATGTTCGTTGGTTATCTCTTCTAAGTATGATAGTCATTATCATCATGCTCCCCGATATTTAAAAATAATATTAATACCAAGGCGGTTTTGAATAATGAGCACAACCCCAATAGTGTAACCTTGAGTGGTATATCATTTTAACCAAACAAAAAAAAACCTTTTAGGAAATCTTCAATGGACAGATATCTTAGATGTGGTTAGATTATTTCCCTTTCAACATACATTTGTAATATTAGAATAAAATAAATATTTCTTAAAAAACATTGTATTTATCAAATAAGTTCCAATATTTAAAATGTGCACTTCAAAATAATATACTTATTAAAAGATTAAAACTAATCTTGTGAGAATAAACTATTTAATATAAGTATGAACATTTGAAGTAGAAAGGGTACACTTTTAAGGCTTATTTTTCTTTATATGTACGAGTATGCCTATAAGTGTTTATGTGTGGCACTTGCATACAACTGTCCGGAGAGGCCAGAGGGCATCAGATCACTTTGAACTGCAGTTACAGCAGTTGTGTGCTAATTGGCATGGTTTCTGGGAATTCAGCCCACATCCTCTGCAAGAGCAACAAGTGCTTATAACCACCAGGCCATTTCTCCAGCCCAGAAAAAAAGGCAAATTTCTAAACATCTGTCATATCAAAACTAAAATGTTTTTCATTGTGCACTGGTATGGATATGAAAAATAGGCATGCTTTGACTCAAGCTTGCAAAAATACCAGTCTTAATAAACACATAATTGTCAGTCTTGTGAAAATGTACTTAAATGTGTTATTTCTCTGCGAACTTATAGGACTTTTGCTCATTGTATGTTGTTGCAAAGGACAAATTTTGCCAGAGCTAGAATTAACAAGGCAGAGGACACTGCCTGAAAACCATCATGCTAATCAAATGCATTCTTTTTTGATTGTAGTTAAGTAAAAAAAAAAAATTAGATAGATGACTCTAATGAAATCATTCCAGTGAAATAATAGAAAAAATTAAGATTATTTTTACCTCATTCTTTATGTGTGTGTTGATGTGTGTGTGTGTGTGTGTGTGTGTGTGTGTGTGTGTGTGTGTATTTATGTGCACACGACTATCAGAGTTCAATATCAAATGTCTGTGTCATTGCTTTTCACCTTATCTTCCAAGACAAGCTTTCTTACTGAAACTGGAGCTTACTCCTTGACTAGAAGGATTAGCCAGTGAGCTCCTGGGGTCTTCCTATCTCCTTCTTCAGGTACAAGGGACTCCCCACAATCCATTTTTCCATGGGTGCTAGATGGCTGAACCCATGTCTTCTTCCTTGAACAGCAGGCACCTTACCTATTGAGTTGTTTCCTCAGTCCACAACTTTGTGTGTGTTTGTTTGTTTGTGGGAATGTGTGCATATGGAAGTCAGAGGTCAAGGGTAAGCGTTTTCTTCAGTTTCATTTTTGAGACAAGGTCTCTTTGAACTTGGAGCTATGTGGCTAGAATGAAATGGTCAGTAAGCTCTAGGCATCCTTCTGTCTCTACTTTTCCAGTGCTGGGATTACAGGCATACATCTTAGTCCTGAGCTTTGAAAGTGAATTTGTGAAGGACAAATTCAGCCCCTCACCTGGCAATCACTTCATGACAAAGTCATTTCCTCACCCTATGTCTTTCTTTCATAGAAATTTCATAATGCAGTTTCTCATCCAGTCATCCAGTAAATCACATGAAAGAATAATGTGTAATATATATAAATATATATAATTTAAGTTTGTCATTTTACTTGATAATTGTTGCTTTAGGTGTTTTAATATTGCTTTTTTCAATACAAATATTACTAGCATAAATGTTAAGGAAGGGTAATCTGAAGGGAAACAAAATAAGGAGCATATTTGTTAGGGGAGGGGATACACAGCAGATCTAGGACAGGGATGGACTGTACGTGGAGTGGGCAAGTATGAGCAAGGTAAAATAATATGTATTAAAATGTCACTATGAATCCCATCATCTTGTGTGCTAAATGAGATCTGGTTTTTAAAAGACTGCAAAGCAAAATATGACATTTATTTAAACAACATGTCACCAGGCGGCGGTGACACACTCCTTTAATCCCAGCACTCAGGAGGCAGAGCCAGGTCAATCTCTGTGAGTTCAAGACCAGCCTGATCTACAGAGCGAGACCCAGGACAGGCACCAAAACTACACAGAGACCCTGTCTCCAAAACCAAAAGAAGTTTTAATTTCTTATATTCAAAGTGTGTAAGAGGATGAACATTGTTTTTAAGTTCTAAAATTAAAATAAACAAGAAAAAATAGTATCATTTCCTCTATCAGTAAGTAAGTTATGTCGTTATTGTTATGTTGTTCTATTACTAATAAAGACTCGGGAGTCAGATATTGGGATGAAAACTTGAACTTGATAGGTCAAAGAAGTGGTTGAGGAGCGATCAGTTGACATTCTCTCCGCACATCCCAGACCAAAAATGGAAACAAAAAAGCCCACAAACCTCCAAATTTCTCCCTGTTCCTTCCTGTGCCTTTCTATCCTTACCCTGGGTTCTCCATATTCCCTATGGATAGTTTGTCAACTAGTCACTGGCTCCGCTCCATGGTTCAAAGTTAATATTATTAACACAGTCTCAGGGTGTCACAGTGGGATCAAATTTCCCGCAACATATGAAAATGCCACTATGAATTCCATTATCTTGTGTGCTAAATAAGAACTGATTTTTAGAAGGCTGTGAAACAAAAGATGACATTTCTTTAAACAGCATGTCAAGTTTTAATTCCTAATCTTTATAGTGCATAAGATGATGGACAATAATTTCATGTTATAAAATTAAAATAAAAAAGAATAAATAGTTACTGATAGCATTATTAGCTCTGTCACTAATTAAGTTATATTTATATGATCTGGTGTCTTCAGTGCTAACAATGAATAACATGAATATTGAATGAAAATGATCTATAGACTGATATTCTTGTCAAGTCTGTGTGATCAGAATGTGATCTACATGGTCAGATGGCTTTCATAATCAAAGCACATCCACAATAAGCTTTAATGAGTTGCCACTGACTTGTTATTTTTAGTCTTGATAGTTTAACTATATCAGCAGTATAGCATTATAAAACACACTTTGTCCATAGTATATCAAATTATTAGTAGAGATGACAGAGATAATTGATGTCTCAAAGTTCAGACTTGAAAGAATTTTACTTTTAGTTGATATGCATGAGTTTAACATTATTCTAACTCTATTCTACTACATCTTTAAATATTAAGAATACCAGTACAACACCTGCCATCCTATGTCTGAAATTTCTTATATTCTCCTATATTTGAAAATTTGAAGACTATTGTTCATGTAAAAGATTATGATATCATTTGAACAAAGACAATGTGTCACAAAGTATTTCAATGTACTAGAATATATTTTTTTCGGGTTTGTGATTCACAGTGATACATTATAGAATATTAGAATTTTATAATGTGTCTGGAAATATTTTAGATAGCATGGAAGTATTCTTAAGTTTCAGGGAAATCAAATTTTGCCCTTATACTTCAAGAATATTAGAGAAAGATTGTTAAGACTTTAAAAGATATTTTGGAAAATGGTACTTGCTAATAATTCCTGCAACATATAATTTTACATATTTCATTATGTTTTACTGTGGCCAGCATTTCAGAAATCTACACAAAAGTAATACAGATGTTCCCATGTTGTCTGCTTTCCAAGTAGTATATAGCTAGAAAGTGCCTTTCTATTGGGTGCTTAAAAAATACTGAGTAATCCTGGAGTGGGTGATTCTGTAATAGTACTACATGCTAGAAACTAACATAGATACAAAACAATGGATGAAAGAATAGGAAATGTATCTTTGCAGTTGATCATGGTAAGCCTAAAGGAGAGGTACTTAGTGTCATATTCAAAACATTTGGGTTCATATTACATTTTCTCAACCCAAATTATTGTGAGTTGAAGAATTTCCTTAATCAACCCAAGGCTCACTTTTCCCACATGTAAAAAAATAATAAGTTGATATGATTATCTACTACTATGAACACTTATACTTAAGAAGGAGCACTACATGACTCAAGAGTAGGTACTGATTAAGTGAGTACTCTTGTCATTACTTGACAAAGATTTTGTGTCTGTATGATATGCTGACACTAATTGTTATTTAAACCTTTTTATGCACAGGTGAAAGATAATGAGAGTGAGAGGAAAGACAGTGAGAGAAGAGAGAGAGAGAGGGAGAGACAGAGAGAGATAGACTGATTCATTAACACTATAATAAAGACACAGAAAAAAACAACTGAATTATACTTAGTGCTTGACAAAGGGTCATATTCATTCACTTTAAATTTAATTGTATATATTAATTTAATTTATTTAAAATTTGAGCATTTACATGACAAAGTCCAAAGTCTAATAACCTTAGTTCCCTCAAATGATGAGACCCTTGAGACATGCCAAATGCCTCAAGAAGTCAAACAATGGGTGGTAGAGAAAAGATAATGAATAAATAACCATTTAAAACTGCTATCTACCCAAAAAACAAAACAAAACAAAACAAAACACAGGAACAAAGCCCTGTGGGAAAGGAAGGGGATTTTCCTATTTCCAGCCTGTGATGGGACTGGTAGGCTTTGAAAGACCTTGGGTAACATGTAATTAATGACCCTGAAACAGACCAGTGAGTATGTAAGGATTGTCATACATTAATGTCAGGGAAGCCAGGGATGAAGAAAGGAAGATGAAGGTGAAGTGGTCCTAGGGCTTACAACCATTGAATCATGGAGTTCAGGGCAGTTCAACTGGGTACGATGGAGGAGACAGACATTTGACTCTAAAGAATATGGACAGAGCTGACAGAAAGTTCACTAAATTAAAGTTGTTTATTTGGTATCTGTTTTTATGCTATGGGAAAGAATAAATGGTTGTTTAGGAAAGGAGCATTTGCATGAGGAATGGAACATAATAGAAAAAAAGAACAATGTAGGGAAACCATGAAATTCAATGAAAGCATGGCTCCTTTTATTGTTTCAATATAGCTTATTGCTTTTATTTATTTATTTATTTGTTCATTTGTTTATTTATTTTTATGATTATAGAAGCACATGACACAGTCTAGAGGACAGGGGGTAACTTGTGTGAGTCCATTCTCTCTTTCCACTATCTTGGTCCCTGGGGTCGAACTCATATTATCAGACTTGGCAGCATGTGCCTTTAACTGCTGAGCTTTCTCCCCAGGACACAAAATCCTTTTAATTTTAAAATTCCTCACAGGTTTCTCTCCCTTTCTGAAAACTTCTATTTACTTCATCATTTTTCCTGATTGAAATGGTTCTGGCCTTAAGATTTATATGATCTATTTAACTCTTACCAGATATAGTGTTTTCTGTGAGAAAAAGACATCGATGAACCCATGGGGACTTAATGGGAAGGGTTGCAAAGGATAGCACCTGGATAGTCTTGCAATGGTCATCTCTGTGCTGGAGAGAGTCAGAGCATAGTTAAGTAACTGCTCTCAGTCCACAAAGCAGGATGTCTCAGTGATCCTAATGTGCTACTGGGTCTGGAAGATTATTGGTGAGTACCCACTACTCATCTTGGAAGACTGAAGAGGCTAGAGGCTTGTATCAGTGAAGGATGACCACAAACACAGTAGCAACATGATAGATGGGCTCATCAGCAAGAAGATAAGGCAGGAAGGCCAGCAAGACTGATGGTTTAGGTAGAACTGTTTATATCTGAGGTGCCCTATGGAAGGTGACACTCACTTTGGGGGAATGTTTTCTCTAGTCAGTGTTTCCTGGAAATGACCTTACCAATTGTCTCAGATCCTACCAAGTTGGTGATGAAAATTAACAGTCATGCCAGTTATGAACATCTCCCTCCCAGAGATAAAAGTAATTTGAATATGGACCTATCACACAAAAGCTTGGAACTGCTTTCTTGGTAGTTTGCAAACACATTAAAAATACTACAATAGTCATGTAGTTAAGTCACAATATAGGAGATATGTTCCAGAAAATCATCTTAGATGATTTTGTGCTTGTGTGAGTAGACTTAGCATAATGTAGGGTTGCCATGATGTTGCTAGGCAATGTAATTCCCATTGAATTTCTTTTGCATATTCAGTTTATTATTGACTAAATCATAACCACACCATGCCTGACTCCATACATTTTTTTACAAGTTGATTCTATCAAAGACAAAGAGGCCATTTTCATATTGCCAAAATTGCCTGGCACATGAAAAGATACAGCTTAAGGTACTGTCTTAATTGGATTTTCTATTGCTATGAAGAGACACCACGACCAAGGCAACTCTTGATAAAAGAAACCATTTACATGGAGGCTTTCCTAGTTTCAGAAGTTTAGTCTGCTATCATAGTGGGGAGTGTAGCAGCAGCATGTATCCAGGTAGACATGGTGCTGGAGAAGTAACTGAGATCTACATCCTGATCTGCAGGCAGTAGACTGACAGAGAGGGAGAGAGAAAGAAAGAGAGGAGTGTGGGGGAACAGGGCCTAGAGTAAGCTTTTGAAACCTCAAAGCTCACCCCCTGTGACATACCTCCTCCAACAAGGACATACCTACTTCAACAAGTCTACACCTTCTAAGTCTTTTAATCCCTTTCAAACAGTTAGACTAGGTTTGCAAATTTTATAAGCCTGTGGAAGCCATTCTCATTGAAACCACCACAGATACATAAGTAATAGTTGGTGGAATACACATTATCTCCAGTCTGAGGTTTTCCCTTTAACTACAGACTAATGAACTAATCCATGAACTAGACATCTCCACTTTAGACTTGATAGGAAGCAAAGACTTAGTATGCTAAGGATAAAGTTCTAATAGTCTTTTCAAACCCCATCTGTTGATAGCATCAGGCATCTTGTTAATTTAAGCTGAAACATTTCATCCTGTTGTGTAGGTCATAGAATTTGTAGCTTCCACTGGTGTTTGGCCTTTCCATATTTAGTCTCACTGTCAATATCTATCTAGAATCTCTTTATCCTTTTTAGCCTCTATCACTGTCCTGGTAGCTGTATCTCCATTCTAAGTTATACCACAGGTATCTTGAATTTTCTAATAATGTGTGTAATGTTCCTTGTACTTCTTTATTTTTAAATCTTTTTGTTTTATAATTAATTTAATTTTACATTTCAGCCATGGATTCCCCTGTTCTCCCTCTTCCCACCCACCCCCAGCCTTCCCCTCCAATGTGTCCCCCATTCCCATTTCCTCTAAGGCAAGGTCTCCCCTGGGGAGTCAACCTAGCCTGGTAGATTCAGTTGAGGCAGGTCCAGTCCCGTCCTCTCTACACCAAGGCTGAGCAAAGTGTCTCAGCATAGGCCCTAGGTTCCAAAAAGCTGGCTCATGCACCAAGGACAGGTCCTGGTTCTACTGCCTGGGGGGCTTCTAAACAGTTCCAGCTAATCAACTGTCTCACTTACCCAGAGGGTCTGGTTCAGTTCTTATAGATGTAATTCTGAAGGGTCTTATTAAATGAGAAACACAGAGCCAAATAAGGAGTTAAAAGCCCAAGAGGTCAGAGCACTAGAGAATAGACTTTAGCTTACCAGCCACTGCTGTCCTTCCACTCAGAAAAGAGACCTACTTCCTGTGTGTCTGTCTTTTTATTGACTTTCTGTTCTGCCGTCTTATTGGTTCTAAACCCAACCACATGACTTCTTCATCACTGCCTGTCTATACAGACCTCCAGGTCTCTATGGTTGGTACTTGGATTAAAGGCATGTGTCACCAAGCTGACTGTGTCCTTGAACATACAAACTCTGCCTGCCATGTGATTGGATTAAGGCTGTGTGCTACCACTGCCAGACTTCTGCTAAATGGCTTGCTATTAGCTCTGATCCCGAGGCAACTATATTTATTACCATAAAAATAAAATCATATTTCAGCACAAATAAAATATCACCATAACTTCCATGGGGGCTCCTCAGCTATTGGTTCACAGTACATGTGTTTTTACTACTTTGGCTATTTGTCCCTCTGCTTTTTCCAATCATGGTCTCAATATCTCTTCCTCATATGATCCCTCCTCTTTCATGCCGATTGGACTCCTGGAGCTCTACCTGGGGCTTGGCTGTGGATCTCTGCATCTGCTTCCATCAGTCACTGGACGAGAGTTCTATCATGATAGTTAGGGTGTTTGACCATCCGATCACCAGAGTAGGTCAGCTCAGGCATTCTCTCAACCATTGCCAGTAGTCTACAGTGGAGGTATCTTTGTGGATCTTTGGGACCCTCACCTGCACTCTGCTTCTTCCTATTCCCATGGGGTCTTCATTTATCGTGGTATCTCTTCCTAATTCTCCCACTCTGTACTTCTTATTTACATATGTCCAACATATTTTCAACAAAAGGGTCACTCTTCTCTTGTTAGAAGGCTCTTGTTGCTTCTCTGTCCATTTCAGTAGTTTCATATCTGAATCCAAAGAAATGACAGTCTTCAAAATGACCTGCAAGGCCCTGGATGAAGTAGATGCTGTTATTCTTCTGTGTCAACCCGGCTTTGTTTTTACTCATTGTGCTGTGATCACTTGGATTTGTGGCTGTTCCAGAGCATTCTAGATATTCTAAGGGAGTAGAAACAAATTGCCTTTGTTTTTCTCTCTGTTGGATAAGCTCTTTGTCAGGTGGTTCATGACTTGCTGACTCAGCAGCTTCTTTTCTTAATTAAATCACCTGTTTTCAGTGAATCCTCCCTAGAGAATCCTGTACAAAACTGGTGTTCTCTTGTCACTCAAAATAATTTGCTTAGAGAGCTTCACATTATCCGATATTAGTTTTATCAATCTATTTTTGCTCCCAACCATACAAGACAAGCTCCAGAAAATAAGGATACAATGCATTCACCTTGCTTAGAAAATTTCATGGCATTTAATAACAAAAATATTATTTACTGAATTGAAAGACATAACTGAAGTGTTATTGAATTGAAATCATTATTAAACTGAAATGAATCATCAAAGACAAAAGACCCAGTAAATTGAAACCTTCTGTACACATATCCTAACATATCTTATTTCACTAATGTGACCCATTGGACTGTGGTACTTATCACTATAATAAAACCTTTTTAAGCTAAGTAAGTGGATTGGATTTGTTCAGGGGCAAAACAAAAAAAAGCATGACATAAAGAACAAGCAGCTATACAAATCTAAGCAGCTCCAGGTTCTAAAATGACAGGATGTATCTTTTTGTGTGTGAACAAGAGTCCTGAAATGATCACAGCAGGAGGAAGTTTTAGTGTGGATAAAGGAAAAAAGCTAAGCCTCATGACAGATAGTCGCTGATTTCAGGTTTATTGTTGAAGTCAACACGGGAGAACCACTTTTCTCACTTCTGCCTCCTCTCTAACTTCCCTAATTTGCTGAACTCTCCCCATTTATAGATGGCTCTGCTCTAAAATGACAAGCTGACCCCCTGCCCGGAAAGTCTTCACTCTTCGCAACACACCTTTTTCTTTCTCTACATCCACCTTATTTTTCTCTTGTATCTACTTTCTCTTCATCACAGTTCATGATAGGTGACATTCTTTGTGGAAACTGAACACTCACATCATGCTGTATAAGCTGCTTTAATGTTCTCTTTCCAACACATCTTAGATTGACCTCTGGAAAATGTCTCTCTTTTTCAATATTTTCTGTTTAAATACCGAGTATGCATATCTTTGAAAACTCAGCTTATAGAATATTTTATACATGTATTTATGCCTCTCCTCCCTCCCTCCTGCCTTCTCTCTCTGTCTCCTGTGTGTGTGTGTGTGTGTGTGTGTGTGTGTGTGTGTGTGTGTGTGTGTGTGTGTTTGCATGAACCCCAGTACATGTGTGAGCATTGGAGTGTCAAGGTTGGAGAACAGCACTGGAAAGTTATAGTTTTCTTCCATCTTGTGGATGTTCGTAGACAGAATTGGTTCATACTCTACTCCTGTGTTTCTTCTTGGCCTAATTAACTAAGTCCCTGTCTTGATCTAGCCTCTCCCCTGTCTTCCAATCCAAGTTGATACCTTATACCTAAACCCTAATAACTCTCATTATCAATCACATTTATTTTTCAGTAACCTAAATACATATAAATATTTCAGGGAGAAGCACACAAGTCATTTGAAGTGGTGTATTGTATTTTTAGCCATTAAACTAATATAGAAAATAAAAGACTATACTTTATACTAGTGGTTTCAGGTTCCTAATATGTGTGTACATATATATATATATACATAATATGTATATGTATATATATATATGTACACACACATATGTATATATGTGCAAAAATAAACCTAAAACAATAATTTAGTACTAATTACAAATCATTTCTAGTGTACAGATTTATATGGATTTTAGAAAATGATTACATTTTCATATAATAACATACAAGTCCTTTATTTCCTATACTCTGAAAGAAAATGGTCCTCAAAGGGAGTGGCACTATTAGGAGGTATACTTTTGTGGGCGTAGATATGGCCTTGCTGGAGGAAGTGTGTCACCGTGGAAGTGGACTTTGAGGTCTCATATATGCTCAAGCCATGTTTTTATGGCTGTTAGTGCGTGTGTGCATGTATGTATTTGTGAACTTCTAGTGATTTTTTTTATTTCTAAAAAGATATGGTTTGTTTAGTTTGTTTATATTTTTATATACCTGTTTACTTTCTAAAGAAAGAGAGGAAGAAAGGACATGAAGTTGGGTAGGAATGGAGGTGGGGAAGATCTGGGTAGAGTTGGAGAAGGGGAACCATGGTCAAACTATACTGTATGAAATTATTCTTTTTGCAAATAAGGGATAGATTTAGACATTAACATGATCTGTATGGATAGAAATAAATTGCTATTATTACTTATAAAAATCAGTTAATGATGAAAGTTAAATGGAAAATATGTTAAGTGGAACATTAATCTAAACACAAAAACATCTTTAGCTAAATATTTTATGCTCTTACACAGGGTCATATTTCCTTCAAACATATGTTGTTATTTATATTTTACACGGTAAAAGCTACATTACTGAGTCTACATTTTACATGACCTCATGGGCAATTTATAATATTTAAATGCTCTCACACTTCAAAGTATTTGATGAAAATTACAGTACATTTCTTTATTCTAATTTACTTATCTATATAACACATCATCTTATACACTAAGTTTCTGATTAAAAGAAAACATAGCTTTAGGAAAGAGATAGAAGATGAAGTCAAGTTAAAAAAGCATCCTAATTTTTCAAACCACAAAAGTCAGTATTTTTCTATAATTTTGCATCACATTTTGCCATCCCTGGTTACTTCACACTTAATGACAATAACAACCCGCAGACATCACTTCTGTTTGTTTTTCTACCGTGGCTGCAAGCCAGCTCTTACCTCATCAGTACAGAGCCAACCTACCCAGGGGGGAGTTTGACCCTCTTCCAGCTGCTGACTGATGGATGCCTCACATCCTGAGTGCCCAGTCTTTCTGAGAAATTGGAAAGTCTCCCTGTGGGCTGCTTGGAAGTCTCATGCAGAAGTGGCAAGTGAAACAGATTTCCTTTAGAGATGGCCACATTTCATTTTCATACTGAACCACAAATTCCAAGAAGGCTTTTGTTCTGTTTTTTTGTTTGTTTGTTTTTTGTTTTTTGTTTTCTTAATATTTGTTCCCACATTTCAAAGTGGCTCAGAATCGATCTAGGGACTTTTGAGTCTTGTATTCATTCTCATTCAGAATATAGAGGGTAAGATACCATGGTATTAGCATTGTCTTTAATCTATTTTGGCTGTATAGACATCTTCCACAGAGTGACAGGAAGAAGACCTGCTCTTGATGGTTTCCAGGTAGGGCCTGGGGGGACTCCTTTTGTTTGGCAGCATAATGTCTAGTGCCAAGTGTTGAGTCTCCAGAAACAGCAGGGCTGCCTATATCCTGATGGCAACAAATTAACTTTATTTTTCACTCCCCTTTTTGATTAAAACTTTTGGTGTACAGAAAGAGAATGGATTTCACCTTGTATATGCTTAACGTTATAAACAAGAAAAGCCTCCACTGGAGCCAGGAACACCAAGGTATGTTTTTTCATCTGCCTCTTCCTAGATGGCGTGGTCAGGGTCACATTTTTAGCCTTAACTGCTTTTGTGAAACTTTTAGTACAGTGTGTATATAACTAAGGGAGAGGTTTCAGACTTAGCTAAAGCTTATCAGCAAGCTCATTGGAAAGCTGCCAGTTCCCTAAAGAGGCCCCCATGTCATTGACAAGTCTAGCAATACATAAATAAAATAAATAAGTATAAATAAAATCATCACTTCCTATAACAGCTGCTTATTCTGTATTTATTCTCACCATGAAGGTAAAAAAAAAATGAAAATCAACACTATCCATAACTTCACTCTTGTTACTAAAGAATGGAAGTGATGCAGTTGGTGTTTGGAGATTTGGTTCCACAAGGTGTGCCCATTTTATTATTATTGCTATTGCTTGAGTATTTTCATCTATGAAATCAATATCTTATTTAAACTATCTACAGCATCAGAATAAACAGAAGTGTTGAGTGCTGTCTAAGAGTTTTGGTCCCTTAGAACTGGCATCAAGAAGTTTGCCTAAGACAGAAGCATAATGAACTGAACTTACATTTTGAAGTTAGAGAATTTGCCATCTCTTTTTCCGGTCAGGGTGAGGGCCATTAAGGAGAAAATGATTATGAAAATTCTCCCCTCTTCTACAAAAATTCAGTTCGGTTCCTAAGAAGATATTGTCTATCCCTTCTTTGGTATGAAAATTTACCTTCCAGTACCTGGAGGAGAATTAGGGGGAAAACTGTAGATAATTAAACCAGTAAATAAATAAATCAAAATGTTTTCTTATTCACTTCATGTCTATCTTTGTCTCCATTGATGTAACAGTTAACTCCAGGAATGAAATCTTTTAAGGAAGTTTAGCTTGCTAGTCAGCTGTCCTTGAATTTGAAAGATTATTCTGGATTAGCAACATGTTTGTACTGAGATCACAGAAGCCCATTAATACAAAAGCAGAAGGCATAAAAATTCGCAAGATGTGGCAAAACTGGAAAATGAGACTTGAATTCTGAAACAACTAGATGAAAAGTTCAGGTGGTATGTTCCTGTGTAGGACAAAAGATTTCTGAGAACAGCCAACAAAGGCAAGAAGTCCTCAACTTTATAAGCAGTTGGAATTGAATTCTGACTGAATTAAGTATTGAAGTAGATTATATGATGAACCTCTAACAATGAATGCAGCCTGATAGATTTGATTGACAGATAATATAAGATAATAAATTATGTTGTGATAAGCTCCTTGATGTATGGTAACTCATGCAGCAACAAGAGGAAAAATGTTGCCATCATATCCTCTTGTTTGGTGCAATCAGTTAGCTTCCTCCCCCTACCCCCGCTCAAGGAAAATAAAGGAGAAATTGTAGATAGTTAGAACAGCAACATAATAAATCAGAATGTTTTCTTATTTTCAGGTCTACTTTCACTGTTATTGATATGATGGTGGTATGCTTAATTACAAAGCCCTTGATATCCCATAGTATTTTATAGACCTATGTCTCTATGATTGCCTATGAGGGAGACAAAGACATGTGTTAGTGATTCTTCACATATTTGTGGTGACAGACAGCACTTTCCTTGTTTCAGTTGAATGTCATTAAAGCTCCATAAACTGAATATCCTGCTATATGAAGTACATGTAAAGGAACAGAAGCCCATAAATTCTTTGTAATTTGTCCAATGGCAATTAGACAAAATTCTCCATGTACAAATGCAGAAGGTTCTAGAGGAATGAAACATTTAATAGGGAGAAACCTACATAAGGAGCTTGAAGACATTAGGACTTAGAGCTACTGCAGTGGAGAGCCTGGCCAATGCTGGAACAGCAGAAGACCAACACCCATTGTTACAGCAAGATTATAGGAGTTTTCCATTCATTAAAAGGGCACCATGTTTGGTGTCTGAAACATAACATGTCTTTTAGCTGTATCCAAAAGACTGGACTCAGGGGCAGACAACCATAGGACCTACTTAGTGTGTTAAGGCTAATTAGACCAAACACTGAACACGTCAGTACCTTAACTGCATTCGACATGTGGTCTTTAAATATAAATCTTATAATCTTTATGGTAGGTAAAATCAAAAGATGAAATAGGAGGACCAGTTTGAGGTAGATCTTCTGAGCAAGGAAACGATTCTAGCATCCACTTGGAATGTTCATACACGTTTCTCTTCTGGGGTATGGCATTTAAGCACAGTGAACAAAAATTCAGCCACAACAGGGGGAAGCAGTGGCATTCCACAACACAAAGGTTACAGTTTTGTTGCATCTGTGTGGAGTTCTTATCTCTCTTTCCTCCACTAAAGAGGAACATTTAAAAGAAGGGCCAAAGGATGAAGAGATGTTGGAGAGGCAGAAAAGACAAGGAGCAAGGTTGGTTTTTTGTTGTTGTTGTTGTTTGGTTGGTTGGTTTTTAATTAATTTTGGGGGGCGGTTCTTTTGAGGGGATGCTGAGGGGTGAGGGCCTGCTATGGAGGGACTGGGAAGTGAGCAGGATTGGGGTGCCTGATGTGTAATACCCAGAGAATCAATAAAGAATTATGTTAAAAAGAAAAGGTGGGGTAAAAAAGAGATGTGTCTCCACCCACCCCAAGCTGGTGAAATGAATGACAGGAACGATCTGAATTTGAGGAGAAACCTTTAGAATCAGACATGATTGGAAACATTAAAGTGATTGAAATTCATAAGCTTAAATTAGAAACAGCTGCCATAATCAACTACACAGTGGGAATGGAGATTTCAAAGTCCGTAGGAAGTTAAGAAAAAAAAAGTAGAAATATTTTTCTACTTATATACTTTAATGATTTTCAATTCAGTGGCCAAAATGACTTCCTATTACATTGTTCATATCATAAGCTGTTTGTGTATAACACAAGATAATTGGTTTTTTTGCTCACTAGATAATCACAAGAAAAATAGAATGCATTGAACTGTTTCAAAGATTTATTGAGCACTTTTATGAATAAGAGCTTATTTGTAGTTTTACATGTAAAATGTTGTGCAAGGTATCAATGTTGAATTAAAATAATCTTGGTAGCACAAGGAAACTGTCATGGTGACCATCATGTTATATATAACAAAAATCACAAAGACACAGTCAAAGGATTTCAACTTCTGACAATGGACTCTGGCTCTTTTTCATACCTGTTCATGAAGAAAGCATGGAAGATTTACTTTAGAAATTCAAAACACTCTCTCTTACAGTGGTTGACCCAAATACAAAAAGTGTAATCAATTAATGAAAGAATGATCTTCCTCCCACACCTTACAAAGTGTCTTTAGTATTTTTTTTTTTTTGACTGCCCGATGACTGCTGCAATGTTTATTTTACTCCAGGCAATTATTGATACTGGCAAAATAATTTGATCTTGTAGATCTCCATGCATATTTTTCTGCCTGAAAAACAAAATCTGTTTCAAAGTCTCTTTAGGCCTTCTTGCCTTTGATCCCCCAATCCTGAGTTGCATTTATTTTTCATCCTTTCTTATTAATTTGTCTCATTATGGGATTGTAATCATATATATATATATATATATATATACACACACACACACACACACACACACACATATATATATATATATATATATATATATATGATAGCTAGAAATGGATTGAGTGTATGTGAAATACCAGTTATTCTACTTACCATTTTGTAGGTTTTCATGTTTGTCTGCAGGCCAGTAGTAACATGCACTATATAATTCTATTGTATGGGTGTATTTGCTGATACTAAGAGGAAGCTGAATAGTCAAAGACGGTCCATCTATCCATCTGGGCATAGGATCTGTAGTACTGTCTCTTACATAGTCTTCTGGTTTCAATTCACTATACTCTCTTTAGCAAAAATAAGTGTACTCTTCAATGTTCCAGTTGAAAACTTAAAACATTAATTATTTCAATTATTGCAGTTTTCAGTTTCAACATCTCCAAATTATTCATTTTAATTTCTCTCTGTACATATGTTGTAGCTTGCTCTTCTCACCCAAGAGAAAGAGACCAGGATGAGACCTTCTTAAATTTGAAGTCTTTATTGAGCCACCCAGACCCAACTTGGGGACACACACTCTTGTGATTACAAGTCTAGAGATAGCCCTGAGATGGGTGGCTAGGTGGACAGGTTGAGGGAGTGGGGGATGGTTATAAAAGGAAAAAAACCCAAAAGTTTGGTACATCTTGTTGACATGGCTGTGATGGCCACTAACAAGCACGACAGAATAAGAGCTTTTTAATAGGAACAGGTATATTTGTTTGATAAGGCAACAGATAGCCTTGAGGTTCCTGAAGCAGAACTATGCAAGTTAGCAAAGTTTCCTGTAAGTAGTAAACATGCCTGAGCATCAGGCTAACTGAAGGTTCTGAATTTAGCAAATAAATTTTTTTTTCTCACTTCACATGAGGGTTTAATTCTCTACTTATTATATAACAGTATACAAATTGTTCTCTTATATATAGAATTTTTGCTAGTCAGATTTCCAAAGTGCTGAAAATTGCCCTAAGTACTTCTTCATCATGTGCACTTTATCAAAGGAATCCTTTCTCATCTTCCTCAACTCTAGGTTGTTAGGGTTGTGTTATCTGTTCTGGCACCTTCTCTGCTGTGATGAGCAGGTTTGAGTCAGTGCCTGCACATGGGACCAGATCAAACGATAGTCATGTTGATTAGGTTGTGAATGCCTGTGTGTTCAAAGTGGTACCCTAGGTTTTCCTAACACATGCAGCTCAGGCAAGATAAACTGTGGTTATTGTTTTCTTGGGTTTCCGATATCTCACAGAATGACTGTGCTCCCCAGTCTGTGTTTGATTTGGAAAGACATGCTATCCGTTCCAGGCTCTATGTGGATTACCTTTTTTTTTTCATTGAATAGAAATTCACATTTTTAAATATCAATCCAAAACATTATTTTTCTAAGTGTCCTGATAATATTACGAAAAGTGAAAAATTCAAATTGGTAAACTTTGTATATTTCCAGGCAAGAACTAAGGAAACTGCTACAGAGCTAACATACCTTTAGATCATACAATACTTTTAGATCAGGGGTTTGCTCACCAAGATATGAAATAAGTTTTGGTCTATTTACTCTTTTTTCCTCTTTACAGTATTTCAAGTACAATTTTTAGCATTCTTTTTATATTCATAGAAAATAAATTCTTTTTTTTTTCTTTCTATTTTTTTTTTCTTTTTCAAGATAGGGGTTCAATGTGTAGCCCTGGGTGTCCTGGAACTCCCTCTGAAGACCAGTGTTGTATGCTATTTTGTTTGTGTTTTGACAAATAAAGCTTTTCTGGAGATCAGTGAGCAGAGCTAGCCATTAGTTAACCATAGACGCCAGGCAGTGGTGTCACAGACCTTTAATCCCAGCACTTGGGAGGAGGAAACAGGAAGATCAGGAGTTCAAGGCCACCCTGGGCTACACAAGATTGAGCCAGTCTAAAAGAGAAACAGAACCAGGCTATGGTGGCTCACACCTTTAATCCCAGCACTTGAAAGGGTCATGCCTTTGATCCCAGCACATCGGAGGCTCAGACCTTTAATTCCATTACTAGAGAGGATCAAGCCTTTGAACCCAGCACTTGGGAAGATCATGCCTTTAATCCCAGGGAGGTAGAGACAGGGATATAAGGTGAGAGGAGACAGGATTGTGTTCCCCCAACCCCAGTTTGGTCTGAGATTTTGTAGAGATTAGAAGTCCCTGATGGCTGGCAGCTCTGCTTCTCTGAAATTGCAGCTACTGGACTACTGACTCTGGGTTTTTATTGTGAAGACTACTTAGGATTGTGCATCAGACCAGGCTGGCTTTGAACTTAGAGATATACCTGCCTCTACCTCATTAGTTCTGGGATTAAAGAAGTGTGTCGCTACTGCTCAGCTAGAAAATGAATTCTTAAGCAACAATAATTAAATTACTATTTTCGTAATCTATATGCATATGTGTATTGGCATCTTTTAGAACCATGCATATAAGACAAATTATTCATGAAAAGATTACTTTGTTTTGTATTAAGTCATTTATTAGAAATGTGTTATATAGGAATGGTTGGATTTACCTCCATGGTAATTCTATTAGTTCCCCTATTACACTCCAAGTAAGTAGTGACACACTATCTTTCATTGTTTTTGTCTTTTTACCTAGTCATAAAATTAATATCAACAAGGGTATTTCCTTCTTTTAAATAAGATGATATTTATTTAAAAGGATGTTCTTCAGTTAAAACAAAAATTTCAAAGAAATTGACTTCTCCACCTCACTTAGAATTATACAATCATTTTTATCCAAAATTATAATAACAACAAGCTCTCTGAAAATAACACTATTTAACATCATTCATCACTTTCAAATTATTGGGGATTGAATTTACTTTGTAGTTAATACTTACTATTAAACTTTTTATAAGTTATTTGTTCATATTTAGTATAACATTAAGGTATTAGACAGATATGCTTTCAAATATTTTCATCAGTAGATTTATTGTTAAGTAGATAGAACTGCCTGAATCCATGACTAATTTTTCATTATGACACTATCTTAGGCTGTTCTTGTCAATAAAACAAAATACTTCGATTTGTGTAAGTTATAAACAAGCATCGTTCATAACTCACAGTTCTGAGTGTAGGAAGTTTGACACTGGAACAACCAGCAAAGCTTCTGCTTTAAACTTGCTACTTCAAAGCCATGTGCTCACACAGCAAAAATGATGAACAAATTCACTTAAGCGTCTCATTAAGGACAGTCATCCCATTCATGAAGGTGTGACCCCCGTGATCACCTTGTGAAGGACTCCATCTTAGCCCATGTGTGGAGAGCAGGAGGTTTCACTGTAGAGATTTTTGGTGAACCCAAAAGTTCAGACTGCAGTATTCTGTCCCTGGCTTTCTAGATTTATATCCATGTCCCCCTGCAACAAAAACTCTTTCCTTCCTCATTTTCTCCAGGGACTTAACTTATTCTATAGCTAAATCGGAATTATGAAGTCTGAAGCCTCTGGTGAATTTCATCTAAATCTGCTATGAGCCAGACTCAAGAATACTCAATCTGAGGAAGTTTTCCCATGCTGTGAGCCAATGAAACCAAATTGTAGACTTCCAAATACAGTGCTGTGACATCATTACGACAGACACTACCACTCAAAAGACAGAAATAGAAAGAAGTCTGTGTAATAGGTTCCAATTAACTTCAAAACTCAATAGGGCACACGTGTTCCATCTTAAGATTTGAGAATAATCTATGAGCAGATGAGCTGCCTTCTGAGTATACTAGGAAGGGAATTGGCACTCAAGGTCTAAATATTTTAAGATTTTTCTAATTATTTAAGTTCAGTTTTTTTTTTTTAGATCATATATTTTTTTAGTCCTTTCTCTCTTGTCATATTTTATTGTGAGCAGCTGACAGATGCTACATAGGATACTAAAAACTGCTTGGACATTTCTCTTACTAAATATCTTATTCTACCATTCTTTTGATCCCCCTTCCACAGACACTGGAACACAGATGCAATTTAGTCAAGTCCCTTCCACTTCATAAGAGGAATCCAGTTTCTCATAGCTTCTACTTTGTTTCTGCCAGAGACCTTTTCAGACTGAATTTTAATGTACACATTTCTGCTGACAATTAGTTGTGTCCTCTTGGCAAATGATACTCATAGAGACTAGACTTCCTCTACAGCTCTCCTCTTATTGTGAACCCAAGCCTGAACAGACTTTAATAGTCTGGTCACAGGGCAACACTCTTCTTTTCCAACATGAGCTTCAAAACACAGACGTTTGAAATGGATTGGCTCATTTTTTTTTCAGTTTGGACTTTTGCTAATTTTTTAAATTTATTTTTGAAAGTTTCATTTATGTGTACAGTGTATCCTGGTCATTTCTACCCCTACACCCTTGCTCCAAAGACATTTGTCAACGTCATGGCTTTATAATTTCTACAAGTTCACTGAGTCCAGTTGCTGTTCCCATATGTGCATGGATGTGGGGTCATCCACAGAGGCATGGGATGACACATGCCAAAACACAAATTTCAAAATATTTGAAATATCAAAATACTTGGTACATTAAAATTACTTTTATATATTATTTTAACTCTTCAGAGTTTACACTTTGGCTTTAATTTGTTGTTAAAGATACTCAAATTACACTTAGAGAAGTTGAAGTTTCCCAAACTGCATTATCTAACATATGTGTTATTAATTATTGCTTCTCCTTAAGTTTACTGTATTAAGTAAACTGTAAACCTGCTTTGAATTGTAGCAATTATCATAAAGTTAAGAAATTACTGTTAGAACGTTTTACAATTAGTCAGTTTCCTGTTTCATGCTATCATATGCATGCCTTGGTGCATGGCTTCCAGCAATACAACAGCTGTTCTTTAATGCATTTTTTATGTATTCAAATAATTCTTTCATAATAAGTTATGATACTTTCAGCTAGAGTTAATAATGTACACAAAGCATGTGCTAAGGATTAAATAAAATCTTAACTGAAGATTTAATTTGATTTGAGAGATTTGAAGTACACACATACACACACACACACCTTTATTTTCAGATGGTCAGGAGTCTGTTTTATAAATATTTCAATAGCTAGAAATATGTATTACTCAATTGGTTGACAAATGAATGTTGAGAAAGAAATAAAAATTATATACTTGTGGTCACAAGTAAGAATAGATGGGTTCCGGAAGAACTACCAAAGCAAACACTGCCAAGTTCACATTTTTAATGTCAAAAGACTCTTATGACATATATACCAGTTGTCTAAGTTTTGACTTTCTGACTCCTTTTGCCACTGTATACTACCCAGTGATTTTACTTTTCTTATTCTCAGAAAAAAAAATGACTCTTAGTATAGTCTTGGATGAGTTATTTACCCTGCAATTTAAGTACAGTGAAATAGGTTCAAATGGCAAATATTCTTGGAACGCTGATGGTTAAGACATCGCATTAGTTTGACATAAGAGTTTAGAATTTACATAGAGGTTTAATAAGGAAGATGTAACCTGACAGATGCCAGCTATACCAGTGAAAACTCTCACCTAAAAACTAAATGAGGAGAGGATGTGGTAAAAAGCTGTTGGCCCATGCATGCTGCTGGCTTTCTGATCACACTGTCTGATCTGGAGAAGCTACAAGAATCAGAGGAGGCAAGGGTTGTGAAGAAACCATAAACACAGTAGAAGGCAGCTAAGAGGAGACTGGAGCCAAGGCATAAAACCAACTTTCCTGCATACTATAGTGTAAAGCACAATAGTATGGCAGCTGTTGAGGGTGGACAGAGGCTGTGTTTTCAGTTCTACAAAACAAAGAAACACTCATAACGTAAGTGAGTCAGAAAATTACAAGTGCAAAAATGACATAAATACATAAAGAAATTTTGCTGTGACCCCCTCTCCCAAGAAAGTTACAAGCGAAAATGTGATAATTGCTGCATTCGGTGAAAGTATAATCCGCTAAAACTTTGACCATAGTAGCTGATACATGTAGGTGTGGAAGAAGTTCAGAGAAGATGCATGTCACACGTAGCTGTTAAATATATCAGCGAGGTAACAGAATGATCAAGCAACAAGGAAGGAAATGAATGGAAAGTCCCAAATTGCTTTGTCCAGACTTGTAAATATGAGATAGGGCTTTTTTTTTTTTTGATAGAAAATGGAATAATTTAGACATCAGGCTGAATAATTAAACCATATTGGGGGCTAGAGAGATGCTCAGCAGTTAAGATCTGTTCTTGCTCTTCTGGAGAACTGGACTTCTTTCCCCAGCACCCACATAGAGCAGCTTATATCTGCCTATACTTCAGGCTCTATGGGGTCTGCCACACTTTTTTGACTTACACAGGTACCTGCACATATGTGACACACACACACACACACACACACACACACACACACTCACATACACACACACACACACACACATACACACACACACACACTCACATACACACACACACACACACACTCACATACACATACACACACACACACGCGCGCGTGCGCGTGCACGCACATACACACTAAACAAATAAAAATAAAAGAATTAGAACATTTTTTTTAAAAAAACTATATTCTTATGAAGTCAGCAAGATGAATGGAATGTTCACTGTTGAGAAATAGTTGCTGTAGGAGAAGTACATTTTTATTTTCCCTGGGTACTGGACTGTACTACCAATTTAAGGGACTCAACCAACATTATACCATCTCATGTATTCTTGTGCATTTTCATGTCTGATCTTATGTCTACTACAATTTTATAGATTTCAGACAAATGTGCTTCATGTTTTTGTATTTTGTTCAGTGACTATTAGTATCCTGTTTATAAGATATTCATTTAAGTAATGATCTTAGTTGTTCCAGATTCATAATTCTTAGCACAATTTGAATTATGAACATAAGAATTTGAGGCCTACATTAAACTATTGGTGGTCAGTATTTACAGATTTTAAAACTCTCTGCTGATATAGTTTCAGAAAAATTGAGAGCTCACCATAAGCATTTTTATAACAAAAACTATTTACTATTTATCATGAAATAGAAGTTAAGACACATAATGACTTCCATTAATTAATTGATAATACAAGTGTGTGGCACTCAAGTCATTTCAGTTTCATAAATCCAGTCTTGGTAGCTGTTTAGATTATGGCACACTAAAAAGAAGTTAGCCTCCAAGCGAGGCTTCTAAGAAACACAGTGGCCCTGACACGAGCTTTCTAACTTTCATACAGTATGGCCCTTTGCAGAAATAAGTAAGAAAAGCAAATACTGAGCTGGGACAACCTAAGACCACTAGCACAATGTAAACTGGAGGCTGAAACAAAAGGCTGGATCTCTTTATATTCTCTAGAAAGAGCAGTCCACTCCAGAGTGAACCTGACCATATCTGAAAGGGTCCTAGGTGTGGCAAAATGGAAGATTACACTGGGAAAAATCTAGCCAAATACCGTAAAAAAAAAGGGGCCAAAACATTAACGGAAGATGACTTACAAATATCAGTATTTTATGGTATTTAGAAAATATCTTGCTTGACCACATCAAAATGGTAATTAGCTTAGAAATAGAATGAGGTCACTGAAAGCACTGAACTATTAAATAGATTTAGAAATTTAAAAACTATTGATTTATTCAAATGGTGTGTCTTTTCTTCATTACACATTGTAATGATTTTCCCCATCCAGCAGAATGTACGCCTTATTGTTAATTACAAAAATGGCGCCTGCCACAAATGATTTAGCTTTTCTGTTTCCAAAATCCCAAAAAGTTATTTTTATGTTCTACAAAGTAGAAAAAAATGATTTTTTTAAAAAAAATTAAATGTCATTGTTGATTATCCCCATTCACTTAAAAAAAAATCTGGATTGAAAACTAACGTCAGTGTATGTCATTTTCTGGCTTTTGTAAAAAAGCATATAGCAGACAGTATCTTTCCAAAAGGGTAAATAGGAAGTCTGGGGGAGAGTTGCACGCAGCTCTGTGGAAACATTGGAAAGCAGTTTAGGTCGGCAGGGCTGCAAGACTCCAACTTCTCCAGAGTTGGAGACCAATGAAAGTACATTGTGCTGTTGCGTCCCTTCTCCCCTACCAACAAGAGCAATACCACACCCACAGCCCAAGTCACAAGTCCAGACTCAGCACTTCTTCAAGTGGTCCTCAACTACAGAAACTTAAATCAAAAATTTCAGATTATTGCCACAATTTGGAATGTAAAGACCAAGGTTTCAGAAACAAAGCCAGCAAAGATATTTGGACTGCATCTCCCATGACCCTTCGGCCTTTTCTCATGCTCTAGTCGAGGAGGTATGAGGGGTGGAACAAGGAAACTAAAAACAAGAGCTTAATTATATGGCAAACTAGATTGCTACTTCTAAAGGCATAAATCTCTACCCTGAGTAGAAGGAACAGTACCGAAAAAACATAAAATATTTTAAGACCGTGATTCATCGGGAGTTTATTGCTAGGCATGGTGAAAAGAAACACCAGGGTACTAGATAATAAGTCTGCACAGTATATGGAGGAATGTATAAAATGGACATGGATAAAGCCATAAGAAGGAATGAAAAGTGTGCACAGAACATTATGAGGGAGAGATGTGCACCTCCAGTTAGAGTCACAATAGAACAAAGAAGCAAGACGGGTTAAGTTCAAACTGAAAATATGTTTCTAAGAGTCTCCTAAAACTGATGGAAGAATTCAGCAACAGAACCATAATAAAAAGACAAAAAAGCCAGGCGGTGGTGGCGCATGCCTTTAATCCCAGCACTCGGGAGGCAGAGGCAGGCAGATCTTTGTGAGTTCGAGGCCAGCCTGGACTCCCAAGTGAGTTCCAGGAAAGGCTCAGAGAAACCCTGTCTTGAAAAACCAAAAAAAAAAAAAAAAAAAAAAAAAAAAAAGACAAAAAGTTCAACTTAGGCAAACTACAGTAAAACTGCGAACATTCAAACACAGAAAAAAATAATAAAAGCGATCGGAGAAAAATGAAATGTATTTTCTTTGTAGTTTTGTTCAAATGAACAGCGATTAAAAGCTGCATTTGCATTTTAAATTGCAGTGATGAAAAGTAGCAGGCAGAAGTGATATAACTGAAATATTTAGAAGCGTGTTAATATATGATTCCAGGTCCATTTAAAATACATTTGAAACTGCAAGTGAATGAAAACTAAAGAAGATTGTGGTTAGCCTATTTGCATGAAGAGCTACTATAAGAAGAAATTTGATATTGAAGGGAAGTCTCCCAACTTGTATTTCAGTAATGAAGGAATGAATAAAGAGCAATGAAGGGGTAAGGGGAGAGCAATATAACAGCAATTAAATTATATAAAACAGTCATGTGGTGAGTGGGGATAACAAAACCAGCACTATGCTGGAAAAGCCGAATACTAGGGAAAATAAATAACAAGCAACAAGAAAATCATTTGAATCATTTTCTAATGAATATGCTGGTTTTCTACTACATCATTGTTCATTCAAAATGCACTTGTTTTTCAAATTTCTTGCAATATTCTGTGCAGTCCCCACTATTGGGCATAACCTAATAGGACTCATCCTCTGTCCACCAGTACATTAAATTTAGGTTAATAATGAATGCATTCAGATTATAGTAAAATTCAGCATCGCTGAATAACCCTGGAGGTAAATATGAAATATTGTGAGAGCATCCAAACATTATTTATTTAATTAAGCATTTATGCATTTATTTTATTCTCCACTCAAATTAAAATTGGAATTGAAAATTTGTGTGCCTTTACATAGTAACTTTTCTGATTTCATTAAGCCATTATAATTTATGGCACCCTTACATTCTACTGTTAAGACAAAACATTTTGCTTGGTTTCCTTTGCATTTTGTGGTGGATGGCATCATACTATGACTGCATCTTTGTTCTTTGGTTGTGTTCAGACAAATATACAAGTTATGTCACGTGGTAGTTTATCTTCATTGTGAACCTGACTGGATTTAGAATAATTATGAAAACACACTCCTGGGTGTTTATGTAGAGATGACTCCAGGAAGATGCACCCAAGGTGGGCAGGAGATACAGTGTTAATGTGAATAGGACCATCCCATGGACTAGGTTCCTTGACTGAATAAACAGATGAAAAACAGCTGAACACTAGTATTCATCCGTCGGCTTCCTGACTGTGGAGGTAATGTGATCTTAAGTCTTCTTCTGTCACACCTTCCCCACCAGCCAGGATGGACTCACCACATATCTTCAAACTCAAGCCAAAGTAAGTCATTTCTCTTTAGCTTGCTTTTTGTAGCAAAAATGAGAAAAGATGTTAACAAGTGTAACATTTCTCTAAGTCTATATTTGTTTCCCTTGAGTCAGATAAAGGTTTTCTGCTTGACTGGATTCCTTCTCGGTGTGTTAATTTTCCTTAACTCTGGTGGACTTTGTTCATTCATTTATTTGAGGAGAATTAGTCATTTATTTTTCCAACAAATACATCCTCGAAGAACCAGTTAAATTGTAAGGAACAAAGAAGATATGTGTTTTAATATTAAGACCACTTTTATAGAACTAATCAGAAATGACATAAATAAGTACTGTAAATTATTTGAAGTTATAGAAGAAAACAGCTTAAAGGAGGTCGTACTTGATCAGTAGAAATTTCTATCATTGGAAACCAAGGGAGGTGATGTCAGTTATCACAACATTCTAGAACACCTCATATTTACTGTGATAAAATATTTTTTTCCCTAATTTTGATGGTAGGGTACATTTCAATGACTCAGTTATAAAATACAGAAAATGTGTGGCTAAGTGCTGATAAAATACCACGAATGCGATTTCGACAATAAGAAATAAGGAGGTGAACCACAGAGAAACAGAGTAAAGCATAGAGAGCCTCGGAACGGGTGGAAAGGCATGAACTGTCGACCAATAGCTGAGGAGCCCCCATGGTACTGAACTGGGCCCTCTGGATAGGCCAGACAGCTGTTTGGCTTGAACTGTTTATGGGACCCCCAGGCAGTGGGATCAGAATCTGTCCCCAGTGCATGAGCTGGCTTTTTGGAACCTAGTACCTATGGTGGGTGGGACACGTTGCGTGCCTTGGTGCAGGAAGGAGGGGCTTGGACCTGCCTCAACTGAATCTACCAGGCTCTTCTAACGCCCCATGGGAGACCTTGTCTTGGAGGAGGTGGGAATAGGGGGTGGGTTAGGAGACAGGCGGGGGGGGGGGGGGACATGAGAGGCTGTGGGTGGTATGTAAAATGAATAGAAATCTCTTAATAAAAAATTTATTTATAAAAAATATAAATAAAATTCCTTGGCAAAAAACAAACAAACAAATAAAAAAACCATAAAACTACCTTGTATGAAAACATTTTCTTAGTTACTTTTCCAAATTCCTCTGTAGCCTAGGATGGCCTTGAACTCATGATCTTCCTGGCTCTTTCTCCCAAGTGCTAGGATTCTGACATGTGCGTCTTTACTCAATCTGTGTGGTGCTGTGGATCAAGCCTGGGGCTCTGGCATGCTAAGCTAGCATTTAGACCAACAGAACAACCTTTCAAATCCATCCTGGTGTTCTTTGGATGACATTTTAATGGTAACTGTAAAACATTCAGTCACATACGAACAGTGGTGAAAAAAAAAAAAAAAACTTTTGGAAAAAAGCTCCCCTGAGAACAACACTTGAAGACAATATGTAGCCCTCCATTGTCATTCCACATTAGTGGTCATTGTTGCCTCAACTTTTCTATAAAGTGGTTCACCAGACTCTTGTATGTTGAAGGTTTTATGTGCAATTCGGTTTAAAAGTGGGACTTCAGTGAAATTACTGGGCCATGGTGGCTCTATCCTAATCAAGTGGTTAGTCTATTGACATTTGCATTTTTACTTTATTATTATTGTAAAGTAATTACAACTAAGAGGTGGAGCCTATAAAGAGGAAGTAGGTGAATTCACCTCAGGAAAGCATACCTTGTTCCTGGCCCCTCACTATTTCTCTGTGATGCCTGGCTACCATAGGTAGCACAGATTGTTCTATCATAACTTAAGACCATTTCATCGTTTGTCACATTGGTCAAAAATGTTAGAAATAGCCTTGTATAGAAACCTTTCATATTATGAGACAAAAATTGTATCTTTCTTCCTTCAAGTTCCTTTTTAACAATATTTTGTCAAATGTGACAAAATGTGATTATCACAAGCATGTAGTGTAGTTATTCCACCAAAAAGAAAATGGAAAAGAAGTAGTGGTTTGGTAGTGTAAATTGCTTTCCTTATGGCAGAGCTGGAGTGATTTACTTCATACCTACAAAACCTTTTAGACTCTGCACACTACTCTCAAATTCAAAGCTGCTAAATTTTAGAGACAGGAAGCAGAACCGGGCCTTTGTTAAAGATATTTCAGCTCACGCTGCATTTACAGTACCCCTTTAGTGTCTAATAAGCACATTTTGTTGGTGTCAGTATATTTTTTATTAAAGACTAATAAGTTTGAAAGATATTTAAGACACTTATTCAGGTTTCTTAACCTTGTAAAATGTTAAATACAAATTACATAGTGCTCCTTAAGGTTTTTTTTTTTTTTTTTAGAAAATGCTAGATTCACAAATATATGCTAGATTCACAAATATATTAAGGGAGAAGACAAAGCAATTGGCAATGACAGACTGAGAAGAAAACTAGTAAGATAGGTTGAAAGCCTGCTTTTCACAATGATAGTGAGTTAATACTTCTAGTTGTGCCCTGTGAGGCAGATGTATACTATCTCTGTCTCATACATTTGTGCAGTTTCAACATAAGTAGATGAAAGAGCCTCAGAAATGTATTTAGCAAGCCTAGACAAAGAGGCAGAAAAAATCAAACTCGATACTGATTTATCATACTGTAGATGTAAAAGGAACATCAGTAAATAAATCAGTGATCATAATTGTAAAAATAATATATGATTCAAATTACTGAAGTGGTAAAATTATAATTTCCATGAAATCAAAGAGATCATGGATTTTAATTTCATGAGTTTGTGAGAAAGCACTTGATTGTGGACTGAAAGTAGACCTAATCAGATTTAGTATCTAGAAAGGTTTTTAGTTGTCATCATTGTGCTGACTATACTAGACCAGAAAGCAATAAAAGGAAAGTAGTCAGTGATATATATGGTTTATTAGCAGCCAAGGCTTCACTAAACTTGGTGAAAATGGGTATCATACATTTTAATACTGTTGAGTCAATAAATGAGAAGGTTGACAAATAATGCAGTTGTTGTGAAGTCACAGGAAGTCTAGGACCTGTAGTATACTGAGTTTCAGGTAAGGGCAGAGTGAGATGAGGGAGGGAACTCCTCACAGTACTGTGGGTTTACATGCTCTTTCACCAAGGATATTTTCCCCTAAATCTCGATTCTTGTCTGTTGCTTTCTTCAAAAACATATCTGGTTATATAAAAATCTCTGCATTAGTGAGTGCCTTTAGGTTTTGTTGTTAATGACATGTAAATGAGTGGCCACTGACACGTACATGCTTACAGACAGTAGAATTTTGTGAAATATTCACCCAAGACAGCGTTTAATTTTGTCAACAAGACTTTGCTAGCAGTTATGAGTACCACAGTTAAAAATTACTTGGTTGCCTGAAAAAAGTCAGACTGACTTTTCAAACAACATCGTGTTTGGCTCCAGAGAGAGGCAGATCAGTCTACAATTGATCAAGAAGGTAGATAACAACTCAAGCATTCATTAAGTATTAAGTCCAATTGTGGTACCTCTGTCAGTAAGGGCAGATGTTTTAATGTCGTATTTTAATTTAGTATATGGGCATCTCACCAAGGCTGTTGTATTAGTAAGAAAGGGAGAGAATGGATGTCAAACAGACATGCAAGAATTTCTCATTCTATTTTTTGATTCTTTGAAATATTAGGTTCTACACAATCTTTTTGGAACTAGCTCTGTCTGTGAGACTATGACAATGCAGAAATTTAAGTGAACTTATATAGTGTAAGTACACATCAGTAACATTTCTTTTCATAATTATAGTATGTAAACAAGAGTCTGGCTGTAATGCCACAACCATGGAATGACACAACCCATGAAATGCATTTATATTTACGACAGCAGAATCTTTCATTACAAATTTCTTTTTCATAAGGATTAACAGTATATGGAAATAACAAGTAAGTTAATGTTAGAAATGAGTTAATTGGGCTTTTTACTTTTTATATTGTTTACATTAGATGCAAAGAACTGTCACATTTCAAAATTGCAGAAATTCAATTTCATGGTCTTCTGCCTAAGTGACTTAGAGTCATATACTAACTGCTGCAAGTTTGATTATTTTAATGATTTGAAATCTACCGAAACTCAAATACAGATTTGTGTTTTTCTAGACAATATATTTGTTCCAGGGTGAGGACTCTAATCTAAATGTTAAATAATAAATGTGTTCTTCAAAACTAATGTGCAGACACAGACTGGATGTCCGTAGTGAGTGAACTAAAAGACTATCAAAGTCATATATCTAATCTATGACTAGTAAATTGGGTGAAAAATAATGTATTACAGAACTTAAACATAATTGTCAGATAATCTAAGGTTATGACTGAAGCTAATTTATCTTTTTATTCAAATACTTGCTAAAATAGGTTTAGTTCACTGAAAAAATAATTATTTGATTGCATGTTCTATTTTGTGGGTTGCCTGTCATTGCTAATTGAACTATTTTGAACACCTGGTAGATTTTTAAATTTGAGTAATGCTGTATATTATTTGTTTACAAGAATCACTTTTCAATGCTGAATGACATAAAGATCAAAATTTAAAAACATCTTGTTTTATGTTCTCTTGTTGGCATTTGTACATCAGGCCCTATAAAAATATTTTTCTACATAGAGGCTATTACATTATCTACTTCCTAAATTATGTTCAGAAAGTAATGTAATTTTAAAAGTTAATATGTACTTGTAAGAGCGATAAACTACTTACAAATGATAATGATGCTGATTGAAATACTTGAGTATATCCCAAATACATTACTAAATAATAAATGTTCTTTGATTTAATTTTCATATAGAACTTGATAAATATTTACTTTAACTATACATATATGCATACTCATTGGGTGCTATGTAAGTATGTGCATATCCCGATTGGAAAATCTGAGAAAAAAGAGAACTAAGGACTGATTTTGATCTTTCACTCCTGTAATGAACACCAAATAATTCAAACAGACTTCCTGCTGAGAATAATTAGAAGATGTACAAGGATATAATGAATCAGTCTTCCTATGAGAAACTGAAGAAATTACGTGATACTTATAAAGACGAGCTGAGACCAAGGGAACAGAGCCTGGAACATTTGTGCCTCTTGAGGGTGGTTTATGGTTATAGTTAGGATGCCTGTACCCCAGTTTTGCTTATATGCTTTATAGCTTAGCAACACTATTTCTCCAAATTTTTCATCTATGCTATGATTTCTTTACTTTACAAAAAAACAACAAGTAAAAAACCTTAGTCCAAGCAATTATCAACTATTATAAGTTAGCAGATACAATTAAATAAGTAGATTTAGTGATTCTTCACATAAAATTAACTTATGCTACTATAAATTTCTACAATTTATACTGTTAGCAAAGAGAAGTTACTCATTTTCAAATTAATATTTTTCTATTACCCTATAATAATCACACCATTAAAGACAAAAATCAGAACATTGCTATAATAATTTCACCCTCAAAATTACTTTGAATCTAAGTTTTTTGGAATTATCATAATCAAGTAAAATCGTTTAATCAGTTATACAGACAACTTGGTAATATGCTTAATATAATAACAGAGGTTGTCTGAAAGTTCAGAAAACCATTTTCATGTCTTCATAGTGCTTATCAAATATCATCCTACTGAAGATCAATTCAAATTAACACAATATTGTGCCTATAGCACATTAACACTTAGAAGACCACATGTCCTTTTTTGTTAGAAATTGCTTCCTTTTTTCCATAAACTGATTACCATTATGCATCCTACTGCGGTGTTAATTTATTCATTTTTTCTGTTGATAATAACACAGTAGCACAGAGGACCTAACTTTGTGTACAGCTGCAGGCAGAGCTAAGGTCAAGGAACCCTTCATGGATGATGATCTTACTCGCATGTGTCCTGTGCTGGTCCAGAGCATCATATGGCAGGAACCAGAATTTTTCTCTTCTGGTATCTTTCTCTTTCACTTCTTACAAAAAAATCAGTATAAAGCCATGGAGCCTCCAACCTTCTCTCAATTACCATCCCTAAGTCACACCTCCAAACAACATAGGTGAGACTTACAACCGCTTAATGCATGATAGTGGTAGGGCTGTCAAATTGTAACATGTAAAAAAATGGAGATATACTTGAAACATACTCAAATCATAGCATGGCAGATCCTACTCAAAACTTCAACTATGAAGAAAAGTAAAGAAGACAAGGGAATGTTTAAAAATATGCCTTCACTCTTTGGTTATCAAACTCTTACTAGAGTACAAGAAACAGAGGTCCTATGAAGGTTACGGTGCAGAAAGAAAGCTACAATCTGGAGGCTACAACCCTATAAAATGTAAAGTGAAAGCCATGCTTGGATGTTATCTATTAGCAAGGTAGACAGGTTCCCTTTTCCTCAGTCACAGCTCACAAAATTTACAGTTGGAAGTACAGACAATATACACATGGCTCATAAGTGCATGGAAATGTAAGGAAGACACTAAGGAACCATTTGTTATTTCTCAGTATTTAATCTCTGCTCTTGCTTAAAAGCAAACTCCTTTCAAATGTTCTGTAAATGGAAAATCTCCAGCAATTTCAGCATGTCAATTTATAGAGAATGCGTCTGAATGAGTTTAGGATTGTAAGGAATTGTAGGTGCTTTAGTGCAATGTAAATTTCATACATTCGCTTACATTTTGGGAGTTCTGTCATTACGTCACAGGTTTGTAATTCTTCCTTCTGTCTGGTGTCTGTCTTGATCATCATGTGATGTATAATGTACAATGTTTAAGCTGTAGAATTCCACTATTCTAAATTCTTAAAACTTAGACTTGTGTGTGTGTGCCATTACTAGGTCTTTATTTTAGAATAATCATGTATAAAAGTACTGTGAGGGCCGGGCGGTGGTGGCACATGCCTTTAATCCTAGCACTCGGAGGCAGAGGCAGGCGGATCTCTGTGAGTTCGAGGCCAACCTGGGCTACCAAGTGAGTTCCAGGAAAGGCACAAAGCTACATAGAGAAACCCTGTCTCGGAAATCCAAAAAAAAAAAAAAGTACTGTGAGGTAGATGATCAACTTTGAATAATGGGACAATACTGTGATATAGAACTAATAAGCTGAATTAGTCATAATGATCAGAAAATTAAATATTAGGAAGAATAAGGGATTTGACTGATTTCTGTTCTATGGATGCTCAACTGATTGGTAATGCATTTTAGTTCCCTTGTATTAACAATTTTTTATGTTTCCTATGGTTGTTAAACTGTTGGTAGTTTCTAAAGGGTTGTGGTGAGAATGCTTACAACAATGGGAAATTTTATGATAGAGATATTTCTTTATTTAATTAACTTAAGAAAGCTTCTTTATCAACTTTATTTATTAACTAGCAAGTATACATTATCTTAGACTTCATATCCTCATGTATTTTATTAAATAGCCCATGCTTTTCATCTCTTCATTACAAGATTTTCACTGTGACACTGCTGTTTAAAAAATTATTATTACATATTAATACAGTATTAATAAGGTTAATAAAACTTCAATCACACTTTGCAGGGCTTTGCGATAAATCACTCTTACTTTCCTTGATGAAATTAATAATCTTTGAATGTCAAACTAGGAAATGTGTCCTTTATTTTATGGCCAATGGAGAATTTTCACGCTGAGCGGGATCATTATCAGAACTATAATTCGCTTTTTATTCTCTGGCATTTGGTTTCATAGCATCTTTCTTTTTAGAAAAGGCGGCATAGAAGGAATCAAAAGGCTGTCATGTTGTCTCCTTTAAGGCAACGATGTCTTTATGTAGTAGTGGCAGTGCTGCTTCTGAATTTTATTTCACTACTAGAGGACATCTGTGCAACACAGTAGGATGCCATATGGGAGACTGGCTTTGGTGGCTCAGTGCAAAATTTGCTATTAGAAAATAATTTGTATGACTTGGAACTATTGCACCCAAGTGTCTTCCCTTCCTTTCGCTCCCTTCTAAAGAGCACAGCACCATCCCTAATTAGTTGATGGGAGTAATGAAGTGAATTCATCTTTAATTTTTTTTAGAGGTTTAGGAATTTATGCACAAATGAAGGCAATTTTTTGTCTCAGAATTATCTAGTCTCTTTGTGTTCATCTTTCCTCCATCTGTCCAAATATTCAAAACATGAAGAATGTCTTTGACCACATCCAAACTGTACTGTTCTCTGTTTTCTTATTTCCATAAGTGGATTTCTCTAATATAAGGCTTTCCCACAATTTTTCAGATTTTTAATTTGTCTTTGAAATATCACAATGATAATTCTTAACATGAACAACTTTAGCCTTCATATTTAGTACTTCAAGATTGCCTTAAATTATTGCTTTTAAGGAGAAAAATATTTCCAAAGTTATTAGTAGACAGAGGAATGAGTATGTACTTAATCTTATGGCAATGTAATATCAGGTATTTATGTGAATTTTGTGAAGTTTGTAATTCAATCAATAAATCATTTACTATATGTCCCTCAGCTGATAAATTGTATGTGGCAGTCACTAACCTCAGTTTTTCTGCTATTTTATGGGAGAAATACCACTTACACATTTATATAGCAGAAATACCACTTATCAATTTTTTTTTAAATTGCATTTTTTAGTGTTTTCATAGAACCTGTATTTCTTTGAGCTGATATTACCTTCCAAACTTCATGCATATCCTTTTCACTTGTTCCCAATATCAATTTGGGTTCCCTAGGAAAAGAGTTTCTAATCTTTAGTTGTCTGTCAATCCAGATTGCCAAATGGCCTCCACACATGCATCCTCCTCAGAAATGGTGGCTCAATATGATTTTAGTAATGTTCTTTGTACTTAGAAGTCAATGCTAAATTTTAAAATCCCATAACTGACTGAGCTCTCTTATAATAATGTATTTGTAAATCCTTCATGCTTGTATCCCCAGGATTCTCCTTTGGTACTATTTTGAAGCCAACTCAGTTGTCCATTGCCTCTACACACAAAGACCTCTCCTTCCATTTCTTCTTTTCCTTTCTCTGGGTTAGGATGACTCTATTAGCTAGGGACACTCTTTCTTATCATTCAATTTGAGGAGGTGACTGAATTTTAGAGGGAGGGAAATGTATTATCAGGAGCCTGCTTTTGAAAATCATTTCTTTCAACCCCAGTTTCTTCTTATCTCTGTGTTTCCTTCTAGACCACCATGAGATAAACAACCTTGCTTCTTGATGCACTTCTGGGATGATGATCCATCACAACATGGACCAGGAACAACTGAGCCAGCAGTGCTGTGGGAGGGACACCTCCAGATGTGGGAGCTAAGATGAACCTTTTTTTTTTTTTTTAAGGTTGTGTCCTCACTTGTTTGTGACAGTGATGGGTATTTTGACTAAAACAGAAGCTCAGTGAGCTCACTTCTTTTACTACGGATTGGAAGGTGGTTTCTCTTCTGTCTGCTTCTTGTTTTGTTTCTACTTGATTGATCCCTTTCTACTACAGGTGTGGTCATCCACCCCTGCCTATGATGCTGCTGTTCACATAGCACCATGAAGGGCCAGTCTTGATAGGCCTTGGCAGGACAGAGGTAGGGAAAAGAGCAACGGAAGACAGGAAGTACTGAAAAGTCTGGAAGATTTTCATGAAGGAACACCACTGGATTCTTTCTGACATATGGTCAACTCAGAATTCTAAATTACTTATTATCAATAATGTATAGTTTTATAGTGGCTTCCTGAGCAGATTCTGCGGCATTTTCCTATACCCATAAATGAGCATCGAATCAGTTACCCTCCTTGCTAAAGAGTGTCTTCAAGCTCTATCATTTTATCAGCAAATTTAGTCTGTGAAGGCCACCCGGCATCCCTTATGTAAGTAGCTTAAACAAACTCTCCAAAACTGTGACCCTTCTTACCTGTATTGCTCTTCATATTCACAGCTGAGCACTCAAGCACCTTCTCTTTCCAGTTTCCATATACCGATTTTCCTTCCATGCATAGGGCAATCTTCTCAATATTGTTACACATTAACTATTTTATTAAGTGTAATGAATACATCTGATATTGAAAGTAAGGTAAGATTCTGAAGAAAAACAACCAGCAGCATATTTACATAGTCCGTAGCAAAAACACAGCCCTCATAGGAAAAACATGTTTAAAAACACAGCATAAAGGTGATGAACGACTTCGGCTTTGAACAATCACTTTAATTATGCTTTCCAATTCTATCACTGAGGTTGGGAACATTTTCATAAAATGCTTCCCACAGGTATATTCAGTCTTTCCATAAAGCACTTAGCATTATAATAAAAACATAGATTATTTTATATGTGGAAATTCTGGGTAGCTGTAGCAGTAGGCTCCATAAATGCTGACAGGAAATGTAAATGCTATCAGGAGATATTGTAAAACAAACAGTTCAAAATTCCAATCACCATTTCGGTTTTGTTGAAAGATAAATATAAGAGCTCTATTTTAATTTCTCCTTCCAAATTCAGTTTTATAGAGTATATGATGCAATTTCACAGCTCAAAACAAGCTTAGAAGGCTGTTTTATTCATTTAAGCTGACATAAGAATATTATAAATTTGATGGGCAAAACATAGAAAATTATTTCTTATAGCTATGGAGACTGGAAATCCAAACAATAGTCTCTCTCTCTCTCTCTCTCTCTCTCTCTCTCTCTCTCTCTCTCTCTCTCTCTCTCTCCCCCTGTGTGTGTGTGTGTGTGTGTGAGAGAGAGAGAGAGAGAGAGAGAGAGAAATAAAAAACAACCTTTTTCATGCCCTAGGATTCTTTTTTTAAGAGCACTATAGACACAAATTATCTATATTGAGATTGATATTGTTAGAAAATGCTGTATGTGTAGTTCTAATCTTGTTCTGAATATTGTACCCATAAAGTTCATTTAACAATGTAATACAAATTGCTAATCCAATCCTTAATGTTATTATTACTATTAGGATATAAAGAAATGAAAATTAGTAGTTAGGCATTACAATCAAACTTGTAGTCATATTAGGTATGTTTTTAAGGTCGAGCAGAGATATATTAGATAGACAGGTCATCTCAGACCCTTCAGAGATCTACAGAATATGGCATTTAAAATATTTTAATAACATTTTTTTTCTTTTTTATGACTATGAGACATGTCTGCTCCTGGCAGCACCAATCTATTTCAGAGGAGATATGGGCATTGAAGAAAATGCATATGGAGTCAAATTTCAATGTGGCAAAATTTAGCCACTGGGCAAAAAAAAAATGCCCTTGCCTTGACTGATTGACAGTATGTCATATATACTGGACATACAGGACCCATAGGAAGGCAACCACTGAACTTTACAAGGCAAGATGGTCCTTTAGGTTCCTGCTTTGCAGAAGAAACTGCCAGACATTCTACAGGATTGTAATTTCTAAAACATAATTATTCAGATGTTTTTTCTGTTAAGAATGAGGAAGCTGTTGAGAAAAGTCTTGCAAGAATGAGATATAGGATGCCCCAGTCATATTATCTGGCAACAGAGCCAAGTGCTAATTCATCCCACATTCAACACACATATGCTTGGAGCCTGTTCTAAATCAGGTATTGCTGAAGTGATTAGATATTACCAAGTAATAAACAATGTAATTTCCATGTAATAAACATGTAAAACTTGGCCTATCTGAATTAGCCAGTAAAGATTAAAGAAACACACTGTCAAAACATATTGTAATAAAAAAGTTCGAATTAGGAAAAATTTAAAGGGAAAGAAACACACATTGACAGCAGCAACTCACACCTATTAATGATACCAGTATTTGGGTTGCTGAGGCAACAGCGCATCATGAGTATGAAGCCAGTCTGGGCCACATAGTAAATTCCGTGACAGCCTCGGCTACCTTGCAAGACTGTCATAGAGAAATAAATAAATAATAAATAAATAAATAAATAAATATCCACTTACATCATGTCAGGCAGTGATAACAGTCAAGAAGAAAAATAAATCAGGGTAAGGGAAAGGAACTTTAAATTAGATAAGGTAAATGACAGAGACCTTTCAAATTAGGTGAAATATTGGGTGGGAGCTGAATACAGTGATGAAGGAAGCCATCCATATTACTGAGTGATGTGCCTTTCAGGCAGAGAAAATAGAAAATGCCATGTCTCTGAAGAAAGTACATACTTGGTAGGAGGAGCACTACAATAGAAAAGGTGGTTAGAAAAAAAAAGTAGACGGCAGGAGAGTGATACAAATGAGCCTCGACAACAATGCTTAGTGGACGAACATCAGTAAAACAGTAAAATCAGTTCCTTCTCATGAGTAAACAACGTTGCTCTACGTACCATCTGCTCTTTGGCAAACTGTTTTAATTTTTAGATTTTCAGAACCAAGAGTTTTAAATCTGATTTTAAAATGCAGACTAATATATCATCCTTGAAATGTTTAATTTTTCATGGCTATGGTATTAAATTTATCAAATGTAATTAATTTCCAAAGCAGTATAGTGGAAGGAGTAAAAAGACTCCTTCCAGTCAAAATGTGTACTATCTACCTGTCTGTCTGTCTATCTATCTATCTATCTATCTATCTATCTATCTATCTATCGATTTATCATATATCTATCTATCCATCCATCCATCCATCTATCATCTATCTATCTATCTATCCATCCGTCTGTCTATCTATCTATCTATCTATCTATCTATGGTGGTATTTTATTTGTACTGAAATGTGATTTTAATTGTATGTTAATAAATAAAGTTGCCCGGGGGTCTGAGCTATTAGAGCCATAGAAAGAGCGTGGTGGTGGTGGCGCAGGCCTTTAATCCCAGCACTTGGTAGGCAGAGCTAGGTAAGTTTCTGTGTTTTCAGGGATACAGCCAGCATTGGAGACACATGCCTTTAAGACCTGGAGGGCTGTACTTGCAGGCAGTGAAGAGGCAGTCACATGTTTGGGTTTACAACCAATGAGAAGGCAGAACAGAAAGACAATGTCAAGACAAACACACAGGAAGTAGCTCTCTTTCGGAATGGTAGGACCACCGCAGGAGGAAGGGTAAGGTTTTAGCTCTGAGCTCTGACCTCTTGGCTTTCTCTATTACATTGGTTCTGTGTTTCTTATTTAATAAGACAGTTGGTTACATCTACATCTATCTATAATATATATATATATATATATATATATATATATATATATATATATATATATATATATGTTATATATATATATATAGAGAGAGAGAGAGAGACAGAGACAGAGACAGAGACATAGAGAGACAGTCAATAGAAAAGAGAGGAGAGAGAGAGGAGTATAACATTAAACAATCAAGAATATTTAGAAAGATGATTTCACTCTATCTTTAAATCCCAAGCCTGGAGTACCTTAGCGTATCCTTAAGGGCTGAAAACTCGTAATCATCAGAATTTCCAGCACTTGGATACAACTTAGTAGAATTGTGTTTTTTCTCTTTGTGTGACCAAGTTGACAGCCAAAGCTGGAAGATGATTATAGTGTTCAATTTATCAAAAGACATAAAATACATGACTTTACTACTAACTTAAGACTGATTGTATAAAGAATTTGAAATTACTAAATGAAACTCAAATATGAAAATGCATTACTCTTTAATTTCTGCAATAGATATTAAAAATGTATGAATAAAGTACACAATTCTGAACAATGTACAATTAATTCCACCTGTGGAATTAATTATAACACAGTTGGTATCTTCAGGATACATGTTTTCTCCCCCCCCCCACGGTAATACACAAATAATCACTTGATATAGTGATCAAAAATGCATTGAAAATTAAAATGTAGATGATTCCTCTTCTTAGAAATGGCAATGGGTAATTCTAGACTCTGCATTGTTGTGAATAACTAGCAAAAAGTGATTGATATATAAAATCAAATTAATACAAAAGAACCAAAAATAAATGAAGCCCTAAAAGGGAATGACACAAGATTTGAGAAGAGAACCCCAGAAGTGAGTCTGGATTTGAAACTTATTTTTCAAGCATTTTCAGTACAGTTTTCCAAACATTATTAGAAAACCTAGGTCTGAAGAACAATGAAGTCAAGAGAATGTAGAGCTTATCCTGGAGGAGGATATAGGAAGGGAATTATAAAAGCATTGTTTTTGGATATCAAAGAATTAAATTCCCTGATTATAGATAGATGTAGGCAAATACTGTCCTTTACAAGAACCAATCTTGAAATATTAAAACAAATGATGGAATGAGGTGATATACAATTGTAAATTTCTTGGTTAGCTGTCATAATTCATGACCTTAAAATTATTGTACAATGGCCCATATATAATCGCTGGCAATCAGCACAACACACACAGTAGATATCACACAAAGCCATGCCATCAACATCCAGGAGGAGCCACAGATAATATGATTTTCATGGAGAACTCTGGAAAAACTGATCTCATTGCTTCTTTTTTAGGCAGAAGGAACTTCAGGAAGAGGATTATGGCAAAGGCATGCAGACTTGCAATGAAAATTATAGACCAATCAATGCAGAAATTCAAAGATCATAATCAAAAGATTTCACTTACTACTTGTAGATCATACACCTAAGAACAGAATTTATATTTTAAATGTCAACTTGTAAAAATGATTTTATTTTTATAAAATATCACAAGAAATTCTAGTAGATGGAAGTTCTATGAATAGTTTTGTATCTACATTAAAATCTCTAGAAATATATAGATAACATGGAAATAACAGTAAAATAAGAAAAAGTAATTATAAAACAGGGGATTATGCCGGGTGGTAGTGGCGCACGCCTTTAATCTCAGCACTCGGGAGGCAGAGGCAGGCGAATCTCTGTGAGTTCGAGGCCAGCCTGGGCTACCAAGTGAGTCCCAGGAAAGGCGCAAAGCTACACAGACAAACCCTGTCTTGAAAAACCAAAAACCAAAAAAAAAAAAAAAAACAAGGGATTATTATAATTGCCTCCTTCCCGAGAAACTTTCAAACAGAATTTAAACCCATACAGTGAGTTTTCACCCACATTTTCCAATACCAAGCACATCATTGGTATAAGTATAGAAGCCAGAGTACTTTTCAAAACAGATTTTCCAAATGTCCCATAAACACAAAGAAAGGTCCTAAGACACATCTGGTGTGATGATACCTTGTGTTCCCTATAAATTTGCCTGAGGATTGAAGAACAGAAAAAGCCACTAGATTAAACATAGAAGCCAGACAGTGGTGGCACACACCTTTAATCTTAGCAATAGGGAGCCAGAGATCAGTCTGGATCTCTGTGAGTTCAAAGCTACCCTGGACTAAATGAGATTGACTCAGTCTACCAGAGAAACACAGCCAGGCAATAGTGGCACACATCTTTAATCCCAATACTTGGGAGTCACATGCATTTAATCCCAACACTAGAAAAGTTGAAACAGGAAATTATATGGGAGGGGAAAGGTATACAAGGTGTGAAGAGACAGGAACTAAAGCCTTTCAGCTGAGGAAAGCTTTTCAGGCTGAGAAGTCCTAGCAGTAAGAGGTGGTATGTTGCTTTGTCTCTCTGATCTTTCAGCATTTTCCCCAATATCAGGCTCCAGGATTTTTATAAAAAGATTATTTAGCAATTCATGTTATAATCTGGAATTGGGGAAATGCCAGCAGAAGCACATTGAAATATCAGTACATTACTACCAGATGTTAATTTTAAAAAGAGAAATGAGTAAAACAGAAGAAAACCAAAAATTAAGGGAGGCCAGAGTGGTTCATTCATTCATACATTATCAGTAATTATTGAGGAATACACAATATGACTCCATAGAGATTATTTTTGAAAAATTAAAGCATAATTCAAAATGCCCACACTTGGAAGTATGGAAAAAACAATCCTAAAAAGCAGAATGGAAATATTTTAGCATGTAAGAAATATATGTAACAGCATATTGACATCATCTTTAGATAGGTGTCAAAATCAAACAAGCTGTGGTTGACGTAGGGATTTAATTTTTCCTCATTTTTTTGCATTTGGTCAAAGAGATTATTACATTAAGCACAACAACAGTTATTTTCCTATAAATGAGATGTGATTAAGAGTTGACAGTGGTTTAAACAATGAGAAAAAATTTTCTAGGAAAATTAACATGTACAGGAAGCTTGCTATTGGCCAGCAGAAAATAATGAGCGTTCAGCAACCAGTGAATGATTCCCTTAATCATGTGTGAAAGAGTAAGGCAATCCCTAGTTCAGCGCAGGAGTACCATAGCATCACACTGTAAGAAAAGCAAGGGGAAGAGAAAACCAAGAGTGCAGGTCTTCATTGAACAAGGTACTTCAGACACATAGTGATTTTCACCATTCTTCTACAAAATTATAATGTGTATGCTCCCTTTCATCATAATGTGTTTCTCTTCCATTATCTTCTTTTTCACTTCTGCCTAATTGCTTTTGTTCTGGCAGTTGATATAAGAGATGATGTTCCCCTTCATTAGGCAACATGCTGCTGCTTTATACATTTGTTATTTTAACAACGATAACAAGAGAACCACATTTCCCATGAAATGATCTCCCAACCATTCATGCAAAGTCCTGCCACAAAGCTCAACTCTCTGACATCTGCTTACCTCTCAGGCACCATTTCAAGTCACTCTTGCTTGTCTCTATTCTATGTTGTATTACACAGTCAATAAATTAATGCTGTTGCCTTTTAAGACTCTGGACTACAGGGGACAACTTTCAGGAGAAAAGAAGAGAAACAGGCATTAAAAAAAAAGCACTAACATGGAAGAATTCCATACCAACATAATAGATTAAAAGAGAAAAATGTAGCTAGCAATGAGAAAAACAAAAAGAATGATATGACTGTATTTGGGAAGATAATATGTTATAAACTCATATATGTATGTTACATGTGTACATCACATACACCATCTCTCCAACACACCACTAGCATGATTGTGTTTTCATCCATTTAATGATCTATCAATATATCTCTCATGAGCCAACTAAATTTCCTTCAAATATGCTTCCCCAGTAGCTTTAGAATATTTTATGTAAAAGCAATAGTAGTTAATATTACAGTGATGTTTTCTAAGTTCCAATTTAAAAAGGAATAGAGAACTTTTAAGCACATACTTATCATGTTTTCAGTAGAGAACATCAAGGAAAGACTGTTAATATAAAATGGATTTTTGCCTTAAAATGCCTGTAATAACTCATAGAACTGGTGACAATTTAAGTAAGGAGTTTTGATTTATATATTTAGGGAGATTCGGTGTGACAAGAAAATTCACTGATTCTGAAAGCCTTTGTAAAGTAGCACCCATCATAGCTAGTCTCTCAGATTATAGGATTTATCAAGATGTCCTTAATAACAGGAACAAAGAATGATTGGTGATAAATGTGAAATGAAAAAAATTATTTTCTTACTTCCCATGTAATTTACATATTAAAAAAGGATTGATATAGCCATAATTTTTCTTCACAAATCTGGGTGCCTATTAATGTAAATTAAGGTTGTAAAGTAATTTTATCATTGAAATGACCATGTGAATGAATACAAGAAAATATATCTGGAAGAAAAGGTGTTTCTAGAAGGCGGAGGCCAATTAGTCCCAAAAACCCTAGGTTAAGAGTTTAGTCTTCTAGTGATTTGTATATTCCCTAATGTAACACAAATCTTAAAAGGTCTTATTAAATAAAAAACCTGGAGCCAAATATTGGGCTGAAAAGTTGAGAGATCAGAAAAGCAGAAGGAAGTCAGCCACATTCTTACGCACAACTTAGATGTCCTTCAACTGAAGAATGGATAAAGAAAATGTGATACATTTACATAATGGAGTTGGCCGACAGAGTTACAGTGGAGATCCCCAAACAACCCAGGTTGATGCTTGGACAGAGTTTCTCTCTGAAAACTGACAGTGGGGACCCCATTGCCGGACAACATCCACATCGCTCCCTGAAGGTAGAGAGGGTAAGCCGATGCCTGCATGGAGCATTCACTGCTATCTTCTAGCCTCTTTAGTGTGAGAAAGTACTCTGCAGGCAACCAAAAGAGAAACCTGCACGCCAACCCAACCCACGAAACCATCAACCTACAATCTGTCCTGCCTGCAAGATGTGCTGGCAGTCCATGCCCCATGCTGCCTGCCTGGTCAGGAACTAGAGACTGGGTAGCCCAGAGAGCAAGGGTAGAATCAAACATGACTGCCAATACATAAACAAACAAACAAATAATAACCAATGAAACGATTTCTAATGATATTCTGTGTTCAGATCTGTGCCTTATCCAGTCACTACCAAAGAGGCTTCTGCAGGCATTTGGAGAGAGAGTTTCAATTGGAGGTCTCCATTGGATCTGTCCCAGAACTCATGGAACCCCACCCCCAGAAGGTGTGGAGGAAATATTGAAGGATTTAGAGGGGATGAAGGAGGCCTGGCACATGCTTTTAGTCCCAGCACTGCGGAGGCAGAGACAGGAGGATCTCTGTGAGTTTGAGGCCAAACTGGGCTACAGAGTGAGTTCCAGTTAAGGCACAAAGCTACACAGAGAAACCCTGTCTCAAAAGACCAAAAATAAATAAATAAAAATTTAAAAAAAAAATAGAGGGGATGAAGGACACCTGGAGAACATGGCCCACTGAAATCAACTAAGCAGGCCCTACATGGTCTCAAAAAGACTGAAAGGGCAAGCATGGGGTCTACATGGATCGGCACCAGGTCCGCTAGGCATATGTTATGGCTGTTAGCTGTTTTTGTGGAACTCCTAACAGTGAGAGCAGGTGTGTCTCTGTCTCTTTAGCCTGCTCTTGGGACTCTTCCTCCTTATTGGGTTGCCTTGTCCATCCTGGATATGAGGGCTTTTGCCTTGTCTTATTGAATCATGTTTTGGTCATGTTTGGTTGTTGTCTCTTGGAGGCCTGCTACTTTCTGAAAGAAGATAAAGGGAGTGGATCTGAGAGAGAGGAGAAGTGGAGGGTAGTTGGGAAGAGTGGAGGGAGGGGAAACTGTTTGGGGATGTATTGTATGAGGAAAGAATCTATTTTCAATAAAAAATCAAATAAAGGACTATAGTCTCTCCAAATTAAGATATATTTGAAGGTTGTAAGAGACACTAGTATCAACACATATTAGGGACAGTCATAGTATAAAAATGTTAATCCCTACTGAAAAGATCACATTGTCTAGACTATGGTCAAGTTGAAGACAGAAATATGGAAAATGAAAGGAGAAAGAAGATGGTTTTGGAAGTGAGGATACGTTCAAAAGGTAAAAAGCATAAATATTGAAAAATAGAGACGGATGTGATTTAAATTCGTTGACTTAATTCTTATGTTAGCATCTTGCAGTATGGTATAGAATACAATGCTGCTTGGTTCCCACCATTTGTAAGCAGTTAACGGAAAGCAAGCTCTCTCCCATAGTCCTCTATGACATGCCAGTGAGTTAAGTACAGCCAGAGGGAAAAATCAAGAGCAATTGAATTTAACAAGTCTTTAAGAGCAATGTTCAGAGCAGCCACTACTCTATTAGGATGGGTTTGCAAATTTGCAAGGAATAAGAATGACAGAATGCATGGGAGTAAATGCAGACTCAACCACCAGCACACCTGGATTATGGCTATCTTTACCAGCATACCTAGATTATGGCTATCTTTACCAGCTTACCTGGATTATGGCTATCTTTACCAGCATACCTAGATTATGGTCATCTTTACCAGCACTTCTGGATTGTGGCTATCCTTCACTATAATCTAGTTTAGAGCATAAACAGTCAGCAACAGAAACAATCCAGATTGTTTTCAGATGCTGTGAGGTCACATATCGTATGTGTGTATATATTTGTATTGCTTTTGAATGTTCTCTCTTGGCTAATGTGCTTGGTGTATTTCTAGTGTTCTGAGTTAAAATAATGTATTGATATTTGTTCTGCCCATGACCTTGGGCTATACTTGCCAAAGGAGGTGATGTTTCCTAACATTGCATGTGACCTCTTATAAGGAAAGGAGAGAAGGGTCACATGGTCCCTTCTCCCATTTATTTGTGTTTATTTATTATTTTTATCTTGGTGTGATTGGACTCCAGAAAACCTGGGAATTGAACCCGGTTTCTCTGGAACTTCAGTCAATGCTCTTAACCACAGAGCCACCTCTCTCCTCTGGTGAGGCACCACCTCCTTTGAGCCCTATATCCCAAGGTCATGGGTGGAGCAAATACCACTACAAACTAAATAGAATAAGATAATAAAAATAAGTAAAAAAAAAGAAAAAGAAAAAAGAAAACCAATTGGCATCTAAGAAATAATAATGAAATAAGATAAAACAAGAAACAAATAAGTTGAGCTGGGCAGTGGTGGCACATGCCTTTAATCCCAGCACTCAGGAAGCAGAGTCAGGTGGATCTCTGTGAGTTCGAGGCCAGTCTGGTCTACAGAGTGAGATCCAAGAAAGCACCAAAACTACACAGAGAAACTCTGTCGTCTTGTCTCGAAAAAATAAAAACAAACAAACAAGTTGTAATAAGAAAAACAAATAGAAGAAAAGGACCAAAGATGAGAAATACATATAGACACAGAGACACACACACACACATTCACATACACACACACACACACACACACACACACACACACACACACACACACACACAAATCCAGAAGCCATAATATATTCACAGAAACCTATAAGAAAAAATTATGCCCTAACACAGCAGTGTAAGACAGAGGACCTGTAAAGGTGCTGTTGAATTTGTTTTCTGTTGCCCATCTACTGCTGGCCATACATCCTGCACGTAAGAGTGGTGGTTTGTTTTCCCAGTGCAACTGCTTGGGGACAATTAAGTTTTCATTGGTAAGTAGTTCTGAATTGGAGACAACTTCTGGGTTATGTGGATGGGGCATGTGTCCATATTTCCTCTCAACTCTAGGAGCCCTATCTGTTGCAGACTTGTGCAAGCCCTATACATGCTGCCAAAGCCTCTGTGAGCTCATAGGTGCATTTATTGTGCTTTGTTTGGAAGGTCTTTTCTCCTTGCTGTCTTCCTTCCTTCCCTCTGCTCTCACATTCTTTCTGTCTCTTCTTCCACGGAGTTTCTCACGGCCTAAGATTATAGAAACAGTAAGGACTGCAGAGGAGAAGGTACTCCAGAACTATCCACCTGGCTGCAGGCAGGTAGAGAGCTCCAGGGTTCCAACTTCTATGAGTGTTTAGCTATTCCGGCATGGGATGTGTGTGATGTAGCTCTTTTTGGGTAGTCCATGCTCTGATAAGTCATCCCTACATCAATCCTGTAAGCAACACCAATAGACTCATTGACTTACCAAGCTGGACTCTGGTGGTACTCTTACTTTTGTTACTTTTGCCTCTCATTGACTCTCTATCTGAGGTGAGTAAATTTTTTTTTAATCTCCATAGGAATGCCACACAGTAACTACTCATACCTTTTTAAAGCTACCTACAAGAGCACCACATTTTTGATGAACGAAAATGCTAGTTAAACAAAGGGAATGTATAACAACTATCATTTACAATAAAACAGAATTGAATCACATGAAAACTCAATGAAATATGTTTGAGAGGGATTTTTAGAATCATTGCAAATGACAGACAATGTTGTCTAAGGCCTAGTTAGCCCCAGTTAACCTTTATAATAGAGTCCCTGGAAGATACATTAATAACAAAGCTTGAACATGGGAAACAATGTTTCCTGTGGGGCCATAATGCCTGTGGCTGGTTATAAATTCCATTCCAGCATTCCCTAAAGTAATTCACGTCTGACCTGAGCTTTGTTTATTGCTCTCACTTTCTGAGCATGTCTCTTCTATTGTGCCCAGCTAAAACGCAAATCCTACCATCAAATATTTCTTTTATCATATCTCTTACATCACTCTCAGATTTAATAAGCACAAGGGTCATCTAGAATATTGAGATTCATTGTGTAGTTGTTGGATTTGAGGGTTTGGTAATGTAAATTTCCAGTTAAGCACCCAGGGAGAACTGTTGCTGTCTCTCTGTGACCCGCACTTTCAGCAGCAGCATTATCAAAGGTGCTTCAATGATCAACCCAAAATCTATTAGATGTTCAAAGTTTAGCCAAACCAGTGTCCTCTGGTTCTAACATGCTAGCTCTTTATTGTAAATACAAAATCCTATTACTATTACTATTTTTTTTGTAGTCATGAGGGAAACTGATGATTTTACTAGGAAGATAAAACCAGCTCTTCCTTTGTACCAAGAACCTTGAAAAGACAATGTAGCCTATAGCCATGATTAAACAGAATTTCAGTTAGATAAAGAGTCAAGTGTGGGACTTTTTATTCTTACCAGAATTTAATCTTATTCATTTTGGGTGATTTTGTTTTGTGAAATGCAACCAATATTTCTTTAGAAGAAAGTTTCTCTTCAGTGTTATCGAGTATAGCTGAGTTCATAATCTCTTCTACTTTAATTTTAATAAATTTTCTCATAAGTCCTGAACAGTTGAAACCTTACCAATCCAGGCTTCCTTCTGGTATAAGAAGACATGTGCACACTCAGCCTATAGCGTTGGGTTGGGAAGTGATATTACTGGTTTTAAAACACAAGTTAGCTTTGCGAGACAACCACATCCATCACACTTAGGAATGAAAGACCAAAGGGATGCACAGGAGCTCGATTTTGTTGGAACTTCTCAAACAAATCTTCTATGGACAGCACATTCTTGAAATCTGTGTGTCCCCATCTCTTAAGTGCCATCAGGGAGCTCTGGACTTTGGCACTCCACAGCTAATGGAAATCAGCGGCATTTGTCATCAGGGTGACATTTTCTTGCATGAGGGACAAAGAGAACAAAACAAAGCCTCTATTTGAAGGTAACACACAGAAAGGGGAAGATTATTAACTGTAGCTAAACAATGCTATCACAAAAACAATGCTTAATTACACACTAAACTAGATTATTTTATAACAATATGCTGTTAATAGAGTCTACCTGTTTTTCTAAAAGTGCTGATCCTTGAGCCCACAGGTTCCTATTGAATAACTTATGGCAGCCTGGAAGCTAAGCATCTTTTCTTTCATAGTGTATCACTTTTTCTTTTTTTCTATCTTAAACTTTGGGGCAGGATCCTGCTCAACTCTGCACATAGACATGGTAATCATGCAAGAATTATACATATCTGTTATAAATTTGTTTATTCTCTCCTCAAGGATGTAGACAATCACATAAGCAGAATTAAAATATTTTCAACATTTAAAAGAACATCATATTCAACCGATTGTCAGTTCCCCATGTTTATACCATCCTATTCCAGCCTATAGGAACATCGCTTAGAATTCTTCAATCATCATTCTAGAACTGAGTGAGGGTCTATTCCTTGAGACCAAATTCTTCCTTGTCTTTATGACTTGTTCTTCCATGGAGTTGTTCTCTCCCCAAATCACTTAAGACGCCAGAAGCAACAGATCTGATATGTAAATACCTTGTGACAACAGTTCATAATACTCACCCACGCTGCACATGGAAGAATCTTTCTAATTTCCTACAAAACTCAATATATTTCTTGAGCTATGTTAGGTAAAGATTATCAGTTACCTAAGCCTCATAGGGAAAGTGACCTGGGGCTTCTATTTATGATGGTGGGGATGTCATGGGGACAAGAGTTTAAGACAGTTGCTCACAATGCAGCTGATGTAATTAAGCAAAGGATAATAACTGCTAGTGTTCAGCTGACTTCCTCCTTTTTATGCAATCTAATATCCAAGCCACAGACCGGTATCTTCCTTAGGGTAGATCTCTCCACTTTAATGAACACAACCAAAGTACTTTCTCACAGGCATGACAAGTGGCCAGTTTAAGATAATTCCTACAGATGTACCTAGAGGCAACTATCCCAGGTGATTCTGGACCTTGCAATGGTGACAATCAATACAAACAGTCACATCAAGGATGTGGCCTGCATACTATCCTTCAAAACCAATAACATGTATCCTGAACCATTCTATGCCCTTTGAAAGGCAATAATAAAAAATGTTGTGTGAGAAGAAAAGAAAAATAAGCACAACGAAATAAATTCTATTTGCCAAGCTACCCAATGCCAGTGAGAAATTTTTATTTCATATGATTTCAGCCTTTGCTGCACCAAACAACTCAACTTTCTTATAATTTTATGTTTTTCTGTTAACTGATTTACATAGCACAAAAAATTTCATTTATTTTCATTTGACTAGTTCTGATTTGTCTGGTTCTAGGGTTAAAAATGAAAAAAAAAAAAAAACCACAAGAAGCTACTTACTGATTGAGAAAGCACACAAAATGTGTTATTAAGAGATAAGATATTAGACCGCAAAGATTATATACACAGGCTTTAATCACTTCAATATGTTTATTTTAGGGTGTTCTGAATGGACCTAACTGCTCTGAAAATCAATTTACATGGGAAAGAACTCTTGAAGACCAGTACTTCCTGAGAGTGAAAAGAAGGGGAGATGTTTTGCTTGGTTGGTTCTTAGTGAGAGGTAAGCAAAACATCTCCCCCATGGAGCCCCCATGGGACTGAACTAGGCCCTCTGGGCACGGAAGAGGATTGTTTGGCACGAACTGTTTGGGGAGCACCCAGGCAGGGGGATCAGGATCTGTCCCTAGTACATGGGCAGGCTTCTGGGAATCCGGTGCCTGTGGTGTGACATTTTGCACAGCCTTGGTGCAGTGGGAAGGGGCTTGGACCTGCCTAGGCTCAGTGTGATGGGCTCTGCTGACTCCCCATGGGAGACCTCGATTTGGAGGATGTGGGGATGCCAGTGGCTTGGGAAAGAGAGCTGGGGGTGGGAGGAGGGAGGAGGGAGAAGGGAGAAGGGAGAAGGGAGGAGGGAGAAGGGAAGAGGGAGGAGGGAGGAGGGAGGAGGGGTTTCTGTGGATAGCATGAGGAGTGAGTAGAAAATTTCTTAATAAAAAAAAAGAAAAGAACTCCCCTTTCCTTTATATTTCTGGCATTTCCCAAGAAAGGAAGGACAGTATTGGATATAATTCACAAAGTCAAATACATTTTTCTGTGAAGGAAAAAAAAAGATATATCGCTTTTGTGAACTTGCATTTCTCTAAAATAGTAATTCAGATTTTATTCATATGTATACTATTCATATATAGAGATAATAGTAATTTGATTTTCATAACCTTAAATGTCACTTGAAGTATGTATTTTTTTTAACACTTCATGCTTAATGAAAGAAAAGTAAGCTGGTTCAAATATATTTACATTATTAAGATAATTATTTTAGCCGCTAGACAGAAGAAACAGAACACACTATAGTTATTTAAATTATATTTAGGGAAAATACATGCATATGAGTTTAAATGGTTGTAAGTGGGTTTTGGATGCAGAATTTGATCTAATTTGTTAGAACTTAAACATTAATTTTCATTTTATACTTATATATTATTTAGATTTAGATATCAGTATAGATAATATATTTTGACATTGAGTGAATTCTCTATGATTTTCAAGGTGCACAGATCATTTTCTTCTCAGATTTATCAAGATATTTAAGTGTTCTTTTGCTCAAGGTTATAGCTTGCCCTGGGGCTGGAAATTATAACAAAACAATAAACATGTGAATGAATAAATTACTAGTGGGAGTTGGGGATCTGGCAAACTGACTGAGCTACAGTGATGAAAACAAACCTTTCTGAGGAGTATTCCACTCGAGAGCACAGCAACAAGCAAAAGGCAGTCATGTAAGTAATTTAGGAAAGCGCTTCCCAAATAGGGCTTCAAGAACATGGACCGATCTTTAAAAATATCATCACATAGTTCTGAACTTAAGGATTGAAAATATGAGTGCTCATAGGACAGGGAAACTGAGTACAGATTTCAGAAAACAGAGGGAGAGTGTGTGGGAGTGGTTGGCCAGATAGGTTACATGGAGTCTTGTGTGGCCTGGAAAGGGTCCAGATTTCATCATAATGGTAACGGAAGACTTGAAAGAATGCACTGTAAGGAATTAGGTGATCTTTGGAGACATTGAAAAAAGATCTCTCTAGCTGTTAACAAGAGTTGGGCGGGGGTGAGGCTGTATTAAAAGTATTTATCTAAAATAAATATTGTGGTTTAAGTGACTGACCATGGTGATAGATGATGATATGACCACTTCTGGAAAAAAAGAAAACGGGGATACTAGAAATGGAACTTTTTTTTTTGCTTTTATTGAGTCTTTTCTCATGCAATACATCCTGGTTATAGCCTCCCCTCCCTCTACTTACTCTTTCCAGTTTCTAGCCACCTCTCTCCACTGCAGATCCACTCCCTTTCTGTCTCTAATAGAAAAAGAACAGGTCTCTAAGAGGTAAAAACCAAACACAACAAAATAAAATATAATGATATAAAACAAAAGTTATCATATCAAAGTTGGACACCACAATCCAAAAGGAGTAAAAGAACCCCAAGAGAAGGCACAAGACTCACAGACGCACTCACTCACACACTTAGGAGTCCTGTAAAAATACTAAGCTAAAGCTGAAATATACAGGCAGGGGACCTTGTGAACACCCATGTAGGCCCTGTGATTGCTGCTTCAGTCTTTTTGAGTGCATATGAGCCTTGTTCAATTGATTCAGAGTGTCTTATTTTCCTGGTGTCCTCCATCCCCTCTGGCTCTTACAATCTTTCTGCCTGCTCTTCAACAGAATTCCCTAAGCTCTGCAAGGAGGGATTTGATGGAGACCTCCCATGTAGACTTTCCCTGTTTGGAGCTTAGTAAGAGTAAAATCCTTTGGCATAATAAATTGTAACCTTTTAATAGTTGGGGGGGATAGATTTTGAGCAGATTATGATATAGATATGATGAGGCCATTCCAGAAAGATCGAAAACAAAAGCAGAGGCTTCCCTGAGGACATGAGCTAACATTACACTTCCAGAAAGGCAGACGTTTACCAAGTCACAGCACTTGGGACTGGGGTGGGATATGTCTACCTGACAATGCAAAACCCTGTGACCTTGAAGGAGCAATGGTTGGAGCAGGAAGATGCTAAATCTAAAAGGATGAGGGAGTGAAGACAGAGATGCCTTTCTCTTCTGCTACAAGTTACTGCTGCACTATTCTGGGAAGAAATGGTATGAGTAGTGAATACTGAGTATCTTTAATATAAGTAGTGTTCTCAATGAGTTATAATGCAATAGAAATAAAATGCAAACAGAAAAAAGGCTTTCATTATTTATTTATTTTTTTAAGATTCATGATAGCACAGTATTCCTGAAAATATCAAGAATGGCCTTTCTTTTTAAGTCTCTGTGATTGACAACACATCTGTGACTATTATCATCTTTCTTCTCCCACTCCCCAGTCCCTGGTGCATTCATGAGCAACTTCCTTCATAGTGTACCGCCTTATGTTCTCTATACCTCTTCATTGTGGATTAGCTGTCAATCTCTATTTCAACACAGTTGATTCAAATGAAGGCAGAAAAGTATATCAAACAAGTAGGTAGATTTCATGTGGGGTATTGTGCATGATTTTATGTGTCGTGGTGGTAGTGGTAGGAGGAGGGGCATGCCAGTGTTTTTACACTAAAAAAGTTTGTCTCTGAAATATGTATGATATGTTTTATGGATTAAAATGTTAAAGCTTCTTCTTTAAAAAGACAGTTCCTGGTATCATGAAGCAGTTAAATTTTCTACTTGAAGTTCAAAATTCTAAATGTTAATACTCCCAAACTTAGCTAATAATCAGAAACTCACAGGCTTTCAAAAAGCAAGCCCATGAAAAACAATTAATTTGTCTCCATCTTAATTAAATGATGAAGCAATTCAACCAACTCAGCTTTTAAATTTAATCATAATTAATCTAAATAGGTGCAGAATACTTTATTACAGCAACTCAATAAGAAAAGGCTGTGGGTATCTAGCAGGAACTTTTCAACTCTATAGGTTGCTTCATTCATAAAGTGTTAACATGGCAGAAAATGGCTAAGATGGTTTTGTTCCCTTGTTTGTTTTTGCTTTCTGTGATGATAGTGCACTTTTCAAATTCTGTCTTTGGATACAGTCTAAACAACCAAACCCAAACCAATTCTCTCTTAAAACTTATTTAACAGAGGTCTTCTATATCATATCAAAAGTGTGAATCACAAAATACTCTTAATTACATTATTAAATTAAAAACTTGATCTTCAAAATCTCATTAAAGTTTACAACATAAATGAGCTGTAAAGAGTTTTCACAAATTAAATCTTACATATGTGATAATCACTGATATAACTATGTTGTCTGACATAGACTATATACCATTTCATCAGCATTGGCATATTACATCTAAAAGCATTTGTGATTTTCCTTGAGGATTCTAGGTGTTTCATCATGTAGTACCAGCTCTGATGAATTCAGTATATTATTCTTGAAAAAAAATCTTTGTGTCAGGTTTCAAAAAAAATCATTTAATCCTCTACCTTAAAATAAGCACTCACTTATCTTCATAATACATATTGATGTAGAGATACATAAAGTTTTCTTCTATGCCAACAATTCAACGATAATTATCTCCGGTTGAAAAGAGAAAATTGACAAAGGCAAAGGACAAAGAAAGAAAGAGAAGGAGAGAAAGTCCTAAAGAGTAAGGAGAGGGAAGAATTTGAGGAGACTATTAACTGAGTAGTTAATTTTTGATCTGATACTTAGATGATGACTTGAAGTAATTACAGAAAAAAATAGCTCTTGAAAAATGTTCATTGTTCACATTTTTTCTTCTTCATTTGGTATTTTGTTACAAAGTAAAGTAACATAAATCCAAAATTCTTTTACAATATCTGGTCAACCTATAAAACAAACTTTAAAGAACACAAGTGAAAATATAATAGCAGAAGGTTATGTTTATACATTTGAGCACAATCAACTAGAAGGGAAATTATCCATGCAATGTTATTCTTCCTGATTATATGTTTGAAAGTGAAAAGGAGACATTATGTCTAATGGATATTCCAAATTACTACATGTATTTCTGAAGATGTGGATGAATTAACACTGAAATTACTAGAATAGCTTTTTAAATACCTATGTTTTTATTTTGAATATAAGCAAAAATAAGAGTAACTCATGATGGGTCTTTAAATTTACTGTAACTATCCAATGAAATGAACTAAAACATAAATAGATTTCAGCAACTTTTTATGGAAGTTTTACACACACACACACATACACACACACACACACACGCGCACACACACACACACACACACACACGAGAGACTCCTAAAACTAAACCTTTCAAAAAGGGTGATAGATAGATCATAGATAGTTATATTATACATGATTATAAAATAATAACAAAACACAGGAGAAAATTGTCAAGACTCAGAATAAAATAGTTTCTAGACATGGCACAAAAAAAACTTGAGTTAAAAAAAAGAAACTTAAATTGTGCATGATTAATATTGAAATTATTTTCCAAGGTCTTATGAAAATTAAAAGTTAAATATGGTATTGGCCTTTGAAAAGAGTGATCAAAAACCTTATATTCAAAATGAAATTTGTAATTAAGCTTATTTTAAATTCCTTAATGTTGATAAAACAAGTGATAAGCTATGAAAACTGTCAAAAGCCATGAGCACATGGAAAGGCTTTAGTGAAAAGAGCTTTATACTTCTGTCTATAAAGTAACTGCCATGACATTTTTCTGAATTAATAGCCATATATCTAAAATTCATTGATCTGACACCATACTAGGTGTCTTTGTATTGGCAAAGGAAGTAAGACTAGTTCCCAATGACAATTGCTTAGATTGTCTTCTGTAGTCAAGCTAACCAGTATTGATTGAAGACTGCCTTTGTTTGACTGAGCATAACACAGAATAAAAATGAATCCTTAGCTAAGCATGGTGATATGGGTCTTTAATCTTAGCATTTGTGAGGCTGAGGTAAGAGGAATACTATGTGTTTAAGGTCAGTCATCTTGGGCAATATAAATGCCAGTCTAGCTTTTGTTATATATCTGAGGTGTGTGTGTGTGTGTGTGTGTGTGTGTGTGTGTGTATGTGTATCTGAGGTGTGTGTGTGTGTGTGTGTGTGTGTATGTGTATCTGAGGTGTGTGTGTGTGTGTGTGTGTGTATGTGTGTGTGTGCAACTGTATGTGAGAGAGACAGAGACAGCAAAACAGATAACTATATCTCTCTATTAGTCTACAGATCTATAGATAGATACACAGATGGATAGGTAGATAAATAGATGATGGGAAGATAGATGGTTGCTAGATGGATGATAGATGATAGACAGACAGATAGATAGACAAATAGATGAATAGACATTGCCTATGATAATGGAACTATTAGACTGCTTTTAAGTACTCTCAAGCAGTTGAGGAGAGAAATATTTGCAATTAGGATTTTGCATCTTTACCATTAGGTTAAATGAGTGACCAGACAGTTTACTGTCCCAGAGGAACATGTCTTCTTCAGTTGTGGAACTGAGATTTCTAAAACCTGGACTAAAAGTCTAACAGTGCAGCTGCCTTAATTTAAATGCAAATTTAATTCTCTACTTCCCAGAACCACTTTAGATAAAATCAATGCTTTGGTTGGGAACTCAAAAGTTCCTGAAAACTGAAATATGGGGCACACTGGCAGTTTCATAGAACTAAGAAACTGAAGTACTTATTTCCAGCAGTTTCTACTTTGTAGAAGCAGCCTATTTTCTATTTAGAGACATGAGTCTCCCTTATCAGAGGAAGTGTCTGGGAATGTAACAATGATCTTTTATAGGTTCTTTCATTTTTACCATTTTTGTTTTATTTAGTCCTGTGCCAGATTGCCAGATTCACATCCCAGCAGGTCCCAGAAAGAAGCTCAAAAGCCAGAGCCATTAGGAAGTACTGGTACTCAAGAAAAGACAAATATACTTCACTACTTTAGCTAGGCAAGAATTGGTTAGCATGTACAAAGATGCTTCTAACAATGAAGTTATAATTAAATGAAGTCATAATGACTTAAAAGCATTTTTGTCTTGTAGAATACTTTTGTGTTCTGTAAACACTTTCATTCAAAATCATAGATGAGTTAAACTTTTTTAGTAGAATCAGCTCACTTAATCATTAGCTAAGTCTCCTAAGAATTCCAAAATAACAATCTCTTCACCAAGTCTGTGGAAAACAATTTTATGAGAAGAATTTAGATCTTTATTGAATTCTATTGAAACGCTTCTCTGTAGTTCAAGAATCACAATAGAATCATATTTCTTCCAGATGGAATGTTTATGGATTGCCCACTAGAGAAGGAACTGTGATATTGAAGACAACATGGAGTAATTATTGCATTCATCAGTTGAGTCTGATATGAAAAATTATCATTATATTACATGGCTTCTAGATATTTTTTTCCTCTCTGGATACTAAAAGCATGAGATCTGAGTGGCAGCATGATCAAGTTGCAATCATTTTCTCAGAAACAGATTGACATCTGCTCACTATATCAATCGTTAGGCAGCTAGTAAAACCACTAGCATCTCCTACTGGGACCTAAAGCTAGTCATGATGGCCCTAACATCATGTCTTATTTATTACTCAAGAATTTTGCTTCCTAATATCATCATATTGAGAATGATAGCTTTAAAATTTGAATTTTGGTGACACAAACATTCACTACACAATATTGTATAGAAAGATAGATGTAAATGCAGCTATAATCACATGATCACTGTCAGAATGGGAGAATCTACTTTTCATTTAGCTTATAGTTTATGCATTGTTTTTTACCAATTCAAATTTCTCTCTACCCCTTTTCTACTACCATTTAGTACACTATATGTTGATAATTCAGACTTTGTACATCCATATGTACACTGTAAGTTATCTAAGAAGGAATCTGACATAGTTAATAGAAACAAATGAGTGTTAGCTAAAGATCACTTTCTTTCACCTCATTTGGGTAAAAGAATAAATAATGTATGCATAATATATTATGGTAAAGAGAGAAGACAGTGGTTAGTTGACTAGATATAGAGGCCAAACTTTATACTGGGACAATTTAGGTAAGACAGAACTACAACTGTGAAAATATTTCTTTTATATCAGAATGAATCCATCCCATTGCTTAATAATGTATAATTTCATGGAACTATGAGTCAGTACAAAAGTTTTTATCCAATAGAAACTGATACAAAGTACCAGCTACTGTCCACTTATTTTATTGTTGATCAGCTTAGAGGAAACAACGTCACATTTTCAGTTCTCCTATATGATGTCAAAGCTTGTACTTAAGCCTTTCTAAGTTTTGGTCAATTGTGTGCACTGGTGTTCCGCAGGAGCTTGAAAGTGGTTGGAATCAAATAAAGGTTCCACTTTGCTCATAGAAGCCTGTCTCTCCTTCTATTCAATCTAGTAGATTGCAGTTTGATCAAGAGCTTGAGCACTCTAAGCTTCCCTTGCCCATCACTGAATGGGCTGCCACAAAGAACATTTCTCGAAATACTTGAAAAGATACAGCATACATGAACATCTCCTCCACCAACTTCACAATTGCTCAATGTCTAATTCTTTTTTTTTTTTTAAAGATTTATTTATTTATTATGTATACAGTGTTCCGTCTGCATGTATCCCTGCAGGCCAGAAGAGGGAGCCAGATCTCATTACAGATGGTTGTGAGCCACCATGTGGGTGCTGGGAATTGAACTCAGGACCTCTGGAAGAACAGTCAGTGTTCTTTACCTCTGAGCCATCTCTCCAGCCCAATGTCTAATTCTTTTAATATATGCATCTGTAGTTCCTCTGAAGAAATATTGAAGTATATACATAAGCAAATGGATGGACAGAAAAACAAAATATTAATAGTGATTAATAATGAGAGAACTTATACCAAAGTGGTAATTTAATGTTCCATTGTTCTACATTAGTTGAAAATAATAACTATAAATATAATTCTATAACTTGGATAGAAAAGCAAACAAATAGAACCATAAACAGTACCCATGACACAGAGCAAAAATAAATCTTTGCTTTTACTAAGCCAAAAATTTTAGAAGACAGAAAGACCTCCCATGCTCATAGATTAAAAGAACTAATGTTATGAGAATAAATATTTTCACAAAAGCCATGCATAAATTCAGAGTAGTTTTAGTAAAATTGCAGTTTTATTATTCCCAGGAATAAAAGACAAAACAAATTTATGGTTTATATGAAGAGAAAACACAAAATAGAAAAAAAAATGAAATTTTCAGATAAATGAAAGGAATTTGAACATGCAGAACGAAGTAACCCAGGTCCACATGCAAAAATTCTGCACGTTCTCTTTCATATGGCATGGTAGTTTCAAATATTTAGATTTCTGGGTTTAAATTGGAATATCTATAGATACTGGGAGGATTGATCATGACTATGGAGAGGTGAATGCCTTAAAGGAGGAGAGGCTGTTGTTACTGCACAGTTTATATGAAAGTAGAGAGCAGGAATGCTTTGGATAGAAAGGCTTAAGAAGGTTGAGGTGAGGAGATGGAGGGACAAGGAATTGAGGAAGAAGTGTTAACCAAAATAGTGTATTAAAAATGTGTTGTGACGCCAGGTGGTGGTGGTGTATGCCTTTAATCCCAGCACAGAGGCAGACATATCTCTCTGAGTTCGAGGCCTGCCTGGGTTGCAGAGTGAGTTCCAGGAAAGGCACAAAGCTACACAGAGAAACCCTGTCTCAAAAAACAAAACAAAACAAAAATATATAAATAAAAAAAGTGTTGGGATACTTTATGATCTATTTGCTGTGGATATCTTTCAGCGTAAATATAATGCTGATTGGCCAGTAGCCAGGCGGGACAAGCAGAGAAGAGAATTCTGGGAAGTGGAAGGCTGAGTCAGAGAGACGCTGCCAGCTGCCGCCATGAGAAGATGTTAAGATACTGGTAAGCCAGGAGCCATGTGACAACTTATAGATTAATGGAAATGGGTTGATTTAAGATATAAGAACAGTTAGCAAGAAGCCTGCCACGGCCATACAGTTTATAAGTAATATAAGTCTCTGTGTGTTTACTTGGTTAGGTCTGAGCAGCTGCGGGACTGGCGGGTGAAAGAGATTTGTCCTGACCTTGGGCCAGGCAGGACCAGGAAAACTCCAGCTACAATTAAAAATAAGTTTTTTAAAAAAAATCATAGTTTAAAGGAACATAACTTGTATTGTCAATAATGCTGCTTCTAGGAACAATGTGTAATTAAAAAAAAATCCCAGTGTCAGATATAAGATATCTAAGATATCTGCTTTTTAGTCATTCTTTGGTCAGAGTCCTCCTAAATGATTCAAGCTCTTGTCATTCCACTTGGGTGTTTACTAACAAGGTAATATAGATATTATGTCAAAGATGCTGTGCATCTTGGTTGTAAGACATAGAGAAACTAGAACTGCTATAAGCTACCTGATGGCTGGCATTCAAAACATAAGAAGGGGCTCTGTAGACTGCGGGGTGTCTGTTTGTAGGGCCTCTAGCAGTGGGATCAGGACCTATCCCTGGTGCATGAGCTGGATTTTCGGAACCTATTCCCCATGCAGGGACACATCTCCCAGCTTTGATGCAGGAGGAGCTTGGTCCTGCCTCAACTTGATATGCCATGCTTTGTGAATTCCCTTGGAGGCCTGCCCCTTTCTGAATGAAAGAGGAGTGGATGGGGTTGGGTCATGGGAGGTGGAGAGAGGGAACAGGAGGGGAGGAGGGGGGAAAAGTGTGGTTGGCAGGTAAAATAAATGAAAAAAATCAGAGGTCTTAACCATCTGTGAAGCTTATGTACTACAACATCAACCTATTCAAGTCAGGTACTGTAAATCCAATTAAAAAAAACCCCTATGGTAAGGAGGTCATAGTATTGGAGTGGGGGTATTAGTATTATGAAGCTACATGTTTATACCTAGAGGCAATACCTCTTGTCAGACTTAACTAGAGAAGTCTCTTAGCAATAAACAGGAATGGCTATGGCTTATAGCTGCTCATGAGGCTGAGAATAAGGGGCATTTAAGTATGCAACAGTATATAGGGCATTTATACCACCTCCTCCAAACCTAAAAGAGCATCCTGAAATGGATGCAGAAAAAAATATAAGAGTTGGAAGTTAAGGGGGGGGGGGCGGGCTAGAAAATGTCTCCTGGGCATGACATAGCCATTGCAATTATGAACTCTTAACAACACCCAATTGCCAGTATGGACCTGTAGAAAGCAGTCTATCAAAGTCAGTCATGGATGTTGGGGTGTGCCATAGAATCTGAGATATTCTTGCTGAAATATTGGCTATGGGTTGATTATGTATTAAGAGGAATCATTGTGTTCAATGATGAATTAAACTGTGAGCTTACCAGAATGTGTCGGATAGCTCCAAACCCAGATGTTACACAGCTACCTTCGTCAAACAGAAGGGGTCCCAAACCAAACCAAAAGGCAGTAACATGAGAAGGGACTTACAGGAAGGAGTGGAGTGTGACAGGCATGAGAGAGAGAGAAAGAGAGAGAGAGAGAGAGAGAGAGAGAGAGAGAGAGAGAGAGAGAGAGAGAGAGAGAGAGGAGATAAGGACTGAGTGTAATCTGAATCATGTATGTGAATGAAATTTCCAAAGATAAATGTAAACAATAAAGATAGGAAAACACCGTCAAATCATCACATTTAACAACAAAGACAGTCCTCTTAACCTATCATAATTTAAATGTGGTATCAAAACAGAGCTATTCTAGGGTTACTCAAAATTTGAAATGATTAACTTTAAATTACATAAATATGTCTCCCTTAATAAAGAACCTCGATGCCTGTATTAAAATAAGCTCACAATGCAAATTAAAATGTTTTTATTGTTATACGTTAAAAAAAACTTTTTGTAGGTGCAATAGCAATTATTGCTCGTTGAGAGCTTGCCTGGTGCCAAGAATCACGCTAATTGCTTTATATTTGTTAATTTCCTTCAAAGAATTTCATAATGGAAATGCTATTTTTATCTCAGTTTAAAAAATGGGAAAAGCAAACTCCACTGAGATTTCTTTGCTTAAGGAAAGAAAAATATCTACTAAATGAGAACTGGAAGTTTGTTAGGTAGGGTGGTTTTGGAGGATATATGCTTAAGTCTTTGACAACCACTTATTAAAATTTTATGAAGTCATTGGATAATATCAAAACATGAACCAGCTACAATAAATTGCTAAAATTACTCTTCTGACTTGTATAATTATTTTTATTTTTAGGCTACATGAGATGTGCCCAAAGAGAGATGAGGAGGTATCATATTAATAGAGGGAGTTACACATTGGTCAAATATATATGCATATCAATATATACATTTGTGTTATCTATGCATATATATATATATATATATATGATTAGCTAAATATAAGCAGTTGACAACAAAGCTTAGATATATATTAATTAACAATAAATGTTGCCTGTCTGCAGCCCTCTTCTGTGGGGTCCTTAGGTCCCCCAAGAAGGGAGACCTGGAACCCAGAAAAGGTAAGAGCCGGTTCCATAGCCTCCCTTTTTCTGGGGAGACCATCAGACACAGCAGGGAGCCAAGTCAGGCAAGGACTCATTTATTTAAAAACAACAAGCTCTTTCTAAAGCATAAAGAAAACAAGACAGGGAGTGGGGCAAATGTCCCATTGGGCCGATCAGCTTAAAGCTTACCCAATCACATGCCTAGTCTACAGTATTTACAGTGTTGTCTATGAGGGAATCATGTACTGACTTCATCTTTCTTGATCTGAAGCTCTAATAATATTTTTTTTTTTTTGTAAACAACTTGGGTTCCACCCTCTACACTTTCCCTGGGGGCCAGCTTTACTAACATCTGGCTCCATAGGCACTTCCCCCACACTCTTCCTAAATGCAAAACTGTGTTGATATATCTTTGTGTTTCAACTATAAATATGGCCTACCAATTACAGAAGATAAAGGTATAGACGACTTAGTTTCGTGTTAAAAATATTTTCTAAGGCTAGAGAGATGGCTCAAGGTGAACAGCTTTCGCCATGAAAAAACGGCAAAGCTGGACTCCCCATGGGAGACCTTGCCTTGTTGGAGGACAGGATGGGGATGGGTGGGTTGGGACAAATAAAGTGAAAAAAAAAAAAAGAAAAAGGAAAAGGACAATGCAAGTTCCATTCACGGAAGTCTCATGAAAGTGGAAGGAGAGAACATACTCCTGATATCTGTTCTCTGATCTCTGTACATATGTCCTGACATGGACACACTTCTGTCTGTCTGTCTGTCTGTCTCTCTCTCTCTCATACATATACACCATAAATACACTCATACAGAAATTAAAAAATTGAAAATATAAAAAATGTCCTTACTACATTATTTTGATTTATGTTAATTAACTAATATTTATTATACTCTCATGTTATTATGGAGTGCAAATGTCATAACATCTTATTGCTAGTATATGCTAAAATGACACGATTTGAGAGGGGTCAAATGTTAATATTACCTGGAAAGAAGAAATACCCTTTTTTTGTTGTTGTTCCTGGAATTTCTTCTTCAAATTTCATCACTATTTTTATCATTGGCTTAGAAATGTAGCTATTTCTCATCTTATTAATGTCAGCCTAGATATGTATAAGTCCTAGTACTTCTGATAAGGACAATTACATAGAACCCTATATATTTATGATTGTTTCTATTATTTTAATCTTTACTCCAGACTTTCTGCTTATTTCATTTGTCCTGTTCTGATGTGTTTGTTTTTTGTTTTATCTTATAGATATATTTAAAAAGTAAAAAGATGTTTTCAGTTTATCTCCAACATTCTGTAGCATTAAATATTTCCATAGCCAAGGAAAATAGAGAGTGTTAGCATCATTTTTTAAAACAATGGTAGTATTTTACACGAATGCTATCAATATAGTTTAAATATGTGTATTTTGTAATAAAAACAATTAGAAGTTAGAAATCTAAGCCAAAATTTTTCAACATATTGGACAACTGCAGAAACCAAATTATGGCACCAATTTATTGAGTTATCATTATCAGCATTTACTTGTTTAGATAAGAACATTTATGAAAATATAACATGTTTTATAAGGAAAACTCAATATAAATGATTAATATTGAAAACACAATGCAATATAGTTTCCATAATAACATAGACATGTATGCTATAGTAAACTAGATGAATTATTGTAAAGTACATTAATCCATAACACCAAGAAAGTAAGTTTGTAAGGAACATTAATAGTGTCTATTAAATACTAAATTTTAAGGTAGAATAGAACTCTTTTGATGCTGACTTTCAGCTTGAGAAAGAATCAAGTCAAACAAATGAACGGCTGATGTCCATGAGACCCTGTGTTGTGCTTCAACTTTGGTTGCTGATTGTAAGGGAAGAGGAGGGTGAAAGTCTCATCACTTATTTTCAATCACTTTCTCTCCCTGAACAGTATGACTCAGCCATAAAAAATTACTTTAACTAATTTCCTTTAGTCTACTAAAAACAACAAAAGAAAATTCCTTCCACATACCTTTACTTCTTATCAATACCCCACTGACCAACCAACTCTGACAGCCTCATCCTCACAGATGATGAGGATTTTCTTATCATGCATCAAGAGCGAAAATTTAGCGTTCACAAATTTCCCTTTTCCTACTTGAAAGAGAAGAGACTCTGCTCAATAAATACAACAAAACTAAAGATATACAACTTAAGAAAACTTTTGCAAAATAAATGAGAGGCCTTGAGGGTATGCAATTAGAGTAATTTCTAAGACATTCCTAGTGGGGCCAAGAGACGCCATGGGGGCACAAAATGGTCATTAGACAGACAGACAGCTCCCGATCAGGGGTTAATGAAAAAGCTTAGAGTCAGAGCTCAGTGGATGGGCTGAAGTCAAGCCTATCCCAAGGGTGCTTGATGTTGTGATGGGAAGAAAGGCAGTCTCCTCTTAGCAATGCAGAGTAAATATGATGGAGTAATGCCTAGGAAATACATAGGACTGCATGGGACTCATCCTAAATGAGAGACACATATGGCTTAGGTAGAAGGAAAAGCAGTATTTTCTTAATTATTTAAATACAGATATAAGTCTGTTCAGAGATCTTAGTGAATAAAGGCCATTGGCACCATGCCTGGTGACCTGATTTCAATACCTAGGCCCCACATGGTGGAAGGAGGGAGCCAGCTCCACAGAGTTGTCCTATGACCTCCATATGCCAGGCTTTGTATGTATCTGAATATTACACAAATACACACACACACACACACACACACACACACACACACACACACACTTACACACTAGAGAGAGGAATGAATGTAATAAATTAAAAACAAAATAATAAAATAAAGCACAGCTTCATAGCTCATTAATAAATGATAAGTAGCAATTTTGTATTTGGTATCAGCATTAAATTTTTGTATGTGAATATCATTCCAGATCATTCCCATAAATGAAAGAATTTCTTATTGCTCTTTTAAATAACAGCAAAATTATATATATATATGGTATTGGTTATGACTGAGTTCCTGACAATAATCTTGAATGTTAGAATTTAGAGTGACAAAAGGGACTTTCCTCCTACACTATTTAGAACTATTAAAGCTAAATAGTTCTCTATAGTTTTGGAATCAATAAAAGGGACATATATTAGTAATTACAAAAATCAAGCGGTAGGGAAAGACATATTTAACGGATGCACCACTGCCATCTCCAATAATAGAAGATACCAGAGCATGAAACTGCTGCATCCCAAGGCTCTTAGACAGCAAGGACTCCCAGTTCTGCAAGACTCTGCATTGTGCCTTGCAAAAGAGGAAGGCTAGTTTTGCCTACCTTCAACCACTTATGTAATCCTGAACTGAGCACAATGGCTGTGAATGATTAAAAGTCAGGTGCTGAAAATGAAATCTCCAGAGAAGTCTCACTTACTTAGAAGAAAAGTAAACAGAAGCAAAACTCAACGTTATAAAGTTTCCTCAGATAAATAGCAGATGGCATTTCCTCCCTGGTCTAGGTTAACATAGAATAATAGCAATCAGCATCTTGATGGCAAACCTGGGGAAATGGCTGTAGGTCAGTCTTCAACAAAATCACTCTTAATTAGAATAATCATGCAGTGACGACTGAAAGCTAAAAATAAGAAGGAATGTACAAAAAATGTTTTGACATTTAGTAGAATTTGTTCAACCAGGAAGTTCAAGTTGTTTTGGTTATTGTTTTTTTTTTTTTCATCTTTCCTTTTAGATAGAGTAGAATCTCACACAGAAGCATATATTAGTTCCTTGACTCCTTGGGTTTTAATTCTTTTTCTAAAGTCCTTTAGATTCAAAGCTCTAGTCAATTTACTTACTTCAGATCCACACTTGATGAGCTGGCTCTAATGCTGTTGTGACATCGTAATGTATAATAGCGGTAAATATGGGTGGTATAGAAGCGGCTAAGCATTTAAACAAAACACTTGGATCCATATTACAATTGAAGGTGAGTCTTTGTCCTTCTCAAGACGCTTAGATTATACCATCATGACTGTTTCCCTGGAAAACCAGAAAAATTATGTGGGTAACATATATTGTGAAGGGATACTGGCAAAGTCCATCCCCACATATCCAAGGCAGCTCATGTTTGACCACATGGTGCCATGCCGGAGTGGGAACTACAATATCCACGTGCAAGGTGGAAACCTGTTACTGGAGGGCTTCTCTCCAGGTTCCACCAAACCCCGCAGTCCCACAATCCACGTATAAAATAATCACTCAGACACTTATATTACTTATAAACTGTATGGCCGTGGCAGGCATCTTGCTAACTGTTCTTATATCTTAAATTAACCCACTTCTATAATCTACCTTGCCACATGGCTGGTGGCTTACTGGCGTCTTTACATGCTGCTTGTCCTGGCGGTGGCTGCAGTGTCTCTCCTCCTTCTTCCTGTTTCCCCAATTCTCCTCTCTCTTTGTCCCGCCTATACTTCCTGCCTGGTCACTGGCCATCAGTGTTTTATTTATGTAGAGTGATATCCACAGCAGAAACCTTTCATACTGCATTATGCTTTAGAAAGCTTATTAACTTAACATCTAATTTCAAAATATCTGTGTCAAGTATTGCACATCATTGTTATAATTTTCATTAAACTATTGATCACATCTTCCAACAGATACCACAAGGGCACTGACTTTGAACAAACAGGCAATGCAAGAAGATGATCTTGAAGTAAGAACTCCAACTACAAACTGACAATGCCACTTTTCATCATATTGTAAACAAACAAGTGTATGTTTTCATCATACTGTAAACAAATAAGTGGGGTTCTTTCTATGGTCTATTTTATGAGATGATATAGCATATTAATAACATATCATAATATCATTAAATAAAAGAAATATCAATCTATTCCCAAGTGTTCAATATTCAAAGGTTCAATAATGAGAATATGTGATATAATTTTTAACCTCAAATATCTGTTAATAATTTTCCTGTTCATCAATAATGTGCTATCTTAGATCCAGACATAAAGCCATGTTTTCCAAAATTTTAAGAATTGGCTTTTCTTTAATGTTTTAAATACATTAAAAGAAGAGAAAACAAAACAAAACAAAATCTTTACTCTGCAACAGTGGCAGGTCATGGCTCCCTAGGCTTTAGCTTTTCTCTTGAAGAGCATTATGCTTGACAATACATTCTGATCCTTCATTTTATTTCTAGGCAAGCAGTAACTGCTCTCATCACTTTCCTGATAGCAATAATAAGCCACAACTTCCATATCCTTGCCATGAACTATTAGCAATCACTTTGAACAGCAGCCTGTTCAGTTGAGGAGGTAAGCCACAGCAGGCTTTGAGGAGAGTGGCCAATAATCAGCAGGTTTATTGGATCTGCCAGCAGGTAAATTATTTTAAAGCTTGAGCCTGCTGGGATTTTGTTCTCTGAAGAGTCTGTTTGTGTTTTGACTTTGCTACATCTTTTGTAGTAGTGCATTTCGCATTAGCGCACACCAGCCAGAAATTCTGACACCAAGATCAGAGGGAGTTAATTACTCACCAGTAGGGGTCATTACCAGTGAGCTTGCACTTAACACTGGAGAAATAGGAATTGACAGTTGTAATTATGTGGTTGCAAGGAAACCAATCTTGGGAGTGTATTTTCAGAATTTGGACTTTCATGCATTTATTTATTGTATAAAAGTTAGTTGACTTAAGGAAAAATCTTCAAATGCAACAAAGTGGTAAATTAGGCTGTTGACACTGGAGAATAAATGAGAAAAAGAATAATTAACTGAATGTATTTTTTCTGACTCATATAATTTCTTAAGCAATATTGAGCCTGGCTTCATAATAGTGCTTTCTAATTGTAATTGCTGATAGTTGCAATTCTTTGTGATTTTCTTTGTACTGGGCATTGCTGTGTAGTATATATTGCATCTAATTCTTATAAAAAAAAATCTCATTCAGGACATTACCCTTTCCACAATTCAGTACTGGAAAAAAATGATTATGCTCTTGTGTAAGTAACTTTCTGATAGCACAATTAGTTAACACTGAACTTATCCTAAATATATGGTGATTGGTGACCCAAAATAATAGGTGATTTTTAAACACTCCCTAAGTATCATGATATTGGACTTCTATTTGATGATAACTATCGTGTCACTGTCTTATAAGCAATATAATATGACTTTATGAAAATCAAAACTCAACTACATCTAAATCAAATTATAAGGTCTTCATTAACTGAAAAAAAGTAAACTAGAGTTGATGAAAAAGCTTATCATGATTATCAAAGTGTTAGTTTATTTTTAAATCTTCCTGTGCTAGCCACAACTATCTCTTAGTTTGAGGATGTTGAGGTAAAATTTTATAAAATGATATCAATAATCCAAGTATATAGGACTCCAGATCATGTTCAGCAAAAATGAAGAACAGCTGTGAACTTTGTACTACTTGGGAGTGTCTCTAAACACATGGGAAAACCATTGGCACTTACGCTTATCTAGAATATCTGTATGACCATGGCCAAGGGAGTGAAACGGAGCTGCATAGTTTAGATTGGTTCTGATCCAGACATGAGAAAGTCTTAATTACTTTTATAAAACTACCAAATGGCTTATGTAAAAAGCAAGAGTAGCAACTGCAAAATCCCATAAGGAACTTGCAGACCAGGTTTACACTTAAGTTTTATTCAGCATTTAACAGGTAAGCATGCGGATCTTAGACAAAAGAGGGAGCATGGGGCAACTCAGTTTTAAATAGCTAATCTGGACATTGTGTGGGAGTAGGAGTTTTGAAGATAGGAGCAGGGAGTCTGTTAATCACAGGAAAAGTCTAAATAGGGATAATAGTCACCAGAATTTTGTCAATGGATAGAGAAAGACTGGAAAGTAGATTAAGATACATGTAAAGAGAATCAGGATACTTTTTTTTATACAGATGCCTTCTTTTATAGACCATTTTGAACAAATGATATTGATAAGAAATTGTGTCTAACAAATTACTTAGAGTTTTCAGGAATTTTTGAAAAGGGGATAAAAATATTAGGAAAGTATTTGGGAGAAAACTCAAATGGAAAATAAACTACTCGCCTATTGAGAATTACCTTCCCACACTAAGCTAATTAATAGAAATTTAGCTTGATTGCAGACAAGAATATCTTGAACTTTGAAGAAAATGCCTACGTCTCACTACATAGATTAAAGTCCTGACTCCACTTACAATTTCTAATAGGACTTCCATAGTTGGTAGCAGTAAGGGTACTCAGTGTCCTGTTTGTGTTTATGGCAGTGTGAACCAAAAGGCTGATAGCTGGTGGCCTTCTTCTAAGATACATTGATAAATTCAACCAGAAAAAAAAATGGTTAGACTTACATCAGTGTTTCCTCCACAAGAGATCTTTGGTAGTTAGGGACAATAGTCTTAAAGTTGTATTTAAGTCATTCTATAAAGAAATACAAGTATTGGTATTTACACACTAAATTATTTTAATATTACTTGAAAGGGTATTTGCTGAGCATGCATCAAAGGATTGTTGCTGACAGCTAGTGCCATTTATTAACTCTACCAAATATAGAATCATCTGGAAAATTGGGCTACTGAGCATAAGCCTGTGGAGTTTTCTTGATTATGTTAATAATGCCAGAGAGCCTCAACCATTGTGTCTGCTACTATTCACCACCAGGTATCTTGAACTATATATATGGAGACAAGGAACTAGAGGGTAGCACATATTCACCCACCCACTCCCTTCCTTCCTTCCTTCCTTCCTTCCTTCCTTCCTTCCTTCCTTCCTTCCTTCCTTCCTTCCTTCCTTCCTTCCTTCCTCCCTCCCTTCCTTCCTTCCTTCCTTCCTTCTTTCCTTCTGTTCTTTTTTTTTTTTTTTTTCCGACACAGGGTTTCTCTCTGTAGTTTTGGTGCCTGTCCTGGAACTCGCTCTGTAGACCAGGTTGGCCTCAAACTCACAGAGATCCGCCTGGCTCTGCCTTCTGAGTGCTGGGATCAAAAGCATGCGCCACTACCTCCCGGCTCACCCACTTCTTTCTTCCTGACTGTAGATGTCATGTGAGAGTTGCTTCAAGGTCTGGATGCCTTGAACTGAACTGTGAGCTAACATAAATCCTTTCTCAAGATTTTTTTTTTCAGAATAATTATCACATCAAATATTAAGTCAGAAAGGATCATCATTCAAGAGATTTGTAGATGAGTAGGATATGGGCAAAAAAGATAGTTAGACTATTTCTCCCTTGAATGAAAATAGAATTATTTCTCCAAAAGAAATTGCCACTGTGACTCAGTGATCACAAGTACAATCTCCCCAATATAAAAATTCACTAATATTATTGAGTGAGTATTCAAAAGATGTCTATTATCTTTGTATTTAAAGCTTGTTGGCATTAGAGTCAATTACACCAGCACAGCTAATTTGATTTATACTGCACTCGAGGTAGATTACAGACCATTCTAGAAGCTTTTCTTTCTCCTCTTCTTAATATTTTAAAAATCAGTACAAAAAGGAATGTACTATTTGATAGGATATAGTGATAGAGCTAATGGAAACAAATTGTTTGTGATACCAGTTTACAAGAGAAATGAGCCCTTTTTTGAAAAAAAAAAAAACTAAAAAGCTTTATCCCTAAATTTAAATTTAAAAAAAGATGAGTGACATAGATCTCACTCCCCATCATCTGTTGTCCCCTCATCTTTTTTTCAGACTCAATGAAATCATCATTTATATGTACTAAAGGATAAGGCTCACATATTAACTTAATCATAAGTAAAGGAAATAAGAACATCAGCGTCTTCTCAGTAGGATAATTTTCTTATATGACCAAAATGATTTGCAGCCTTCTTCTTGTGATTCTACCAGATATAACCCCTCGAGTGATTTTTTTTAATATAGGCAAATATAGTCTCTTACAAGTCTCAATGTTTGTGTTGGTTTGATGAGAATGGCCCTATAGGCTAATGTATTGAATACATAGTCCTCAGTTGTAGAAATGTTTGGGAAGGACTAGAAGGCATGGCCTTGTTGAAGGAGGTTTGATATTGGGGGCGGGTTTTGAAGGTTCAAAAGACATGAGCCATTACCAGTCTCTCTCTCTCTCTCTCTCTCTCTCTCTCTCTCTCTCTCTCTCTCTGTATGTGTGTGTTTGTCTGCTCTTTGTTGGTTTTCAGTATATAAGATCTGATACTGCTCCAGCATTATGCCTGGTGTTCTGATACTATGTGATGGTTATGGGCTTTCGACCTCTGAAATTGTAAGCCCTCCATAAACAATTTCTTTTATATGATGCTTTCAGCATTGTGGCTTATCACATCAGTAGGAAAATAAGTAAGACAATGTTTTTGTTTGAAAAATTCTCTGCTGTGGAAAATAATTCAATACCAGTAAAGCATTCTTTTCTTTTGCCATAGGCCCAAACAGCTTTATTTATTATCCAGTGGGAGCCACACATATTCATAGTGTACAGAAAGACATCCCACAGAACTTCTTTTTTTTCTGTCTAATCAAAAAAAAAGAAGGTTTTAACTTTAGCATAGAAAATTTATATATAACAAAACAGTTATCAAGCAAGAATTACAGTTATAATATCTATTCTATTTGTATTTGGAGAAATTAAAGAAAATAATCTATCATCTATCCTATATTTGCGAGTCCAAAGTTTCATATCTAATCTTTTATTACTAAGGAAAATTTTAACTATGTAGTCTTCAACTACATCAAAGACCCCAGAAGGATACAATATCACCTAAGTAAACAGGAAGTACATTTCAAGCAACTTACATAATTCTAGAAATGACAGAGACATCTGGCTGCCTGGACAATCATCCAAAGTTCCTCTGTAAGGTTGGGGCTTCTATCTTCAGCCTACAGGCCTAGAGTCTCTGGCATAGCTTTCAGTGAAGCAGAAAAATTTAAGGAATGTTCCACCCATTCTCGCAAAGTTTGTCAGTCAATATACCCCATGTCCTGTTTGTTTGGATGTCTGGCAGTTTCTTCTGTGAAGGAACCTGAAGAACTAAATCGTCTTGCAAAGTTCAGTGGTCACCTTCCTATGGGTTCTCCATGTCTAGTTTATACAACATAGCTTCAAGCAGTCAAGGCAAAGGCACTTTTTTTTTTTTTTTTTTTTTTTTTTTTGCTCAGTGGCTAACTTTTGCCACAAAGAAAGCAAACTCCATAATGAGTTTCTTTGATGCCCATCATCCTCTTTGAAGTGATTGATGCTGCCAGTTAAGCATTCTTAAGAGAAATAATGACCAAATAAAAAAGAGAAAGAAAACATCCAGAGTTTTTGTTTTCTTAGAATAATATCAAGAGAAACCCTGTCTTGAAAAACCAAAAAAAAGAATAATATCAAAATATATTGAATTATTCTTATATGTACAAAATCATATTGATACTAGAGTCTATCTTGTGTTAGACTGAAATAATTTATGTTGCATTAGATTGATGTAAGATTTATTGAATTGCTTTTGCTTCTATAACTAATGTTTAAAAGTTTATCATAAAATTTGAATGTTTTCTATTAAAGTTCATTATTGAATACCATCAAGATGTAAGAAAACAAAGGTTCTGGTGTAAATAAAAGAGATGATGCCAAGGTGTTTCTCAATATTGAATAATAAAACTGTCCCCATTGTCACAGTGTTCCCTGTTTCAAAGAATATTAAGTCATGTGTATTTTAATTGAAAAATAACTAATAGATATTTCCATTCAATAGCATGACAGCTTTAATCATAGTTCGAATTCAGAGAAATCTCAAAATACTTGTCTGATAATTCATAGGCATAGAATAGACACTTCATATGAAATAGATTTTAGATCTTTGTCTTTCATTTAAGTGTCCTTTTTTCATTTAAAATTATCTTCTGTGGGTTATATGACTAAAATATGGAGTATTTAAAAATAATATATAACAGAAATGGTATGTGCTGGGGGATGGTCTGTATGTCAAATTTCTCTGATTGGTCAATAAATAAAACACCGATTGGCCAGTGGCGAGGCAGGAAGTATAGGCGGGACTAACAGAGAGGAGAAAGGAGAGAACAGGAAGGCGGAGGGAGTCACTGCCAGCCGCTGCCATGACAAGTAGCATATGAAGATGCCAGTAAGCCATGAGCCATGTGGCAAGGTATAGATTTATGGAAATGGATTAATTTAAGCTATAAGAACAGTTAGCAAGAAGCCTGCCACGGCCATACAGTTTGTAAGCAATATAAGTCTCTGTGTTTACTTGGTTGGGTCTGAGCAGCTGTGGGACTGGCAGGTGAGAGAGATTTGTCCTGACTGTGGGCAAGGCAGGAAAACTCTAGCTACAGGTATGTCAGGAAGTGAATGCTTAACAGTAAATTTTTGGTGACATGAAAATAATTGATGTTCTCAATAAATACTTCACATCCAGAGAAAATAGTTTGAAAGTGTAGGGATGCAGATAGGTAATGGCATTTAAAACCAAGAGATGTTTAATAAAGAGTAGAACATTTAACTTGGAGAGATAAAAGAGGACAAGCACGATTTTATTTTTTTCTTGATTTTTCTACATTTTCTTCTCTTACATGCTTATAATTGATTTGATTTAAAAGCAAAAGAGAAAAATGCAAGTGTATTGGATACATGAGAAGCAATGAGACAAATTGCACCAGAATAATGAAACAGATGAGTCAGAATTCAAAGTAGCAGCAAAATATCTTAAGTTGGATGGTAGATTTCATGATATGTGAGAACTGAGAAAAAGATCAAATATCAATAATAACCAAAGTAATACCATTTAAAATACAAGATACTATTTAGGAACTAGAAACAAAGCAGTGATACAGAATCAAATATTTTGGGAAGAGAGACGGAATGTCAATGTATGATTTCAGAAACATTGCTGAGCTTTTTAATTGCTCAAGTTTATGGTAAATAAAAATAAAAACAAATGATGTCAAAATTAAGCTTTTTTCAATTTAACTGTTATTCTTATCCTTTGAGAGATGTTTCATCATATTTGAGCAGAATACAAAGTCCCAGTTGTGTAAGCAATATTGACATGTATGGGATGACATCAACATACTCAACAAAATTAAAATAAAAAAAAAACATTAATACATACTGGCATTGTGTATCAAACTGCTAAGTCCTGGCTAGTTTTATGTCAACTTTACACAACCTAGAGTCATCTGAGAAGAGGGAAACTCAATTGAGAAAACACCTCCCAAAGTTCCAGCTCTAGGGCATTTTCTTGATTGATGATTAATGGGAGAGGGCCCAGCCCTTGGTGGGTGTTGCCATCCCTAGGCTTATCATCCTGGATTCTATAAGAAAGCAGACTGAGCAAGCCATGAAGAGCAAGCCAGTGAGCAGAATCCCTCCATGGCCTCAGCACCAGCTCCTGCATTCAGGTTTTGCCTTGTTTGAGTTCCTGTTCTGAATCCTTAGATGATGAACTATAATGTGGTGTAAGCCAAATAAGTCCTGTCCTTCCCAAGTTGCTTTGGCCATGGTGTTTGATGACAATAGCAAACCCAACGAAGACAAATAGAAAATATGACAACCATGTGGAGCAGAAGAGATGGTTATGGAATTGTGGGATATATGAAATTTAACTTATTTTTATTATTTTTTTTATATTGGATGTGATCAAGTTATTTTTTTTTAATTAAAGACAAAAGAGAAAACAAAATTCAAGTATAAGAGAAATGTTGAAAACCAGTTTTAACTTTTAGGGAAACCTTTCTGAAAATAAAACAAAGGAATAGATAAAAAACATTATGATACTGAAAGATTAAATTATCAGAAGATTGCTAAAACAATCAGTAAACACACATTACTATGCTACTGCTTCTACTTTTTGTTATCAAAATTAAGTACCTAAAATGTTAGTTATATGTGTTGAAATCAATTCTGCTTTTATGTGCCACTTGGACTACTATTGTTGACCAAAGACAATACACAATCATCTATGACACAAATTAGAAACTGGTAATGGACCTCGTTTAGGCTCTCTTTGGGATGAAGGAAGCATATTAAAACATCTTCCTCAGTCAATTATTGCCTACAGTCTGTGTTCCTTCCTTGGAATAAAAATTAGACTTCTTCCTGTCCTCACATATTCTTCCTGTGAGTCACAGCAGCTTGGTAATATAATGTATTCCAGCCTCCACTGACTTTGAAATTTTTATGTTATACATTGACCAAAAAGAAAATCTAAACAGACACAATGACAGACCACTTCATGGCTGAGAATTTTAAAGATTTTATAAGTTCCTGTTTGATTGTAACTGCTTGGCCCTTTCCCCAACAATAATTCAAAAAGCACATTTTTTCAGATTGTGTCTTTCAATAAAGACTTGTGAATCAGGTGTGCTGTGTGACCTATAAGCAGGCCAAACAGAGTCGAGCCCATCTAAGGTTAGCAGAGTTCAGCTTAGCGCAGGAAGAGACTTGCAGAATCATCTGAGAAAATGTGTTTGGAAGAGAAAAAAATCACAGACCTGGGTGCCTTTTATGAAGCGCTATTGTAATGAAAGCCGGATATTTGCTCCTTGGCTTGACCTTTTCATAGAAAGAGACAAATAGACACACATGCACTATATATCCATATTATGAATTGTTTATATAAATCTGTGTGTGTGTGTTCACATTCACATATTTAAACCCATAGACAAAGATAGAACCCGATTTAGTATGGATTGTCAAAAAATGTTCAAATTTACCATGAAAAAATATCTACAAAATGGATATCAACCTTTTTGATTTTGAGATCTTACTGGGGTAGCTAGCAATAAGCAATTTCCACACTTTCCTGGGATGGCAGATGGCAGTGTTGAGGGGCAGTTTTCAATCATACAGATGATTATGAAAGCTAGCACTAACCTCTACAGTCCACATGTTGCTTAGCTTATGATGCTTTGTAGGCCAGATATATTAATTACACTTTTGACTGACCATTTTTTCAACTTCTGATGTGCTAGCATAGGTAATACAATTTTTTTGAAGAAGAGTCATCATGACACAAGGCAACTAGAGACCATGACCAGAGATCTAAGTATAATTAGGCATTCTAGAAAAAAGTCTGTTAAGCATTGTTGTGAAAATTAATTTCATATTAATACTCTGATATGTATTCTTGATGTCCTTTTCTGGGAAATAACTTAAAAAGATAGGAATAAAGGTACTTAACACCTTTACCTAATTCCTTAATGTGCCTAGCTACTTCTAGGAGAAAGCTCCAACCACATTGCTTCCACGATACCATAGCTACTTTATTTCACCCAGTATTGTTGTAAGGACAGACTCCAAAAGCAATTAAAACTGCAGCTACAAAGGCTTCTGGAGAAGTCCCTACTCCAGCCCAAACTACTTCAGATTTACTTTGAAGTTGGTTACTGTCGATATAGGTCAAATGTAGGTGAGCTGCCTAGGTGAACTCTGTATAACCTATAACTCAAAATACAGCTTATTCTCATTGACTTTTAATATCTCAGCAGGTAGCTTGTGATTGGTACAATAGGAAGCCTGTGTGTGTTTGTTCTTTCTGTAGGACCTGTGCTTGGTGAAGCTGTTCTATGATTAATTCAGATTACCATATCTGACTTTTATACTACATCCATGCAATTAATTACCTCTTTCTTTCTCCATCACCATAATATTCCAATCACTTTCTTTTTTAATTCTATTTTAGTTGAATATATATTTTTCTTCATATAATATATTCTGATTGCCAATTTTACTCTACCCACTACATCGTGGCATGCTGATCCAGTCTCTGTGAGCTTATATGTGTTTCAGTCCCATTGTGCTTAAAAGGTTTTATTTCCTGGGTGTCCTCCAACCATTCTGGATCTTACAATCTATCTTTCCATCTCCTTTTCATCATGGTTTCTTTGATCCAAGGGGAGAGATTTAATGCAGAAATCCCTTTTAGGACTGTATGTTCCAAGGTTTCTCACTCCAGTTGTAGATCTCTGTGATTGTTCCCATCTACTGTAGAAAGGAACTTGTCTGAGGATGGTGGAACAAAACATTGATCTATGAGTATAGCAGAGTATCATTAGGAGTCATTTTACTGTGACTTTAAAGTCACTTCTTAATTCAACTGGGGAACATACTCAGTTGCTGCTACATGGTGTTACAAAATTAAGCCCATCAAGAAATTTCTAAGCGATCTTTTGCCAACTTATGCTTTTACAGACAGAGCATTGTGGGTGGGTGTGAAGCCAGCACCAGCAATTTTAGTAGGGAAAGACTTACTAAGGTAAGGAGGGTAAGAGATGAAGAAAGGAAGTAGCATCAGAGACGATGAATGATAATGGAAGTGTAGAGAAGAAAGTGTAGTCGGGGGAGCAAGTATCAAGAAATCAGGAGGCTATGAAGACTGAACTCTCCAGTCACTGGAATAATTCTAGCGAGCTATCAAACTCCCCTGACTGAGATTCTCATTACCCAGTACTTGATAGCAATAACACCAACCACAACTAAGTGCTAAGAGTCTCTATACCTAGGTTTGGGAGCAGTAGTAGTAGTCACTATCTGCTGTCGAAAGTAATGACTTTTGTGAGATTTGGATTGCTGGGCACTGAATGCAGGACTATGGACAATCAAGGATCAAGACACTATGCCTCTGATACCAGAGTCTAGACTGTCCGTCTAAGATGTTCTTTGCTTGTTTTTGAGATTATTTTTCCTTACAGTATTTTCCCTTTTCCTTCTTCCCTCCAAACTCTTATACCTTTTCCTGCTCTCCTTCTAATTCATTTAGCTGTAAGACTCTACCATTCAGTGCCCAGAGCTGTAACTTCCATGTCTAACCTATGGACCCATGGCATTCAACTCATGGGACAACCAACACTAAGGAATCACTGTCTACCTGTTCATGATTTTCATCTGGATAACATAAAAGAATTCCAGCCACATAGACTGAGCAGATAGACATCTATATCTATATATGATAGATAGATAGTTTATAGATATAGTGTAATAGACGATTGAATGGAAAAATTAAAAAAAACCTGAAATTCCTCTTCTACTACATGTAAAGGTTAATTTAAAGAATGTAGACTAAATATGAAATATTAGATTACTGGATAGTTGCAAATCCTTGTAAAATGTGATTAATACTTTAATATATATATATGGTCTCATTGCCCAGGCAACCTTGGGCTCCCTATACTTGAGAATAACCTTGAACTACTGATGCTCCTGTCTTTATTGCTTAATTTCTTGAATTATCTGTGTGTCGTTATTCATGTTTATTTTCAGTTAATATTAAACTTATTTTTGCTTAGTAATGTTTAATTTTAAATTTTTAAAATATTAGTTCCCCCAAATAAAGATTTTTTTCAAACTCTCACAACTCCAGAATGAATCAATTCTTGAAATGTAACTTTTTAATGTTTATTCAATGTTGACATTCTACATTGGACAATTGTTGATTATTAGACACTCATATGACTTATCTACACAACAAAATTACAAGGCTCTATTTTCTTGACAAGTGTAGTTTTCTTCTCAGACCATGTAAAAAATGCAATTTTGGCTCCCTAACTTATTAAAGTAGAAACACATTGGTTATAGTTTTCTTCACTTTCTAAAACATTTGAGAAAAAGACTGTTGTGAATTCTAAGTTTAGGAAGTAAATATGAGGAGCCCTGCTTTTCTAGAAAAATTATCACTTAATTTTGTGTAGTACACAATTAGATGGTGTTCCTTGGTTTGAACTTTATTAGATAACCAAAAGGAATTATTCCCACTAAGCACCATGAAGTTTAACTCTTGAACCACTCATTTTTCCTATCATCAAAGTGGACTGGAATAGATAAAGGCAAATCCCAGACTTTAAGAAATGCCTCATGACTGCCTCTTTCTGACCTGAAGACAGTGATATATGACTTCTTCGATGAAAGAAATTTTCTGTTCTCTCTGCTCATGAACTGGATACTTTTTTTATTTGAAAATATGAGTGGTTAATGTTAGCCTTCCATGACTTTGACACCCTTGCTTGAGATTAGTGATGACCAAAACTTCAGATACTTTTCTCTATACTTCCAATTGACTAAGTTTTGAAAAATCTAATGTATATTTGTATGTATGAAGTCAATAGGCCTTGATGAAATAGAAAAGTTTAAAAGATTCATTTATTAAAAAAAATCATAGGTAAAAGCCATTAATAAAACACCTGTGAAATTAGGACATGATAAACATCTGATTTACTTTAATTTTCACTTTTTATTATTGAGATTTTTTTATATGCATATAATATGTTTTGATCAAATCTCAATACTGATGCATCAAGCATAGGACCTCCATGAGTCTGTACCAGCTCCTCTGATTATATATTATGGCTTCCTGTTTACTGTTTTTATGGGACTCTGAGTGTATTAAGGAGTGGGTCTCTGATTCTTATGCCGTCTCTTGGGCTCTTTCCCTTCTGCTGGCTTGCCTTGTCTAACTTCGAAGTGTTAGTTTTTGTTTTATCTTACTGTATTTTATTGTGTGATAGTTGGTTGTTCTCTTAGAATCCTGTTCTTTCTAATAAGAGAAAAAACAGGACTTGTAGCATGAATCTTAAAAGGTCTTATTAATAAAAACAAACCTGGAGCCAGGTATTAGTGTGAACGCTGGAAGATCAGAGAAGCAGAACAAGCCATAGCCAACTCACATGGCCAATTTCTCAGCTGATCTTGTTTCCTCAGACTGGAAGCCTCTCAGTCCTCATCCAGAATGAATGTCAGCTGAACTACTGATCAAAAGCTTAAAAGCTTAACCAGCTCTAGTTCCCAGTTTTCATGCCTTATATACCTTTCTGTTTCTTGTCACCACTTTATGTGATTAAAGGCGTGAGTCATCCGGCTTTGAACTCACAGAGTTCTGGATGGAACCCTGCCTCCCAAGTGATAGGTTAAATGCGTGTGTGCCACCATTTTCTGGTCTCTATGTCTATCTAGTGGCTGTTCTATCCTCTGACCCCAGATAAGTTTATTAGGATGCACAGTGTATTGGGGAACACAATATCCACAGGGGGTAGATCTGGATGAGAGGGGAGGGGAGGAGGAACTGGAAAGAGTAGAGGGAGAGGAAACTGTAATTATACTTTGTATGAGAACAGAATCTACTTTTAATAAAAGGGGCAAAATGAATATATGTGTATATATACATATACATATATATATATATATATATATATATATATATATATATATATATATATATATATATAGAGAGAGAGAGAGAGAGACAGAGACAGAGACACAGAGACACAGAGAGGAATTTCTAAGAAGCATTACTTCTGAAAACTGTCACATACTCTCCTGAATGTGGAAATTACTTTTTAAACCTATGACTAAAAGACCATGTTACAAGAATAAATGTTTGTTCACCACCTCTCTAAGGACACAAATTATTAATAATAAGATAATTAAGCTCTGTCTCATTCAGTTGCCTCCATGTATAATTTATTAACAAGTAAATTTAATATAAAGTAATGGACTGCATTGTTAACAAAAGTACAAATATATTATGTATTTAAATGTCTTGTTTTATAACAAAAAAATGAAAGCTCTATTTTCATATACTCTCTTGGCCCCTCAGTAAATTGGAGGAATGATCATTTTCTGTGCAAAATTATATGAGGATATTAGAAATATCAATAATACAATTCAATAACTTAAAAGAACATAATTTCTAAATGAGGCATAAAGTCTATATGAACTATAAAGTCTATACTATTATTTATTACACCTTAGTTGAATTATAGAAACAAATCTTATACTTAAAAAGTCACAGTTACTACTATTATAAATGATAAGAATAATAACTATCACAATACTAATTTTAAAGGAAAACTACATGTGGTTCTTTATTGGTGTGCCTTCAAAACATGGTAATTTGATAAATACAGAAACAAACTTTTAAGAATTTAAGTAAATCACATTTAGATGGTACATATAGTTTATTCACTTCATATAAAAAGAGAGATGTAAATAATTTTAGACATCTAAGAACAGAGACTTGAGCCTGAGTCATATGGTGAACTTGTTACAGACACATGCTCATCATCTGAGAATGGGCATCGCCATGAGTACTTTAGGCTTCAGCTTTATCGATAAGAAAAAAGAGCCAGGTGGTGGTGGCGCACGCCTTTAATCCCAGCACTCGGGAGGCAGAACCAGGCGGATCTCTGTGAGTTCGAGGCCAGCCTGGGCTACCAAGTGAGTTCCAGGAAAGGCGCAAAGCTACACAGAGAAACTCTGTCTCGGGAAAAAAAAAAAAGATAGTAAATCACTTAATAATGTTGCAAATGCCATATAACTTAAAATATGTCAAGTAGTTAGAACAATGCTTTGCACAGAGTAAATACTTTGTAATGTTAGGTAATGCGATCAGTGTGTCTAAACAAAAAATGTACAAGATCATATTTTTAAATCCTGTCATAATCTATGTCCCCTTTTATTGTTGATTTCTGAATCTATAAGTTATACTACTCATAGTATACGGATTATTTATACATTATATATAGTAGTTTATTTTGGAAACATTTAATTCACTGAAATAAAGATCTTTACATTGTAGTAATGTATATTAATTTGAAATAGTTTAATTTTTTTTTCCATATTTGATTCCTGACCCTAGTAAACCTTCTGCATACTGATACCTTCACAAGTATTCTTTCCCTGCATATGTTAATGGTACTCTTCTGTTTTTCAATGCTCGTGCGAAGTAGGATAATGAGTAGTTAGTTTTAGGCAGTAATCACATCATGAATAATTAATAAGTATGAGTGCTCATTATTCATTATTACAATATGCCAGCATATATGATTGTTGCAAAGACGCTGGTACACAGGACATGTGGCTACTTGTAGTGATGAGCAAATCTGTCTGAGACTGTGTACAGCTGTATGTGGAAAGAGTTGTTGAAATTAGCAACACTAGTACTACATGCAAAGGTAAATGTTTGAGAAAGCTTAATGCTGTGAACAAGATACATGTTGGGGGACCTTTAAGATGTTCATACTTGTGGGGGCAAAAATTAACATGAGGACCAGTTTGGGGAGTCCTGAAAGTAGTTCTAAAAATCTTGAACATGATTCAGCAAGGGAACACACAAGTGCACTATTTATAGAGTTTAATGGAAGTGCACATTGAGTTTCACCTTTGTTTTTCTTTTGTTTTAATGACTGGGTTGAATTTAATGACAAAGTCCAGATATGATTGATTAGAAAATTTCTCAGACTAACTTAAAAAATTGTACTAGTTTAAATTTTGAAGCAAAATTATAAAAAGTTATATAACTAAGTCTTCTAAGTAAGTGCTAACCAGTAGAATTTTGTATGGGAGAATGGATTATCCAAGAAATTTCATATATAATTGCAATTTGAATGAGCTAGTATATTCAATAGCAACACATGTCTTACTGAGCAAGTATGAGGCATTAAGGGATTACTCAGTTCTCATTGGTGCATTAATTTGTCTTAATGCTGCATGACGGGTTTTTAATCATGAAGAAGAAATAAAAATATTGATATTCTTCACTGAGCATATTATATAGATTAAGAAAAGGTTATCTAAGATTTATTATAAGTAAAAGTTGTGTAAATTATTTTCCCTTGACTTTTTAGGAGACACTGTAGCTCCTAAATTATTTCTGGTCAAACCACATTTCTCCATAGAATCTATAGAGATATTTAATATAAAAATATATTGGTGCCAAATTCCATGCAATGTTGTTAAGATTTTTCTACAAAAATTATTGGTAAAAATAAAAAAAAATTATTGGTAAAAAAATAAAAAAATACAGATAAAGCAATCTGTATAATTATAATAGAGTCAAATGTATGTCTTACAATGGAAGCATACCTTACAATTCATTTTCATTTAACTTGAAACTATTTATAAAAAATATTAGTATATAGTAAGCGATGTTTAACTGAAACTTGTGACAGTTTATGCCCATAGTATCACATAACCAGATACATTTTTCAATTAAATACATTGTGTTTGGCATTTCTCTAGAACTTATTTATCTTCTTAGAGTTTAGGTCACATTATCCCTCCTTCATTTTAAGGATTACATAATTCTTTTTTTGCCATTTGGTTTTTGTTTATTTTGCTTTCTCATTTTCTCTTTAATTCCACTTCTCATGCTATGGTCAGATTTATCAACAAAGGTTTTCATTTTTCTTGACATTTTCTGGATCTCTATATCCTATCCTACATTCATTCTCTCTTGCAAATATGATTAAATCTGAAGCCCACGATATTCTAAAGGGATTATTAAGGTCACTAGGAGGATGGCGAGCTAGGTGCATTCTTCAATTTGTTCCCTGCAGCCCTTGCCAGTATTTGTTAAGGTGCTCGGTTTCCTATCCATACATTACAACTTTCCCTCTTCCTTATGTAACTCACAATAGTTTTCTCATTCACCATTGTTTCATGTAATGCTCTTTGCTTCTGGGTGGTAGCCCGGGGTAGCTAATATATCTAAGTCCACATTGTCAAGCAGCAAAACCATTTTGTATTCAATTTCTTTTTCCAGATGTTATTAATTTCAGATACAGATGGAAAACTGCCTTGCTTTGCAAGCACACAAGAAACTGTTGTAGTGAGTAGCAGCTCTTCTCCTGAAGGGTGACATTGTTTTTATATACTTGACAATAAAATCTGGCCCTCAAAATTCTCTACATTATTTTATTTTCTTGTCAAGACAAAACTCTATTAACTGGAATCTGTGTTTCTATGTGTGTTTTATTTCTTACAAAATTAAATGATTCTAATTCTATTTAACTGATCTTATTTTGATTTTCCTTCTTAATGAAAAATGAGAAATGAGGCATAGAAGTATCTGGGTAATGAGCTGAATATTAGTTTAGGACTTCAATGGGCAGGGAAATAATAAGAGGATCCTTATGTACCCTGGGTTATATTTTAAAGTGCTCAGTACTATGCCCTTCCAACTAAATAGTCCATTTATTAAGGAGCTGCACTGTCACAGTTTATTACATCTTAGGTCCTATGTCACAATTAGCATTCTGGTCCACATTAAACAGTTTTTTAACCGGAATTGTGGTTCGTTTTAGCTTCAGTTTCTGTTAGGTGCATCGAGGGATTTGAATAGGATCATTAAGGGAGTAGAACACTGATTGGTAGCAATATGGTGAAGGTATCAAATCTGTTTCGAACAACAAAGTTGGTGACAAAGGCTAGCTATCTGAGGTAATGACTTGCCACTTGGATTCTGAAATTAAGCAAATGGTTGTCCTAAAGTCAACCTTAGATAGATCATTGGTTCAAATCAATAAAGATTGACTGAGTCAGGTGATAATTAAAAGGTGTTTTATTTTATTTGGTTAATATTCCTCTGTCTTAGGCTTTATTTTTGATGTTCTCAGTTATCAAAAGCAGATTTTAAAAAGTAAAATTGTTAATGTATCTGAGTGTTCATGTTAAGACATAACTGTCAACACTGAAATAATACAGGGTGTATCTAGAACATTCAGTTTCATTAACTTTTGCAGAATCAATAAAAACAAACACTCTTCACTCTGTTGTAAACATCTTCACTCCAGAAATATTTGTGTGTTGTTATAGGAAAAACACACTGTGTAATTAATAGGAAAGGCAATTATAAAATTCATCATTGTTTCTCAAATCAGGTACATCAAAATCTAATTACCATAACTACCTTCAGAAAATTACAGAGGTAAATTGGGGATCATTCACGAGAGAACGTGAATGGTCAGCTTACCATTGCCACACTACTAAAGAATATTGACAACCCTCCCCCTGAATTCACCCCTCCTCCAGACGCAGGAACCATCAGTTGAAAAGAGAGCATAAAAATTAATAGAGCCAGAGGCAGGGGAGAAGCAGAGGGAAACTGTGCCTCCTGGGCATGGCAGCACCATTGCATTTATATACACACAGCAGCTGGTTGGCCTCACAGATCTGTAGAAGATCAAGCCAGTCAACACCATCACGGGGTGTTTCAAGTATTCAAAGGGCTCAAAGTCAAAGTATGCACAGAAACTGAATTCAAGAATGACTACAAGTTCATGATCATCTTTCTATCAGTGAAACAACCAGAAATTCAGAAAGAAAGAAAGAAAGAAAGAAAGAAAGAAAGAAAGGAAGGAAGGAAGGAAGGAAGGAAGGAAGGAAGGAAGGAAGGAAGGAAGGAAGGAAGGAAGAAAGAGAGAGAGAAAGAAAAAAGAAAGATAATGAAGGATGAGAATTTTTATCATTCAGGCATTTAATTAGAACTTCAGAAAAAGATTAATTGTAATTGAAAAAGTAATAAAATATAGTTTGGTATTTTATAGACATCTAAATTAGCACGGTTAATGAAGTTTGCTATTTTCTGCTTTGTCAGTAAACTTACTCCTTTCCCACATACTCAAAATTGTACGACAAATGATTTCTAAAACTAGATCTATTTTTTTTAACCTCCTTAAATTTCAAGGTCTATTAAAGCAACTTTGTTTGTAATAACTGCAGTTGAAAGTGAACTTTTGACTCATATTTATTCATTTCCTTTTCTATCAAAGATATTTTGTATACCATTATTCTACCCATGATTTTCTTCTCTTGGCAAAATGTCTAAAATGATTTTGGATTAGCTTATTTTACTCTCTAGCTAAATACTAAAATTAACTTGAATAATAAAATATATAGAAACCTAACTGATTTCATATTTAAATTTTAATATCACCAATGGCTATTTAAAGAGGTGCCCTTATTTTAAATACATCCAACTACATATTTTTTCTTATTTTATTTTATTTTATACAATTCAGTTCTATATATCAGCCACGGATTCCCTTGTTTCCCCCCTCCTGCCCCCCTCCCCTTCCCCCCAGCCCCATTCCCACCTTCTCCAGGGCAAAGCCTCCCCTGAGGACTGTTATCAACCTGGTAGACTCAGTCCAGGCAGGTCCAGTCCCCTCCTCCCAGGCCAAGCCTAGCGACCCTGCATAAGCCCCAGGTTTCAAACAGCCAACTCATGCAATGAGCACAGGACCCGGTACCACTGCCTGGATGCCTCCCAAACAGATCAAGCCAATCAACTGTCTCACCCATTCAGAGGGCCTGATCCAGTTGGGGGCCCCTCAGCCTTTGGTTCATAGTTCACGTGTTTCCATTCGTTTGGTTATTTGTCCCTGTGCTTTATCCAACCTTGGTCTCAACAATTCTCACTCATATAAACCCTCCTCTTTCTCACCAATTGGACTCCTGGAGCTCCACCCGGGACCTAGCCGTGGATCTGTGCATCCAGATCCCTCAGTCATTGGATGGGGTTTCGCCCAATGACGGAGAAATGGATGAGATCTACATGAACAGCCTGGACATGAATGGGGGCAATGAAGGGCGAGGGTCGAGGGAAAGAAAGCTTGGGGGAGCGGGAGATCCCAGCTGGATCAAGAACAGAGAGGGAGAACAAGGAATAGGAGACCATGGTAAATGAAGACCACATGAGAATAGGAAGAAGCAAAGTGCTAGAGAGGCCCACAGAAATCCACAAAGATACCCCCACAATAGACTGTTGGCAATGGTCGAGAGACAGCCCGAACTGACCAACTCTGGTATTGGGATGGCCAAACACCCTAATTGTCCTGCTAGAAACGACATCCAACAACATTTTATTAGTCATCTTCTATGCCATATTCTCGTTTATATACTCAATAATTCACATTTCATTTTGAGATGTAAGTGAGCTTGGAGCTGGGGAGAAGGACGAGGAGAACTAACAGGGATAAAAGGAAGAAGGCTCTCCTCTCCTCATCTCTGCTTGCCTTGAAATTTGTTTGCTGTTTCCTCTGACTGGCAGTAGAGAGAATTTCAAAACAACAGAGGAAAAATGAGATGAAGCTTGCCTACAGAGGCATTTCCTTTACTGAATGATTTCTTATGCAAAACTTTAAAAACAGCAAACTAATCATGCTTAAGGTAACATGTGTATGACATTTTAGACATCAGTCACAAAGTCAAATATATACCTATATTTAGGATACTTAAGACTCCCCTTGCATGTAACCCTCTTTCTTTGTCTCCTTGTCTTAACTCCTTCTCTTTCCTGCTTCCATTTAAAATGTATACATTATCTTTCACTTTAATTGATTAGCCTAATATTATGTCATCCCTATACTTTCCATAGCTTAAGTCAAGATACCAGGTCTGACTCATAGGAACTCCTCAGCCCACATCTCCAATTACTTCTAGCAAGTAGACTATAAAGGGATGGGTTAGAAAATTCAAATCCCCCCACCTCAGAGCTCAATGCATGCCATAGAAAAGGAGGCAGAGAGAGTGTAATAGCCAGAGGGGATGGAGGACACCAGGAGAAGAAGGTCCTCCGAGCCAATTGAGCAAAGCTAATATGAACTCACAGAGACTGAAGCAGCAGTCACATGTCCAGCACAGGTTTGGATCAAGTCATTTACATATAATAGAGTTTTCAGTCCAGTGTTTTTATTGAACTCCTGAGTGTATGAACGAACGAGCATGTGTCTGATTTTGGTGCCTTCTTTGGGCTCTTTACCTTCTGTTGGTTTGCCTCATCCAAATTTGAAGTGATGGTTTTTGTATCGTAATACTATATTTTAGTCTGATATGTTTTGTTGTTAGTGCTTAGAAGCCTGTTCTTTTCAATGAGAGACAGAAAGGGGGTGGATTTGGATGGGGGTGGGGGCTGGGGAAGAACTAGAAGGAGTAGAGGGAGGGGAAACTAATCAGTATATATTGTATGAGAAAGTAAACTTTTTTCAATACAAGGGACAAATAGAAAACAATTTAAGACTTACATAGAATGAAGACTCCTTATTATTATAGTGACATGTGTCAAATAGCATCCTCCTTGAATATTAGAGTTCTACTATACAGTGAATAGCATAATGAAACAGAATTTGTGGTTCTAAAGAATGGTTACAAATAGTGTTATGAAGAATGTTTCAAAAAATATTTTAATAAATTCTGAATAAAAACAAAATGTCCATTTATATGCAACAACAATAATAATTACTATAAAGAAAATACATTTAACTGATGTAGTTTCAGACAGTGGTACATACTATAGTAAAAATATAATATTGTATGTAAGGTAATGGAAAGTAGTTTCAAACCATTGGCATGAGGAATATCATTCAAAGTACGCAGATGTAGATGATTCATAAATATGATTCTTAAGAATCCAAAACATTAAAAAATATGAAAGAAGAGATTTTAGGTAATAAGGAGAACAAGTCTCCTATGATCTGCCTGAAAAAGCCAGAGTGGCTAGGTTATCCTGACCAAGTGTCAACATAATTGCTTTTGAGAGAAAAACTGACACTAAATAACTACAAAGACTTTGGATGTTACTCATTATAAAATAAGCTACTAAAATAACTCATTATTATACTAAAATATTTTATATGACTAAATATTCTGTCTGACTAATGCTTAAAAAGTTGAAAAATATTTGCATTAGAAACAGAGGGAAGACTATTTACATAGTCTGTTTTAGATATAATGACACTCTGAACAAGATGTTAGCACATATGATATGGAGTTAGAAGAGGAAATATTTGCCCACAAGGAAAGAAAAAAAAGAAAAGGAAACATGGAAATTGACCTGTCTCATGACTTTGGTTTAAGCAAGAGGATTAACTCAACTAGCTTTAACTACACAGTCACTGCTTCAACAGAGTGATGGGGTGTTGAGAAATGACCGAAATAGATGCGTGAAATCACTAGAAATATTTAGAAATAAGACTATTTCTGAGAGTTTTGATGACCAAATGAATGTCTCTGATAGCACACTGGAAGAGTATGAAGTGATGGATGGCGAAGGGTACAGATGGTGCTAGATTAAATAATGTCCAGGCCAATTTTAAGTTAAAAAAAAAAAAAAGAAGAAACTCAAGTAATGATGAATGACCTGATAGGCCCAGACATAGGTATTGATTGAGAATAACAGAAAATCCCAAAATGATAGAGCAGTTCTGAAGCTCTTCAAGACATTTCTCCAAATTATCTGTGTTTACAAGATTATTTCCCTGTTGTGCCTCTCAGAGTAATTGTGCTAAAATTATTTTGTGTGAAAAGGTTAAGAAATTTGAATGTTATAAGCAATATTGTTTTTTTGTAAATGTTTGTAATAATTATTAATTTTCCACTTGTATCACAATTATTTATAGACCAATGCAAAATTTTTCCAACAGGATATCAGAAACACTATTTTAGCTAATTGTTTGAGAAATAAACAATACATTTAACATAAAATGCAGCAATTAATAAAACTGTTTGGTATCTTAAATTATGTTTATGTAATACTGTATTAATATAGTTTAGTATAATGTTTTAACTAGAACTTCCTATGAAACCAACAAAGAAATGCAAATTATGTAAATCAGAAAATTTAATAAAAATTGGCACTAATGATAAAGCAGATGAATTCATACTCTAAAAACATATTTACTGAAGATTTGTGTTAGCAAAACAACTATCATTGATGAAAGTCCCTTGTGATAATAGTCATATTATGCTTCAAAATGGATCTAATGTCTAATATAAGAGTCAGTACATTTGGATTCCAGAAGCAGAAGAATCAGTGTCACTTCCTCAGCCATGAATGGCACGTTCACTATTCTGATGTAGTGATATTTGTGGACAAGACTGGTAACCTGGGGAAGAGCTAATAATGGAGGGGTGGGAATCATAAGAGAAATCTGTGATATTAAGAAAGAGGTGGAGTGTGATAACATGTAATATGAAGAAATACATTCTGTGTGACACCATGACTAAAACAATTTGATTAAGGGAAAAATAAAGCTATGTACAAATGAATCCTACTGAAAAAGGAGAAATTTCCTCCATAAACTATATTTATTCACAGATGTATAAAACAACCAAGCAGGAAATAAAGGAAGAAAATTGCACCCCTTTCTCTGTGTGTGTCCATGTGTGGCACTAAAAATAAGATTTTATTTGATAAGTGAAAAAATTCTGAAATTTATTTAAACAATCAGAAATTGATACGTTGTGGCTTGAGTGAATGATATCTGCCACAGTCTCGGTCATCTGAACGGTTGATGGTGCTCTCTGGTGAGGTGTGGCACATCTTTCTGGAGTAATTTACTGTGCAGTGAACTTTGAGATGATAAGGCCTCCATGAATGCTAGTTGGCACTCTTTGCTTGTTTTTTGCAGTTCAAGATGTGAGCATTCTGTTCTGGCCGTCATGCCTGTTGTTTTCTGCCTTGCCTTTTACCATGACAAACTCTTAGCTTTCTAGAACTGTAACATCAAACAAACTCCTCCTTCTATAAGTTGCCTTGATCACGCATGATGTCTGGGCAAAACAGCATGGTGCTGATTCCCTTTGCATATTATCTTGTTCTCCATCTGTATAGCCAAAAATGAGACTGTCATTTTCTTAAAAATATAAATCATTACAACTTGATACTCCGTAACTGAAGAATACTGAAAAGGATAAAAATTCTACCTTTTCAATATATTTTCATCCTGCTAATGTGGAATACCTTTAAAGGTTACAATTGAATAGCAGCATTGATCTATTGCATGATATTAGCTTGGTGGCATAGTATTTAGTCTACTCTTAAAGAATGAGACATCTTTCCATTATGAGTAGAGCAATGGGAAATTATGTGCACATTTAAAAATGATGGGGTTTGCCAGTCAGGCTTAGAGGAGGCAGTGCCTCTAATTCATGTTTACTTCAAAGGACACTCTCTGAGTCCATGTCATCTTGGGCGATTCATTGGCACACATTTTGTTCCTTCTTTTGGGATAGTGTCAGAATTAACCAATAACCAAAATCGTTTTGCTTCTGGAACTCAATAATGTTCTCATCTTGAGGATTTTCGCCATTTGATACCATAATACAGATATAAAATTTCATCCCAGAATTGTTTAACAACTTATCAATGAACATAACTTTGTGTCAGAGCATACATCCTTGGAGATGTGAATGTAATCATCTACTATTAAATGTCAATGCTAACTGTAGAGAGTTCATTTTTTTAAATGTCACTATTTAAAGGGTTTCTACCTGAAGACTATTCACAGAAGTGTGTGTCCTTCTCATAACTGCTCATTCTCTACTGACACTTCATCTCATTCTAGAACTTTAAGACCATATTTGAGGTTCAAACCTTCCCTCCCAGTTAAGGGGTACACTCCTGGGCAAAGATTGTGGAAAGCTACAGAAGCCTCTAGGTTTTAGTAGACTTCCCTTCCTTTGGTCTATGTACTCTGTACTTACAAAGTGTCTATCAGATAAACCCTAAATGGGAAGCTATAATTAGAATTAATAATCCAATTTTCCCAAGGAACTATTAGTATTGTACTAATCTAATCATGTATACCCTGCTTATTTCAGAAATTACTGGAACAGTTTCACAATCACCCATATGGCTCTATGTGTCTCCTAATCAGGTACTAAGTATTACTACAACGCTGTAAACTGTTCTACTCTTGTTAGAGACCCCTTGTGCTCTGACTGTTTTTATTAGGGCTTTAGTTTGATTAGGAGACTTCCACATCCCTGTGTTTTTTGCTGCCCCTGCCTTATTCTCATACAGACAAGGAAACTCCCTTTATGTTTCTGATTTTTCCATTGTTTTCCTTCCTTAAAGCCCAGTTTTTGTGTCTGAATGAAGGGGCAGGAGTGGCCTTCTTCCTGTTACTTCTTGGTGTAAACTGTCTGCCAGTTTGTGCTTTCCTGTAATGTATGGTCTATAAACATTCATCTTTTATTTCCCCCAGTCTCTCCCATGGCGAGAATGTACATCATCTGTATACATGACCTTTCAAACCTCTCTTGCTCAGCCCAGTGAATTACTCACTTCCAATGACATTTCCTTCTGAACTGCCTTGGGGACATATTCCCACTGGTAACAACCGCCACTGAAAATGTGAGCTATTTGAAACAAGTACCAAAATGGGCTTCTCAGTGCTAGTCTTTGACTTGAACTTCCAGTTTTCCATTTCATTTAAATCTACTGGCCCGTTTCAAAAAGCTTTGTACAGATTGGGAAATCACCTTTGTTAGAACATTTTGGTATTCATGATCCACAGATTCCTTTTTCACTTCCTTTTGCATTCCATGATTTTGTGACTGGGTTCCATGAAATATTACTATAATATAAAGTATGGATATAATATCCATTGGACTATTTCATTTCCTGTCCATCATACTCACTCAATGTATTAGATGTTAGTAACCCTCACCAATATTTTGAGCCTCCTTGCATCCATGTACAACCTGAGCTCTATGATTTTTAAAAACTTTTTTTATTTACTCTTCTTTCATATACTACATCCCAACCACAGCCTCCTCTCCTTCCTTTCCTCCTGCATCATCACCTCACCTCTCCTCCCAAATCCACTACTCCTCTGTTTCCCTTCAGAAAGAGCAGGCCTCTCAGCGATACCAAACCAAACCCAGCATAAGATTAATAAGCATGTCCACTCATATCAGGGCTTCATAAGATAACCATGTAGGAGGAAATAGGTCCTAGAGCAGGCAAAAGAGTCCAAAACACTCTCACTCCCATTGTTAGGAGTCTAACAAAATCCCCTAGCTAAAGAAAAACAGCATGTATGCTGAGGGCCTGGTGCAGACCCATGTAGCCTCCCCGGGTATTGTATCAGTCTCTGGGAGGCCCTATGAGCTCTGCTTAGGTGATTCTATGGGCTATGTTCTCTTGGTACCTTTGACCTCTCTGGCTCCTCCAATCAATCCTTCCTCCTCCTCTTTTATGGAGTTCCCCAAGTTCTGTTTAGTTCTGGGTCTCTGTATCAAGTCCCTTCATCTGATGGAAGAAGCCTCTTTGGTGACAATTAGGATAGGCATTGATCCTGTGAGAATAGCAAAATATCTTTAAGAATCATTTTTTTTTGAATTTTTATTTTGTCAGTTGTATTTGGTTTTATCCCAGGACTCTGAGTGATCCAGCTTCTACACCCTGAACATGTAGGCAGCGTCAGCATGGGCTCCCTCTTGTGGTGTGAGCCTCAGGTTAGACCAGTCATTGGCTGGACACTCTCACAAGCCCCGAGACACCATTGCCTCAGCACAAGGTACAGATCCAAACAGAGAATTCTCGTTAGAGGAATCTGAAATGGCTGAGAAACACTTAAAGAAATGTTCAACATCTTTAGTTACTAAGAAAATGCAAATCAAAACTGCTTTGGCATTTTATCTTACACCTATCATAATGGCTAAGATCACCAACACAAATGACATTTCATGCTGACAAGGATGTGGAGAAAGGGGAACACTCCTCCTCCATTGCTGTTGGGAGTACAAACTCTTACAGTTGTTATAGAAATCAATATGGTGCTTTCTCAGAAAATTGGAAATTGATCTACCTCAAATCCAGTTATAACACTCTTGGGCATATACCCAAAACACTTTATTCATAATAGCCAGAAACTGGAAACTGGAAGCAACCTAGATGTCCCTGGTTGAAGAATGGATAAAGAAAATGTGGTATATTTACACAGAGACTATCACTCAGCTGTTAGAGAAAATGACATCATGAAATCTGCAGGAAAATGGATGAAAACAGAAAAAAAAAAACACCTTGGGTGAGTCAACCCAGACTTGGAATGACAAACCTGAGATGAATTCACTTAAAAGCAGACATTAGTTGTAGAGCAAAGGATAACCATGCTACAATCCACAGATCCAGAGAAGTTATAAAAAGAGGAGAGGAATTGGGGGTTCACATGGATCTCCATGGAGAGGGGAAATAGAATAGATTTTGTGGGTGGACTGAGGGAGGGTGGGGACAGGAACTGGAGGGATCACATGGGGCGGGGAAGGACTGAGGAAGAGAGTACAGGGAGAGATTATGGAAATAGGATGCGTTTAGGGATCATATGGAAACCTAGTCAATTGAGAAACATCCTGAAACCTATGAGGTTGACCCTAGAAAAGACTCGTAGTAATGGAGAATATGGGGCCCAAACCAGACATCTTTATTAACCAGGCTAGGCTCCCAGTGGTGGGACAGGGACACCACTTTAGATGCTAAATCTATGACTCACAACATGTTCTGCCTGCAAGAAGCTCTGTGATTCTGTAAATTGAATACATTTAAAAAGTTTTGAAAAGATAATATAATTACAAATTTCTCCCTTCCATTTTCTCCTTCTAAACCCTCCTGTTTATCTTTCCTAGTTCTTCAAATTCATGGCCTCATTTTTCATCAAATGTTACTTCATGCATATATGAATATGTATACACATATATTCCTCAATATTTTCTTCTTAGTCCATATAATGTCAGAGAGTCACCATTCATGTTATAAATGCTATAGAATCTGTATATTGCTCTTCATATAAGAGTAGAAAATGTGAAAATATCAAAGAAAGGGTTATACAGAATTAACACAAGGAATTATTTTCTGGGAAAGTTTTCTGTAACCACATGAAATACGTGTATAATATATAATGTATGATACACCATATGTATGTATATATGTGTATATACATATATATGTACACAAACATATGTATTTCTCTTAAGCCATGAAGATATGAGACTCAATAATGCTGGACCTGGAAAACACTAAATCTTAGTAATTTTCAACTGTCAATTCATGTTTACATTTAGATAAACAGACACACCATTACAGGAGAAAACTTATAAACTTGCTGGCTAGTCTTAATTTATATCTATAACCATAAATTCCAGTGGTCCATCCACTGTTTTCTGTCACTGTATTTCTATAATTATCCATGTTGACTATTTCACATTTTCCACCTCCTCTTCCAAGATGCATAGTTTTATCCCATTCTCAGTTTAAACCACTTGCTTTCTTCTCCTGAGGTTACAGAAGCCACAACAATGAAAGGGTCTATTCCCAAGATCACATTCTTCAGTTTCTTTAAATTATTATCAGTCTATTATGTTTCTATTTTTATTGTAAGAGGATGATTTTTTATTATTCTTCTCTAAGTAAATTTATAAACCTTACCTGTATTGTGAATCTCTTCTCTTCTACAGATGAATTTATTTGTGAAGTTATACTCTTTTTCTGATTATCAAAGTTTTCTTCTGTACTGGATAAGTCTAAAAAAATGGATACATATTATGTATTTACTGGAAGTAAAAAGAAATCTTAATTATATCTAAGCCATTTTTTTCCACTGTTAAAAGAAACATTCCTTAAAAACACTGACAACTTCAATCCACAGAATCAATTCTAAACAGCAGCATCAAAGGTTTCATCTCACCAAAGCAAATTTTAGCTCAGTCTCAGGGGGTCTTGTCAGCCAGGGTTTTCATCATTCCAGATTTTGACATACCTGCCCATTTCCTTCTTCTCTCCAGAAGCATATTTTAAATTTTGTCCTCAGAGCTTTCCTGTTTTTGGGCTAACTTACAACCTGTTTCTTTTCTTCATCTCATTTGTGTACTCTTCTTTCTTTCTCTGAACTCTAAATCTTAAAATATTAAAAGACTAGTGGCTAAGGAGATGACTCAATAAGCTTTTTGCTGTGCAAGCATAAACACCTATGTTTCGATCCCCATGCACCCTAATAACATTAAAACATGGAGGACCTGAAGCTGACTTCCCAGAAAGTCTATCCCATATAGTTAACTGGATTTACAGAGATTCTATCTCAAAATATAAAGTGTAGAGTGATAGAATAAAACATTTACTGGTGACCTCTGCCCTGCACACACTTATAAACATGGACAACAAAGTCCCCTACAAACTTAAATAAGGAAACTTCTATTTTCCTCTTCTGAACATACATTCAGTATTATCTAAGCTTTGTTTTATCAGTGCATCAATGAATTACAAATTTTCTTTTTACTGAATACTTACAATGTTTATAAACCAGATATGGCATTTCCTATGAGAATTGTACATCCAGGTTCCTATTAACATATCACATTCAGTGTATAGAAACTACTGTAAAAAATATTTAACTTACAATTCCTGAATTTTCAACATGTATATAAATACAGTAACTATATAACAAAATTCTTAGACAAAAAAATCTAGAACTGATTATCAGTTCTCTGATCTACCTTATAATAGCTTGGAAGCCAACATCTTTTCTTCTTGTGACTATAATAATGGTTGGAAAAAAAGAGTAGAAATCTGTGATGTTACTTAAGGATGTTGTGTGACACCATTTTCGGGGAGACATGAACAGACATCTATTCACCCCAGACAGAGAAACAGTAAGAGCTCAGATTAAGATTATCAACAAAGTCCCACTTGGTGGACTAATAATTTTTGTTGAAGTTCTGAGTCTATTGGTAAGATGTTAGTTACAGAAGCAAAAATGGTTCAAAGATAGCTAGGTCACCAAAAGTTCAATACAACATGAGTGAATACTCATGAAAATAGGAAACCTAGAGTGCATGGTGTTTTCTACAAGCAGCTCAACAGGAAGGATGGTTTGTCTCCTCTACAATTGGTTCAAACCTCTTCTTAACAGCTCATTTAGTCTGTGAGTCTTCTGGACAGCTTATTGTCTCTGTGTCCCCCTTTCTCCCTCTGTTTTTTTGTTTTGTTTATTTGTGTATGTATGCCTTGGCTGATCTGAGATTGTCTTTCAGCTACCCTTACAGCTTTTATATGCTTCAGAAGAAAGAAGTCTAGGATATCTTGTTAGTTTTAGGATTTCCTGAAGTTTTTGGATTGTTGATTTCCTTAGCCTTACAGGCTACAAGATGGACTCTTTCAGATCTCTGTAGAACATCCTATGTCTTAGTGAGCTTCCTTTCAAAATGGATAGTTTTATCTTGGAGTAAGTTGTGGCACAACAGATATCATTGGATTAGCTTATAGAGCACATGCCTATACAGTGTGTGTGTAATTTCATGAACAATTTATGGGGGAAAATTATGCAAACAATTTTACCTACCTCAAAATATACTTACATTTGTTACAAATATTTCAAATTAAAATATTCTCAAAGTTCCAAAAATAACAATTAATATTATTTTAGTAGAAATAATTAAATTTTATACAATATATATTGTATATATATGCATTACATAATTATCTATACTATTCCATTAGGTTTTCACAACAATATTGAAGTAAACATATTTTCCTTGTTTTATACATGAGTAAATCAAGAACTGAGAAACATAACATTTCCTCTCAATGTAGTTTTACTCAAAAAACATTGAAATTCATCATTTTTATTTTAATTCAAATTAGCTCTCCTCCCCTTTCTTTAGGTACCGTATTGTGTCTCTAACTTATATAAACAGAACAAACTTTGGAACATGATATAGGTAAAATCAACACTTGCACATTTAGTGACAAATATCTATTCATATGACTAAAAACCTTCACTTTGCAACCTTCACAGTGATTCTCAGAGTCAGCTGTGATGGATGATGCTATTACCACTGCATTCAAATCCTCCGACAAGATCACTGACAATCAATATCCTTTCCAGTGTCTCAGCTAAGAAATCTGAATGAATACAAATTGAAAGTACTTTCATGCTTTTCAGTCCATTATCATAATAATTCGCATGTTTAGAAGTTAAATAGTAAAATAGATACCATCTTCTTCTCATCATCGAAATAATATACCAAAACATTAGTCTTCGAACTACACATTAGAATTCTGTACTGTTTCTGGTCCCTATAAAATAATTGTTTAACAAAATATATTGAGTTCCTTTTAGCTTCCTTTTAATATAAATGTTTGCTCTCTGAGGATGATCTAAAACTTTTCAATAAAGGATCTCTCTCTCTCTCTCTCTTTCTCTCTCTCTCTCTCTCTCTCTCTCTCTCTCTCTCTCTCTCTCTCTCTCTCTCTCTCTCCCCTGCAAAAAGTTTTGCCTGACTGAGTAGCAGAAGCCTATAATAATAGCTGCTTCAAAAGCAGAGGCAAAGATATCTGATCTCAGTTCAAGGACTACCTAGCCTGCAAACTGAGTTCCAGGCCAGCTTGGGCAACCTAGTGAGATCTGTCTTAAAATAAAAATGTGAAAAATAATATTCTAGATATAGCTCACCAATAGAGACCCAGTACAGTTCTTTCTCTCTCTCTTGTGAGTAATGAATTTCAATGTTTTATGAGTCAAACTAAATAGAGAGAGAGAGAGAGAGAGAGAGAGAGAGAGAGAGAGAGACTAAAACAATATGAAACAAAATTCTAAGATTTATATTGCTTCAGGAGCAGCTTTATATATCATTAAACCTTCAGCACTGTGAAGAAGAAAGAAGGATTCCTTCTCAGGCACATGGATATGATGTTCCCCTACCACCTTTCTTCTCTCCTCTTTATCAGAGCTTTTAATCTCTGTACAGACACAATTGCTATGAAGCGAGGTAAATAGGTCTCAGGAGTATCTTATGGGTGTATGCAAAGAGAATGATAACACATAGAATGCTTTCAGTAATTTAGTTTCTTATTTGTAAATCCTGATTTCTAGTACTTGAGGCAAAGTGCATTTCATCATGCCACAGGTATACCTCTGATCTGGAATATAAGCCACACATACATGTTGACTGGAACACTTTCTGTCTGCCATCACATCTGCAATTTAAACAATCAGGCACATTCTTCGCCATTATTTTCACAGTACCTAGCAACTGTAACCTGGTAAGCAATCATGAATATTTAATGACCTAGCCCAATTAACGTTCCCAGAGTTTTCACAAAGATTAAGGCATGATTGCATATTTTATGGAAAATTATTAGTTTTTATTTGTTTGATAAAATAGAGGAAAATAATATTTAAATTAACGTAAGATGTTAATGTACTTCTTTTCTAAACCCACTCACCCTGCTATAACAAATAGGCCTCAACTGGATAGCTTATAAACAACAGCAGTCCAATTATCTCGGTTCTGGAACTGGGAAGTTTCACACTTCCAAGGCATTGGCACATACGGAATCTGTTAAGGTCCAGATTCCTACCTCATGTAAGACAGCTGCAAGCTGTGTCCTCATATGTGAAATAGAAGCAGACCCCTTCAGGTTTCTGTAATCAAGGCACACGTCCCTTTCCTGTGCACTGCCTTCATGACCCAATCAGTCTCCAAATTCCACGCCTCCTGCTGCCATCACTTATATGATCAGAATTTCCATGTATATATTGTGTAAAGAAATAAACATTTGAACTATAGGAGACAGCACTTATTACAGAAAAGCACAACAACAACACAACAATAACCAAAAATCATCAAAAAAGTAGGAAAGAGAAGAAGAGAGGAAGTGGAAGGAGGGAGAGGGGGAGGGAGGAATGAAGGGGGAAAGGGGGAGATGGGAGACACAGGGATGTGTGTGGTAACTTGTTACACTTGAAAACCTTGAGACATAAAGCTCAGGAAACATTATTGTATCCAATGAATACCAGAAGAGCTAGAAATGCCAGAATAAGGAAAACAAAATATTCTTTACAACTACATCAATGATAAAATAAACGTGTGTCAAGCAAAGAAAGCCATTTTAAAAGTCAACCCATGCAATGTTGGGAAAATGTTAAAAGGTGCAACAGCTTTTCACATAATGATACACTTGTGTACCAATAGTTCCTATATCTTGCATGAATAAAATATGTATTTGTTATGAAGAGCTAAATATAATACTTAGTTCCTGAAAACCCAACCTGGGATCCCAAGTGTACCACTGTCTAATCCAATAATTGAAGACATTCAATTGACGAACCATGATCTGGAGTCTTTTCATAGTCAACCAAAAAAAAAAAAAGTATGATTTAAATAATATAAAAGAGTTAGAACACTTTACCCTGGAGTATAAGAAATTTGAATCTTTTGTATGAATGTTAATCTGAAAATAGAAAAGATATTTTTAAAGAGTCAATTGCATTCCTAATCCAATGTAGCCATTTTTTAAAACTAAATCAAATGTATGTTTCAGCCTTTGCATACAAAAATTTTTACTAAGTCTTGCGCTTAAGAAGTAATTTGTCAGTGGTTTCTATTTATAGTTCAAAAAAATTCAATATCCTTGTCTCAGTTCCAGATTCTTATTTAACTAGCTTCTAACTTTCTCTACTTTCCTCTTTGAAATATTTTTTTCAGTCATATAGGGTGCTGTAGAAAAAAGTCTCCTCCAACAGTCCAAATTTTCCAATTTAATACCCACCTGTTATCTCTCTTGTTTTTTGGATGGCTGCTTCCTGGTCATTTGGATCAGCAGCTTCACCACCTGACCACTACCACCCACTAACTGTGTCAAGTGCCCTTGCCTTAATCATTTGTAGAAAAGTTATCCTTTCTGATAGTTTCCCCATGTTTACATTTCATTCTCCTGTATACACGTTTACCCCTATCCTCCGGTAGTGAACTTCTGAATGCAGGAACCTTGCATTTGTTATCTGTCTTCATATTCTCATCTGCTAGAATTGAGTCTAGTAGATAGCTGATGCTCAACCTATGTTCCTTGAATAAGCAGGAAGTGTCCAAGCTAAACCAGTATGTTGGTATTGGCTACTACTTCATGGACATTCACTGTCTCATCTGAGAAACCATAGCTGGTTTCTTGGACTGGAGCTGCCCTCTTACTCTTCTTTATCATGTGACTCAGCATTAATTAGTCTCACATGTGCTTTCATTAGGTGGACACCATTAGATAGAGCTTAGTGCAAGGAGAATAAATCTAGCATTGTATATGAAATGAAGAATATTTCCAGTGTTCTAGAAAAGCAGGTACTTTACCAAACAAATCAAAGGATAAGCTAGCAAATTGATCAGAATCAACATCGCCTTAAGAAACAAAACAAAAGTGTATTTTTTTTTTTAAAGAAATACTTTCACTGAGAACAATCTTAAAGGCATCTACAGATTCAGGTGGGAAAGTGACATTGCAAAGATTCAGATCAAATGTTGTATTGATTTTTATGATTCCACACTGTTGTTTCCAGTACTTTCAACACAAGTTTTAAAAAGTGAGTAATCGTTTCTCATAGTTTCTGATAGATATTGGCAGGCAAGATGAAAGCCCACAACAAAAAATTATCACCTAAAAAGATTAAAGAAAAGAATCATTTCTCAAGTCTGAAAGAACCTAACATATATTTGATATAGTTACATTTTGTAGAAAAGAGGAAAAGTGAGGAGATGTTGTTAAAATATTAGTTTTATATCTAATACAAGTACCCAACATTTTATGCCACATAGCAGTCCATATAATCTGGAAATTTTCACCGTCAAAATGAAAGGTTTCTCAATAATTTGCAAAATATAGTTTGCTTGTTTACTTTTAAAAGTTATATAAAGAGTTTGGTAGTCGCTACTTTTGTACTCAAAAGAAAAACTGGACAAACAAAAAGGCAACTTTTCTACAGCCATTGCAGAACTGGGGTCACAGGGCAAATCCTGCTCTGATAGCTAAAGAGATGGGCTCATCACTGAGAAATCCAAATCTGCTTTCAGGGAGAAAAGTAGAGGTTCTAAAAAACTGAAAGGGATGCTGGCCAATGCTTAATTAACATTTAACTCCTTAAGAATTGGTGTGGACTTGTGATGAAGAAGATTCTGTGGTTCTATTCTTTAGCAGGTTTTTGTAGCCAAGATTCAGAAATAATTCCCCTGTGGCCCTGTCCCTGGGGAAGGAGAACTGTCTCTTGGATATCTGATTAGATTCTTCTCTGTGACAAAGGTATGTTTTCAAGGGAGAAAGATGTCATTGGCTGACGATACCAAAACCACATGCAGGTTAGGGTAAGGAAACCGCACTGCAGCATGCACCAGCCTTCTTGTCCACTCAGCGTCAGAGAGGGAGAGGGAATCCAGGAAGCAGATTGAGAATGCCCCTGCTAAAACAAGTAGTAGTAGGGCATAGGGGAGGTACACACCTTTGGAAAGACAGAAACACCTGAAAAGCACATCTTGCTGTATCACGAAACTGCAGCATCCCCTTCTTCCCCACATCTAACCATCACCTAGTCATAACAGTAGTAGATTAGAGTAGAAACAGCTACAGGGTATGGACTTACAAAGCAAAGGTCCAAAGGTAAGAAGGGAAACAAAAACAGGGGTAATAGGAATTTGAAGTGTCTGTAACTAGCACACACACACACACACACACACACACACACACCCCACAACATGAACATTAGACCCATTTCTGGCTCCTAGCGAAATTAAGCCCACTTAGGAGCAGTCTATTAATAAGAGAAAACCATATTCTTGGGTCCATACGAGGCCTCCACCTGGCATCAGCATTCACATTTGTAGATGGAACAGCCGAGCAAGCACTAACACACAGAGCAGTTTCATGGACTGACACATACAGAAAGTATCCTATATTTCAATTACTGGAGCCTGTTTTTCAGTGAATACAGACTGCCAAGCATTATGGGCATATTATATAGATTTTTTTGTATGTTCCTATTTTAAGAGGGTCTTCTACATACCTCATCCTCACCCTCAAAATGACCATTGAAGTTCGCATATTGCTATTTTGAAATCTTTAAACCTATTGGCAAGGTCACTAGCCTTTTATCATAAATCAAGGCAGATTCATATTTGTGGACATCTCTCAAATGGAAAATTCTGTCTATGAAATGCCGTCTTGACAGGCTGCCCATCTAGTATAACATCCATGATGCTGTATGAATGAAATGCATAATGAAATTAATAGAATAATGAAAAAGAAAACTAATCCCCTTGTTGACACAACTTATTTGTGTTTAGACCTACTTCTGCTGAATCCTTCAAAAACTGTATTCATACAATGAAATATATATTATTTTAAATACCTAAATTTATGTTTTAAAGGGACAGGTAGCATCAATCAAGAGTTCATTTGACACTGTGATATGATATTTTTATCTACAAATGTATTGAGCTACATTTATAGCTACATTTTTGATCTAATGCATTATAAAATTTTTAAATATTTCTGTATTGAATTTAATATTTCTACATTATTCATAATCATTGAGAGATCATGGAATAGTTTTAAATACATATATGTAATTAGGATAACAATTAATATTTTATAAGAATAATATATGAGGCTCATGGACACAGATGCAATATGCCTGATTATAGCCATTAAAAGCACTTTTAAAAAGATTTATTGATTTTTGCTTTATACATATGGATGCATTTGCTTGCATGCATGTGCATGTGCCATATGAATGCCTGATGACACCCTTGAAACCAGGCTTGCAGATTGTTGTGACCTAGGATTTGAACCCATGACATTCGCAAGGCTAATGTTTCATGTGCTTATTGGCAACTATCTTGGGATGGCAACTTATGGACTCATGGCATTCAGCATCTCTGGAGTTTCAAAGATGATGGGAGAAATTGACCAGAATTAGAATGATTGTAACCAATAGAGTACATAAAGTAAATCATACTAGATTCTTTCATATACGAACTTTTTAGGTAAGAAAACAGAACAGATATTTTTATACACATTCTACTTAGACACAACTAAGAACAGATTAGTCTAGAACATCATAAGTTCAAGGCAAAGGACCAACATAGACTACTTTGTTTATAATTGAGTGGTTCTCAACCTGTGGGTTATGGCCCTTTTGGGGATTGCATAGCTGTTATCCTGAGTATCAGATGTTTACATTACAATTTATTACAGCAGCAAATTACAGTTATGATACAGCAAAGAAATAATTTTATCATTGGTGGTCACCACACCATGAGGAACTGTATTAAAAGTTCTCAGCATTAGGAAGATTGAGAAACCCTGGTATGAAAGGTGGGCTTGGTGTTAAAGTAGAAATGGAAGCTCTAGTCTACCCAGCGACAAATTCAGTATAGTAGCTTGCAACCTAACCACTGAGTCCAGCTTCTCTGCCCCCTGAAACACGTTACTTCTGCTCCTTTCTCTCCATTGGAACAGATGCTAGTTTAGTTGACACTCTACCTCGTCTTTCTTTTTGTCTATGTCAGCTTGTGCATTGTCATTGTCCTTCATTCCCATGTGTACTGCAGTGGACTGTGCATCTTAGCTCTGATGCTACAGATATTTAGAGATAATGGTGTTAAGACTGAGAGCTGGAACTCTAATTCTACTGTGAAAGATGTACAGAGGGCCCTCAAATAGATGAACACTAAAGGAAAACTAACATCAAGAAGACAGGGGAAGTCAGTATCTTTGACACCACAGAAATTCACATATTAAGTTGAAAAGGTCACAAGTACCCAGTATTTATTTTATTTTTTTTTTTACTTTATTTTATGTACATTTACTTTGGCCACAGTGCTAGGTTTCCTGGAACTGGAATTACAGAGAGTTGTGAGCTGCCATGTGGGTGCTGGGAATTGAACTCAGGTCGTCTGAAAGAGCAGCCAGTGCTCCTAACTGCTGAGCCATCTCTCCAGGCCCCCCCCAGTATTTATTAACAATAAAATAGAATTTTTGATCTAATACATTATAAAATTTTAAAATATTTCTGTACTGAATTTAATATTTCTACATTATTCATAATCATTGAGAGATCATGGAATAGTTTTAAATACATATATGTAATTAGGATAACAATTAATATTTTATAAGAATAATATAAAAGCAAAAAGATGCAAAAAATCAAAAGATTCATAAAGTAACTAATAGAGACAAGTTATAAATCAATGAATGTGGCTGATAGTCTAACCCAAAGTCTATTTGAATAACATCAATGTAAAGAGATCCAAAGTTTCATACATTAGAAAGAAAGCCAGAAATGAGATCAAATGATGAAAATATAGTAAAATTTACTATATATAGAAAATATAGTAAAAATTATAAAAAAGAGGTTATAACTTACATCAAAGGTTGTTACATTTATGAACTATTTTAATCACTTTTTAATCATACATTTAACTTCTAGTGGTAGATATTATTAATATCCACATTTCAAAGGAAGAAACATGAACAGAATGAATAAGAAATGTATCAGATCTGACGAGGGAGTTCAGTATTAAAGTGAATGAGCGTGAGGATTTGTGTTTTGATACCCAGCACCCTTATATTCAGGCATGGGGCTGCATGGCTGTAACCCAAATTCTAGGCAGGGGTAGACACTGAGGTTCTGAGCCTTGATGACTGCCAGTCTAGCTGAATTATATTATAATTTCCATGATTATTAAGAAAATTTGTTTAACAAAATTAATAAACAAATAATAGTAATAATATCAATAGAAATAAAGGACACTCAGCTTCAACATTTGACATCTAATACATTCACATACACATTCATGCACATATACATATAACAGAGAGAGAGAGAGAGAGAGAGAGAGAGAGAGAGAGAGAGAGAAAATAAACTATCACAAATTATATATCACATAACAGAGAAGTACCAAAAGTGTGGAGGCAAGTCTGGGTAAACTTATTGGGTTTTAACCACTTATAATAGGTTAGGGAGTTGTGAAGAGTCACCTACTTAACTAAATGGATTGGAAATTTTAAAGCAATGAAATAATTTGCTTTTGTCTCATTCAGTATTGCTTCATAACATTAGTCTTAGAGAAAATAAAAACATATTATAAAATGAATTACTAACAAGTTATAGGGAAATGTTCCAGTAGAAATGCTTTTTCTTTCTAGTCAAATACAGCTTTTTTTTCTCATATTGATTGAAATTCTGTTGCTTAAACAGACTGAAACTATTTTGTACTTAACCTGTTTTTTTCCCTTTCCCAGAATGGAGAATGCAAAAATATTGAGATGCTCTTCTGATATTTATTTATTTTTTATTTTCCTTCTTTTTAACCATGATACTACTATGTGACAGGTCAATACTGTAGGTTAAAGAACAAGTTTCAAAGCAGATGGAAAAAATGCAGTAGATACAATTTCAGCAGCTTCCTAAGGCTTTGCAGAATTAAGGTCAACCCCCCAATCCAATCTGTAATGATTACTTCCATCTCCTGCTGTGAAAGCAAGCCCAAATATGTCTTTTTCTCCATTTCTCTACCTGGACAAACGACCACCCCTGAACTTTTTCTTCTCTGCTTTCTTGAATCCTTATGAGTGAATTGAAGAGAGGAGGTGATCCATCTCCATTAACATCCAAGAAAACAACAGGAATATCTACTGTTAGAGCTAGTCCTAAAGATCAAAGATCCATCACTAATTCACCTTGCTGTTCCAATACTATAAACAGGCATAATCAGTAGTTCTGAGTGGTAGAGGCAATAATTGACATAAATAAGTAGCATCAGAAAAATTAAATAACAGTATTTGCCCTAGCCTGCAGGGCTTCAACGGGTTCTCGACCACCCTAAGGACAGAATGATAGGGACAGGAAACACAAAAGAATACAACAAGACAAGATTTTGATCAAGGTGCCACTTTATTTTTCTCCAGGAGGGTTTATATAGTTACTGCAGGGTGGGGGGAGCAAGAAGCTGTTATCTGTATAGGGTGGGGCAAGCTAACAGGATGTTTGTGTAAGATATTTATGCAGGATGCTGACAGGGTGAAAAGATCAAGGCCTCTGACTCAATGTCCTGTCACTAGGCAACCTGACGTAAGATGTTCTAGTTCCCTGTCTTAATGGGGGGGTCTGTATTTTTCCATTAACTAGAGATTCTGTCCTTGTCCCTGACAAGTATTATGTTCATATATTTCTAAATCTACTGATGAGTTTACTTACAAGATGAGTACGCTGACTAGATATAATTGTGTAGAAACATAACAAAGGAAAGCCATTAAATTAATGTGTGATGAATTAATATATGGTAGGAAGGGAAGACTTGAGATAGAAAATAAGAATCCCTGATTTACGATTTTTAATATTCAATGATTCTTCCTTTAAACTCATTTGCTCTATCTTATACTTCAGTGTTTAGTTTATTCCATAAGCTTTACATATTTGAAGCAAATTATACAACATATTCAGGATATCATAGGTATGTCTTTTGTCTGTGGTTGAATTTTCAAAACTAATTCACTTAAAATTCATATCCCTTGATACTCTTTTAGGTTCAAGACAAAACATTCATGGACTCACAAATCTATTGATGATTTTTAAAATGCAAGTTGATAATGATATTAGAAGTGAGAATTTGCACATTTCCCTTTAAGCATTTAAATGTTAACAACTCTTTGTTGATTGCACCAGGAATAAGAATGTGCGATACTAGTTTTAAGTATATCAGCTGTTGAATGTTTATTCTATTTAAAATAGCCTCTGTAGATTCTTCTTTTTTCCTTTTTTTTATTAAGAATTTTTTTCATTCATTTTACACACTAATGAAAGATCTCCCTCTTCCCTCCTCCTCCCCCCACAAATCCCCCTTCCAACCAACCCCTCTACTCCCTCTCCCACAAGAAGACAAGGCCTCTCTCATGGGGAGGCACATCCAGTAGAGTCAAGTCCAAGGCCCTCCCCCTGCCTTAAGACAGCAGGAGGTTTCCCATCACAGGTAGTGGGCTCCAAAGAGCCCACTCATGCACCAGGGATGGATTCTGACGCTACCGCCGGGGTCCCCAAACAGATCAAGCTACACAACTGTCTCACCATGCAGAGGACCTAGGCCTAGATCGTGGTGCCCCATGCCGGTAGGACTTGCTGAAGAAGATTCTTTTAAAAACATCACTACAATAAGTAGAAGAGAAAGTACACATGACTGATGTATAAAAAGGAACTATGCCTTTGTTTTTCTTGAAAGAGTTTATTTGCTAAGATTAAGATTGTATTTTCATGGTTTCTGAGTAGCTATATCAATTTCATACTTTCCCTGTGGGCTGTTTAATTTCTAAGTGTAAATGTTAATCTGTTGGGTTTTGAATTCTTCATAGACATACGTGTGGCACACAAACATGAATGCAAGCCAAACATCCATACACATAAAATTAAAAAAAAATAGACCCGAAATATTAAAAATTAAAATATTTAAATCCTTATTTAGAACAGAGCATCAAGGCATCAGCGGGGGTGAGTGTTTTGCAGATAAGACAACCATTAGATTATGTGCAAGCTAGCATAGTATTTCCTTTCTGATTCCAAATTCAGGCTTTTGTGTGAATGGTGGGGATGGAACTCAACTCCTCAAGCATGCATGGCCAACACTTTCCGAAAGAACCATCTCCCTAGCCCCAACTCTAGTGCTTTCAGCTTTGGACTTTACTGCTTTTCAAGACAAAAAAAAAAAAAAAAAAAAAAAAAAAAAAAAAAACCTTAAATATATATGTAACAATATAGACTCAGTAAGTTAGGATACTAGAAACAAAGCTTTAATGGAAATCAGCAATACTAGATACAATTACTAGGAACAATTGATACAAATGTTGATGATTAAATCTGGAGGAATAAAAGGCTACAGAAGAACCTTTGGTCTAGGACTTCCAGAGTAGTAGATCAAGAAACCAGAATCCTGGAGATGAACAGTGATGGTAGAGGCCTGCTGTGAAACTTGCTGTAGGATAGTGTGTGGTGTCCTATATTCTTGTATTTTCAATCTTTGGGATATTTTATGGCTCATTTCCCATTTTCCTATGTTCACCTTGTCTACACTCAATTGAGCTTCAGCAAAGGCCCCTCTTCAACACGACTTATTCGCCTGTTGGGGTTTGTTTTAATATGCATTATGCTGTAGCATCGCATAGAGATACAGAATGACCTGAATCAGAATGTAAGCGCACAAAATAAACATGAATTCTTTCTCCGGAGAAGGCATTGCCATCTCCATATGTCGACTAACCTGATAGACAGTGTATTTGATTTGGGAATTGCAGGGTATATTACAAAATAAGGTATTTCTAAATCGAATTCCTTACTGTGATTAAGGCAGAAGGATTTTGAAATGTTTCAGGAAATATCCATAGTGTCGTAGAAGAAGAAAACATTAACTGCCCTGGGAAGGTCAGAAATGATGGTGAATATTTCCTCAGGTTTTCAGTCATCAAAATTAAACCTGACCATGTAAGCTCTTTCTGACTTTTCTGTAGATGGAAAACACTGAATTAGGCATATACTGTCTATGATGTAGCTTTTCCCTTGTCTCTTATATTTCTATTAATCCTTTACCCACCCAAATGTATTTGTGTATTCATTTACTTATGTAAATTATTTTTCCATATTTATGTATAACAAAAAATTGCATTTTCCCCTCTTGTCAAAGCTCAGACTTTACAATACAGCATAGTAACTACTCATTTTTTAACATATGGCATGTATGCAATTCTTGAGGACATTCCTATAGAATTGAAATAGAATTGAACTACGGTTCTCTGCAAAACCAACACGTGCTCCCAACTGCTGAACCATTTCTCTGCCTCTCTAACTACTTTAAATTTTAATTAACCTTTATGATTATAATGAAAATTTCATCAGTAGCCTGCCTCATTTATGTGTTCAGACAACATTTGGGACACAGTTCTCCAGCATTTAGTGATTTTTTTATAACACTTATATCTGTATTATTTCACAAAACCTTGCTAGCAAATATTTGGTGAGTTTTAGAGAGGTATATGCTTAAGATAGAACCTAGTAATAAATAAATTAAAATCACCTTCTCTCTTCTAGCATGGTTTGCTGGTTAGAAGGACCTTGGGCTCATGATCATCATAGTATGTATCTTATGCCATGTGTTCCATACTTAGTATCATTCATAAAAAAATGAGATATTAGCTAATAGTTGACTTAATAATACTCTGAAAATATTTTTAAATATTTACCACAATTTTTATAATTGTCTTAGTCAAAAAATGCTAATTATCCATCTCTAGGAAATGTTATTGTGCTTTGTTTTTCAGGTTGTGGATGCTCAAAGATACTGCAATACTATTTTTAGCTTATAAATGGAGTTCACTAAGTTTTATATTAAATTGAACAAAACCATAGATAATCTTGTATGTAACACCATGAAAGTTGTCTTTTAATGCCATCCTCATGAGTAAAGAGGAAATAAGTGAGAAATTTTTGGCTTATTCATCAAGAATCATTGTGTTTGTAAACTTGAACTTGCACAAAATACAAGAGTAGAAATACTGTAAGGTGGTATGCTTACCAAAGTATCTTTGCCAGAGTTTATTTCCCTTTATCCATACAATTAATTATGATCTGGTTATGAAGAATTATCAGTTTTTAATTATAATTAATTATTAATTTATTGGCTTATAATCATGGAAGAAAGATCAAGACAAAATTTATAATATAAATTTTATAATGAAGCAGATGCTAATTAACTAGCAAGTTGTACAGAATATCAATCATATAAAAGTTGTAAGTGCTCCAATTACAAAATGGACAAGTATACCGGTCATTAAATAAAATTCAATGTGACATAAATCCTTACTTTATTATTAGTTAAATGACTTAGTGTGATATACTTAGATCTCTAGTTAAAAATACAGCTCCTGAAATCTGGAACTACAACTGTGTATAATAATATTTGACTATGATAAATCTAGTGATACCAATTTTAACAGTTGGTTTGTGGGAGTAATCATTGGGATGAAGTAGTTTATCTCTACTATTATTCCCTCAATGATTTTTCTCTTTTAAAAAATAAGCTGGTGTATTCATAACCATTCTTATCAGCCTCCCTTTTTCCTTCAATGCAGTTATCAAATAGATTATACGTACTGTCATTCCAATTTTATTAGGTTCATTTTGTGTGACTCTGAAGTTTTTGTTCAAATTCTTTTTATTGAAATCAGCAGGCTGATCATTTCATTTCATTCAGCAATAGAAAGACCATCATTTTAGGGAGCTGGCAGCTTTTCTGCTTCAAGTATTCTGTAATTTAGTTGGCTACTCTAAGAGGGTTATATTTCACGTTTGCTGAATACACCCCTTTGTGCTTGTGTTACTCCTTAGAGAACTTGCAGGCAAAATAAAGTAGTTTATTACATAAGAGATGGCAATTGCATTGACCATTAACCTCAATAACTCGCAAAGGCTATAGAGAAGCTTATAAAATATTTTGGAGTTGAGTTTAGAGTGGTACAAGATGTTTGCTCAGGCTGTAGCACTGATATATAAAGTGAAGTCTCATAATCTCTCTCCTAGTGAGCAGACCTATCACTTCAAACTCAAGAGTACTTTATCAGTCTGTATAAGAATGGGAGAATCTTTGCCTTGGGTTACTTTGCTAAGGGATTTATGCTCGCACATAAAGCTATAGTGTATGTGGAAAATATTTATTCAGAGAACACAGCATTATATCAGATTTTCCCAGAGTTCTAATTAAGATGAAAATAAATATTATACAAATAGTAAATTGCCTCAGTTAAGTTTTAATGTAACTTTATTAAAAATGTACAGATAGATGCATTCATTATGTAACTGGAAAAAAACCAGATAATTATCATAAAATAAATATGTTATTTATACTTGTTCAGCATAAAATAAGAAACTATTTAAAGTATAATTTTCTTTAAAGCACTAATGTCCGTTTAATTTCTGCTTTGTAAGCAAAGGCACTCATTATATTCCAACTATTTTACAGTAGCAATTGAATTTATTATATATATATATTTTTTAATTACAGCACTTTCTATGTTCAGTACATATGTATTTACTCAATATTTACCTTTAAAATTACATTCTAAGAGTGTCTAAGCAAAACTTATATAGAAATTTTGCACTCTCCAAGTAAACAATTAGGAAAAGCCAATTAATAAGAAATGTCACTAGTGCTTAGGCCCACTGCACCTTGATGTGCCATGTTTTGTTGGTACTCATGGGAGGGAGGCCTGACCTTTCCTGAACAGAAATGGAGGAGGAGTAGATTGTGGGGGTGGAAACAGAGGATGGTTGAGGGCAGGCACTGGCAAGAGAGAAGCGAGGGGAAATTGCTGCTGGGATGTAAAATAAATAAATAAATTTTAAAAGTAAGAAAAAACAAATGTTGTTAAGAATGAAGACTATTAAGAACAAGAAACTAAAAATACATATATTGTTAATACAACTTATATGTCACACTTATAAATTTAGGTTTTGTTTAAAGAATCAAAAACCACGTAACTGAAAGGATCTTACTAGCATTATGGGTTACTCCATTGTTCACTATACATAGAATCAGTTATAAAATAAAAAGTTCACACTTTTTAAGTGTTGAATTTGATAATAAGCAATGGTATAAAGGAATACAATAGAACAAAAATAAATAATACTCTATTGACATCATTCTTAACTCTAAAATATTCCCCAAAATCTAAATAAAAATGTGACATTTAGAAACGAGGGAATTGAATTAGGAAATGATAAAGTCATGTCAAAATTGCTTCTGGACATTGGCCAATCTTTATCACAGAGGATGTAAAGATTGCCTTCAAATTGAATACAAAGCTTTAAAACAAAGAAATATTTCCGGTTGGAATTGG